>NC_057805.1:335967192-336327661 GCF_018294505.1 Triticum aestivum
GACCCTCGCGCCCCTGCCAACCCCGACGCACCGCCAACCGTGCCCCGCCGCCCCCTGTGAGCACCAGCCTGCTCCCGCGCCCTCCCCTGTCCCGCTCCCCTGCGCCCCTGCCCTGCCCCGCCGGCGCCGGCCCCTCCGCCGTGCCCCTCCGCCCCTGCCGGGTGCTAGCTATTAGATTTTTAGATGTTTTTAGATGTTTTTAGATGCTATTTTTAGATGTTTTTACATGTTTTTAGATTATTTTAGTTTATGTTTAGTTTAGTTTTAAGATTAGGAAAATTTCAGATGTATAGTTATATTTATTTAGATGTATAGTTAATTTAGATGTTGTAATTTGTTCATAAAAATTGTGCACTTTTGTATAGAAACTTTATTTTTTTTTCATATGTACGAAACTGTAGAATGAAAACGAAAACAAACATATAAGAAAAAACAAAGGAAAAAATGAAGAAGGTCCCGCGGCGAAGCAAGTCTTTTTTTAAGGTAGTTCTTTGTTAAAGTGAGGGGGGACGTCCGGAGCACCCCCTGGCCCTCTCGCTCGACCAAAACTCTCGAGGACACCCAAACCCTAGAACAAACAATGTCGGTTTCCTACCCCCTCCCGCCGCGCCCCTACCCGATCGACAAACTCTCTTGAGGCCAGCCAAATTTACCAAGTTAAAAGAGCATTGTCGTCGAGGCCACCCCGAACCCTTGAAGCATTGTTGAGGCCACCCCAAACCCTTGAAGCGTTGCCGAGGCCACCCCAAACCCTAGAGAAGCGTCGACGCCAGGCCACTAATATGATTCCTTATTGTGCTTAGCTAGCTAGTTCAACGTTTGCCACTAATATATCCATCTGTCATGTTTGAATAATAATTGCCGTGTTGTAAATATTTGCAGAAACTATGGATCCGCACCCCCGAGACGAAGCAAAAGAAGCGGTGTTGGGGCAGATAATCGCACACGGAAGTGATGCCGTCTTGTCGTTTCTCAACGACACATGCACCGATGGTCTGGAAAGACAGGATGAAGAAGCAGGCTATGACGATGATCAAACAATGGAGGAGGAAGGACACCGTGATGACGGCTCCGGTGACCGAATGGAGGGGGAAGGACACCTTGATGACGGCTTCGGTGACCGAATGGAGGGGGAAGGACACCGTGATGACAGCTCCGGTGACCGAACAGAGTCCGGCCTGGTATATATATATATTAATTAAGCATGTGCTGACTATAGCTAATTGATGCATTAATTGCTTTTGGTATGTACACATATTAACTCTCTTCTTTTTCTTCTTTTCTAGCCCTCCGAATCGAGCAACACTTCGGTAACGAGACGAGGCCCGAAGAGAAAGTTGCGCGCAGATGAAAGGTACACGATCATCGCAATTAATCGCGCTGGTCAACCGATTGAACCCCTCCGGACCAAGCAAGAATTTAATGCTCAGTGCGGGGTTCTAGTTAGGGACATGACCCCGATCAGCATCGAGCAATGGTTGAAGCCTAAGGACAAAGACTCTCAGGTGTCTTATGTCAGCGATAGGCAGAAAGCTGATCTTTGGACCGCGCTGCAGGAAAATTTCACCTTCCCGCCAGAGGAGGATCCAGAGAATCCAGTTAAAAAGCCAATGATCAAGGCTTATGCTCTTAAGAAGATGGCTGAGCTATTCAGGAGGTGGAAGAATGAGCTGAAATCATCGTTTGTCAACCAAGACAAGACTCCAGAATTCATCGGCCGATTTGAGAAGATCAAAGATCAATGGCCCGCATTTGTCACCAAAAAGAAATCTGAGAGAGCAACGAAGATGTCAGCGACAAACAAGAAAAATGCTGCAAAGAAGAAGCATCACCATCGCACGGGGTCAGGTGGCTACCTGAAAGCCCGGCCATTGTGGGACAAGGTTGAGAATGACCTCATTGATAAAGGGATCGAACCAGAGACGCGACGCTGGCCAAACCGTTGCAGGACTTGGTTCTTCGGGGTTGGGAAAAAATTGGACCCTGTAACAGGGAAGTGCGTTTGGACCAACGAGCAGCTGAACACACCCATCGAGAAGCTTCAGGAGTATATCGAAAAGGTGCAGCAAGGGGCGTTCGTTCCGGACAGAGAGAACGACGAGCTCACAGAGGCCCTCGGGAATCCTGAGCACCCCGGACGGACACGAGGCACGCCAGGCTCCCTTCCGTGGAAGGCTGGATTTCCCGAAGCAGGCGGTTACAAATGCCGGGAGAGGAAGAAGAAAAAGGAGTTGACCCAACTACAGGCGCTGCACGCAAGGGTACAAGCGCTAGAGGAACGAGAGGCAGTTCGCAGCACGCGACCTACCGAAGCTACACCCGAAGCTACCCCACCATCTCAGCAGAGAAGCAGGGTGGCTTCCACGGAGCTGCTTCAGGAGCCTGTCTTCACGGCTCCTGCTAGCTACCCCGTAGATGCTATCATGGAGTCTCAGCATTGCCACCTTATGACGAAGTGGATGGAATTGAAAGTCAAGGCGGCTGTTGGCTCTGTTGCACCTCCTGAACCTGGCGCAACTTTTCACTGCCGGCCGATTCCAGAAGGATATGCTAGGGTGATGGTGGATGAAATCACAGAAGGATTTGAGGACCTCCAGCTTGACCACCCTACGCGTGACGGGGAGACTCGGCTGGGTTCTTGTCTGAAGACTCCATGCCTATGGCGGAAGGAGCTCATCAACCTTCCGAACTGGACGCCTCCGCCTCCTCCTCCTCCTCCGGCGAGTCAGGGCACTCCGCCTTCTCCACCGCCTCCTCCTCCGGCGAGTGACGATCAGGGCACTCAGCCTCCTTCTCCGGCGCGTGGCGGCACTCCGCCTCCTTCTCCGCCTGCGCCGGCGTGCCCGAGCAGCCACCAGCCTCCTCCTTCTCCGCCTCGCCAGCAAGGGTGGAAGAGACCCGCCGCCACCCCAGCTGCTCCGGCGCGTCGTAGTCCTTCTCCTCCGCCTCGTAAGCAAGCACGAAATAAGACAGCCGCAGCCGCTCCGTCTGCTCCGGCGTCTAGCAGTAGAGCCAGAGGCGGGAGGCAATACAGATACGGTCCACCTCTCAAGCCTCTAGAGAAGTTACCGTACGAGATGACCGTGGAAGAAAACAAGAAGATCATGCAAAAAGAAGTGAAGGACTTCTTTGAAGGGGCGAAAGCAGAGAGACATCCACCTCCGGAGGAGAAGGTAGGTCTGGTGAAAGCAAAGCGCACTATCGATGCCCTGAGGAAACCACCAAAGTCTCCGCCGAAAACCAACTATGAGCGCGTTACTGAAAAGGTATATCTCGAAGCGGAGCGGTCGGGAAGTACTGTCAGTGATCAAAGGTTAAAAGAACGACGAGCAGCTGGGAAAAAAATTGCCCAGCTCGGCGAACAAGCAAACCAATCGTGCCCCCCACTCAATGTGTCTAGCGACATCGTCGCTAATGCTCCGGGGATGGTGCCCGGTTATAACAATCTTGGAGATTACCTGCCCGACGATGTACATTATGATTTCTTGGAGGTGGACTAACACAGATACAAGTACGGGAAGCCTCTCGTCAAAGATGAAAAATCTCTAACAACGATGATGCGAAGATACCATGATTGGTACATGAAAACCTGCAGAGAGTCTGGGGGGACGAATACTTTGTATCTGAGAGTTAAAGAGGAGCACGACCTCGTTGGAATGATCTGTTGTGTGTTCTATTTGAGGAGTTCTTCCAGTTCTTCAATCAAAAGGCCCTCGATAAATTAACGGTCACTTGCTACAGTCTGTAAGTACTACTTCTGTCATTAAGTCTCTATATATAGCTCAGCTCTTTCATTGCATGTATTTATAATTATCCTCACTATATTATGCATATTGAAGATCGTCGAGTGCAGAAAAGCAGAAATGTATGATATTGGGTTCATTAACACAAATCTCATAGATGAATTTCAAGTTAAAAAGAGCGCCAAAGATGCCAATGCCAACTTGCTCAAATCATTGATAATAAATCAAAACAAAGATTTAATACTCTTTCCTTACAACTTCGAGTGAGTGTTACTGTCGTGTGCATATTCGGTTTCCCTTATTACTCGAGCAAGGTTATAGTACTGTAATTGATGAGTTATGCATGCGTGCGCAGCTTCCACTATATTCTCCTGGATATTAAGCTTGAGCGGGGACTAGTAACCGTCTTAGACTCGAGATGAAAAGATCCCGGGACCTATGCGGACATGACTAAAATTCTCAACAAGTAAGTTCAATCGATCATTATCGCACCATATCGGATCCTTTTTGTTCATTTCCTGATATCCCAAGTAATAATTATTTTCTTTGTCTTGCAGGGTTTGGAAACAGTTCACCGCAGAAGCTCCGGGACTGCCGAAGGAGCTGCGATATACATACCCAAAAGTAAGTACTACTAGCTAGCTAGTTGCGCGCATCTCCCGTTGATTCTAGCTACTTTCATCAATGCCATTTATAATGCTTCATTATCAGTTTGATTGACCTCTATTTCTCGTAAAGTGCTTGTGGCAGGAACAAGGGAATGATTACTGTGGATACTACGTGTGCGAGTTCATCTACAATGCGACTTGCAAAGATAAGCGGGGCTACTCTAAAAGACAATATGAAGTGCGTAAGGAATAATATTCACAATTCCATTTTATTACACCATCATTTCTGTTGAGTTTCATTCATATATATATGTATTAACCCCCTTCTTCAAATTAGACGTGGCAAATGCGGAATGAACTCCTACCACAAGATCGCATGAAAGAAATTCAAGAGGAATTGGCGGGATTCTTTCTTGACCACGTCATCAATAAAGCCGGAGAATACCATGTG
Source organism: Triticum aestivum (assembly GCF_018294505.1). Taxonomy (NCBI): domain Eukaryota; kingdom Viridiplantae; phylum Streptophyta; class Magnoliopsida; order Poales; family Poaceae; genus Triticum; species Triticum aestivum. The sequence continues at coordinate 335,971,995 of NC_057805.1, forward strand.
GAACTTGAGTTCAAATGCTAGGGGATTGTAAGAGATCTTACATATTGTATATGTATGTAGCCAGTAGCGTCGGATAGATAATACGAAAACTTGTTGTTCGACCAATCTCTCGGAGAAGGAGAGGTCGATCACTTCTCTCGGTATGCATGACGAACTTCTGTACTTAATGGTTTCCTTCATTTTCTTACTAGCTAGCGTGTCGAGGGCCTCTCTATACGTATAGTATGTAGCGTCGACCAAGCACGGAGATAAGAGAGGAGACTTCTCTCTATTAATTAATTAGCTACCTAACACAATATATGAAACACCTTAATTAACCATACAAAACCCCCAAATCCACCCCCCTTTTGAAAAAAAAAACAAAACCCTAGCCCCTGAACAGCTGACGCATGGATGCCTATTGGTCCCGGTTGGTGCCACCAACCGGGACCAAAGGTCCTCCTGCCTGGGCTCGCAGCACAGGCAACGTGGAGGCCCATTTGTTCGGGTTTGTATAAGCACCGGGACTAAAGGCCCAGGGCATTAGTAACGACCCTTTAGTCCCGGTTCCCCAACCGGGACAGATGGGCCTTATGAACCGGGACAAATAACCCTTTTTCTACTAGTGCATGTTCATAGTATTGAAGCCAAAAGATATAAGTTTAATAATGATAGTGCAACTTATTTGGGGCACTGCCATTTAGGTCATATTGGTGTAAAGCGCATGAAGAAACTCCATGCTGATGGGCTTTTTGGAATCACTTGATGCTTGCGAACCATGCCTCATGGGCAAGATGACTAAGACTCCGTTCTCCGGAACAATGGAGCGAGCAACAGACTTGTTGGAAATAATACATACTGATGTATGCGGTCCGATGAGTGTTGATGCTCGCGGTGGGTATCATTATTTTCTGACCTTCACAGATGATTTGAGCAGATATGGGTATATCTACTTGATGAAACATAAGTCTGAAACATTTGAAAAGTTCAAAGAATTTCAGAGTGAAGTGGAAAATCACCGTAACAAGAAAATAACATTTCTACGATCTGATCGTGGAGGAGAATATTTGAGTTACGAGTTTGGTCTTCATTTGAAACAATGCGGAATAGTTCCGCAACACACGCCGCCCGGAACACCACAGCGTAATGGTGTGTCTGAACGTCGTAATCGTACTTTATTATATATGGTGCGATCTATGATGTCTCTTACTGATTTACCACTATCATTTTGGGGCTATGCTTTAGAGACGGCTACATTCACGTTAAATATGGCACCATCTAAATCCATTGAGACGACAGCTTATGAACTGTGGTTTGGTGATACGTCTCCATCGTATCTACTTTTCCAAACACTTTTGCCCTTCTTTTGGACTCTAGCTTGCATGATTTGAATGGAACTAACCCGGACTGACGCTGTTTTCAGCAGAATTGCCATGGTGTTATTTTTGTGCAGAAATAGAAGTTCTCGGAATGACCTGAAACTTCACGGAGAATATTTTTGGAATATATAAAAAATACTGGCAAAAGAATCAAGACCAGGGGGCCCACACCCTGTCCACAAGGGTGGGGGCGTGCCCCCTGCCTCGTGGGCCCCCTCAGGCTCAACCGACCTCAACTCCAACTCTATATATTCACGTTCAAGGAGAAAAAAATTAGAGAAGGGTTCATCGCGTTTTACAATACGGAGCCGCCGCCAAGCCCTAATCTCTCGGGAGGGCTGATCTGGAGTCCGTTCGGGGCTCCGGAGAGGGGAATCTATCACCGTCGTCATCATCAACCATCCTCCATCACCAATTTCATGATGCTCACCACCGTGCGTGAGTAATTCCATTGTAGGCTTGCTGGACGGTGATGGGTTGGATGATATTTATCATGTCATCGAGTTATTTTTTTTAGGGTTTGATCCCTAGTATCCATTATGTTCTGAGATTGATGTTGCTATGACTTTGCTATGCTTAATGCTTGTCACTATGGCCCGAGTGCCATGATTTCAGATCTGAACCTATTATGTATTCATGAATATATATGAGTTCTTGATCTTATTCTGTAAGTCAATAGTCACCTACTATGTGTTATGATCCGGTAACCCCGAAGTGACAATAATCGGGACCACTCCCGGTGATGACCTTATTTTGAGGAGTTCATGTATTCACTAAGTGTTAATGCTTTGGTCCGGTACTCTATTAAAAGGAGGCCTTAATATCCCTTAGTTTCCAATAGGACCTCGCTGCCACGGGAGGGTAGGACAAAAGATGTCATTCAAGTTTTTTTCCATAACCACGTATGACTATATTCGGAATACATGCCTACATTACATTGATGAACTAGAGCTAGTTTTGTGTCACCCTATGTTATAACTATTGCATGAGGAATCGCATCCGACATAATTATCCATCATTGATCCAATGCCTACGAGCTTTTCACATATTGATCTTTGCTTAGTTACTTTACCGTTGCCACTGTTACAATTACTACAAAACTGCTACTGTTACTTTTGCCACCGTTACTTCCATACTACTTTGCTACTAAATACTTTGCTGCAGATATTAAGTTTTCCAGGTGTGGTTGAATTGACAACTCAGCTGCTAATACTTGAGAATATTCTTTGGCTCCCCTTGTGTCGAATCAATAAATTTGGGTTGAATACTCTACCCTCGAAAACTGTTGCGATCCCCTATACTTGTGGGTTATCAAGACTATTTTCTGGCGCCGTTGCCGGGAGCATAGCTCTATTCTTTGAGTCAGTTGGGATTTATATCTGCTGATCACTATGAGGAACTTGAAAGATGAAAAAACCAAAAGTTATCCCTCAACTACGAGGGGAGGTAAGAATCTGCCATCTAGCTCTGCACTTGATTCACCTTCTGTTATGAGTAAACTTACGACACCTAAACCTACTTCTGCTATTGATTCTGATATGTCGCATGTTATTGATGATGCCACTTCTGCTTTGCATGATACTTATGATGAAACTACTTCTATGCTTGATAATACTATGCCATTAGGTGAATTTCTTGATGAACAACTTGCTAGGGTTAGAGAGAATGAAATTATTGAAACTGATAATATTGATGAAAGTGATGATGAAGATTCTCCCCCTAGATATGAATTGCCTGTTGTGCCTGAGGGTTATGTTATGGATGAAGAAACTGCTAGAGATTTTCTTGCTTGCAATGATAGATATGATCTTAAGAAACTGTTAGCTAAGCTGAAAGAAAAATCTTTGAATGCTAGAATGAAATATGACCCTGCTTTTGCTACTTCACCTATCTGTATCTCCGATAAGGATTATGATTTCTCCGTCGATCCTGAGATAATTACTTTGGTTGAATATGATCCTTTTTATGGCTATGAATCTGAAACTGTTGTGGCACATCTTACTAAGGTAAACGATATAGCCACCCCATTCACTCATGAGGAAAAAATTCGTTACTACTATATCCTTAAATTATTTTCATTCTCATTAAAGGGTGATGCTAAAACATGGTTTAATTCTATTGATCCTGGTTGTGTGCGTAGTCCCCAGGATATGATTTATTACTTATCTGCTAAATATTTCCCCGCTCATAAGAAACAAGCTTCCTTAAGGGAAATATATAATTTTGTGCAAATTGAAGAAGAGAGTCTCCCACAAGCTTGGGGGAAGCTTCTCCAATTACTTAATGCTTTGCCTGATCATCTTCTCAAGAAAAATGAAATACTTGATATCTTTTATAATGGACTAACCGATGCTTCCAGAGACCACCTGGATAGTTGTGCTGTTGTGTTTTCAGGGAAAGAACTGTTGATCAAGCTGAATTGCTATTGAATAATATGTTGAGTAATGATAATAATTGGACACTTCCTGAACCAATTCCTAAGCCAACTCCGAAGAAAAGGGGTATTCTATTTCTCAGTCCTGAAGATATGCAAGAGGCAAAGAAATCTATGAAAGAAAAAGGTATTAAAGCTGAAGATGTTAAGAATTTACCACCTATTGAAGAAATACATGGTCTTGATAACCCGACACAGGTAGTAAAGGTAAATTCTCTCTATAGATTTGATGAAGGTGATATTCCTCGTTATAAGTCTGCTAGCCAATGCTTAGATGAGTTTGATAATTTTATTGTTAAACAAGAAAACTTCAATGCTTATGTTGGTAGACAATCGAAACGTAATGCTTATATGATTGAACACTTGAGTGATTATATGTCTAGAGTTAAAGGTGAACTTAAACTTATTAGTAAACATGCTTCTATGGTTACCACTCAAGTAGAACAAGTGCTTAAAGCTCAAAATGATTTGCTCAATGAATTAAATAGTAAGAAAAATGATAATGATGTTAGAGTTATGACTAGAGGGGGTAAAATGACTCAGGAACCTTTGTATCCTGAGGGCCACCCCAAGAGAATTGAGCAAGATTCTCAGAGAACTAATGTTGATGCACCTAGTCCTTCTAAGAAGAACAAAAAGAAAAATGATAAGACTTTGCATGCTTCTAGTGAACCTGTTGTAGACACACCTGAGAATCCCAATGATATTTCTATTTCTGATGCTGAAACACAATCTGGTAATGAACATGAACCTAGTGATAGTATTAATGATGATGTTCATGTTGATGCTCAACCTAGCAATGACAATGATGTAGAGATTGAACCTGCTATTGATCTTGATAACCCACAATCAAAGAATCAACGTTATGATAAGAGAGACTTCGTTGCTAGGAAGCACGGTAAAGAAAGAGAACCATGGGTTCAGAAACCCATGCCTTTTCCTCCTAAACCATCCAAGAAAAAGGATGATGAGGATTTTGAGCGCTTTGCTGAAATGATTAGACCTATCTTTTTTCGTATGCGTTTGACTGATATGCTTAAAATGAATCCTTATGCTAAGTACATGAAAGATATTGTTACAAATAAAAGAAAGATACCGGAAGCTGAAATTTCGACCATGCTTGCTAATTGTACTTTTAAAGGTGGAATACCTAAGAAACTAGGAGATCCAGGAGTACCAACTATACCATGCTCCATTAAAAGAAACTATGTTAAAACTGCTTTATGTGATCTTGGAGCCGGTGTTAGTGTTATGCCTCTCTATTTATATTGTAGACTTGATTTGAATAAGTTGACACCTACTGAAATATCTTTGCAAATGGACGATAAATTAACTGCTATACCTGTCGGTATTTGTGAGGATGTGCCTGTTGTGGTTGCAAACGTTACTATTTTAGTGGACTTTGTTATTCTTGATATTCCCGAGGACGATAGTATGCCGATTATACTTGGTAGACCCTTTTTGAATACTGCAGGGGCTGTTATTGATTGCAACAAAGGAAATGTCACTTTTCATGTTAATAGTAATGAGCATTCGGTACACTTTCCGAGGAAACAACCTCAAGTCCATAGTATCAATTCTATAGGAAAAATTCCAACGATCATTATTGGAGGTTTTGAATTCCCTCTTCCTACTGTCAAGAAGAAATATGATATTCTTATTATTGGGGACGTGCATATCCCCGTTGAGGTAACCTAGTGTTATTCAAAAATTCTCCGGTTTCATGCAATTCGGAAAGAGTTTGTTAACAAGACTTGATCAACCTTGTTAGTGGATTCCTTTTGATGAGCAGGAGATGGATGAAGTTAGAAAGCACAACTCTCTGTACCCTCCTTTTACTTTCTGTTATTTGGAATAAATAACGCAAAAATGGTATTTTCTATCTGTTTTCTGAATTATCCTTGCAATAAAAAATACCCCGAAAATAAAAGTTCTCCAAATGTCCTGAAAATGAAATACGATTTTTTAAGGTTATTTAAGAATATCTGGCACTGAGAACACACCAGAGGGGGCAACCACCTGGCCACGAGGGTCGAGGGCGCGCCCACCCCCTGGGGTGCGCCCTCCTGCCTCGTGGGCCCCACGTGGCCCCCCTCCACTTATTCCTGCACCCACACACTTCGTCTTCCTGTAGAAAAATCCCCACACAGCTCAAACTCGTGTTCTAGCTTGTTTGATTTTCGATCTCCTTGCTCAAAGCTCCACTCATAAAACTGCTTTGGGGGATTGTTCTTCGGTATGTGACTCCTCCAATGGTTCAATTAGTTTTTGCTCTAGTGCTTTATTTATTGTAAATTTTTGCTACTTAGGTGACCCTGTTCTTGAGCTTGCATGTCAAATTTATATGGTCCCAAGTAGTTCTAATGCATGATATAGTCTCTAGGCACTTGTGGGAGTAGTTGCTATCAATTTTGTTGAGTTTGGTTCACTTTTATTTTGAGTCACTAAAAATTTCAGAAATTTTTCAGAGGAAGAAAAATGTTTAGGAAAATGTACCAAGGTGGTTCCTCAAGGAAGCAAGCACCCAGACTCGCGATACGTGAGCCGGACAATGAACTACCAAGAGAAGCTCAAGTGCGGCCTTGTGAATGGCCGTCAGAAGATTTTATGGTCCAAGCAGGAATTAAGGAGGAATTTGACGCGTATGTGCGTAATGCTGAACTTGAGGGCTTCATGTCAGATAAGTCCCCCAATATTATTACCTAACTGATTCCGTTGTGAGAAGGTTTAAATTTACATCATCACGCAATTCTCACACTGTCCTATTTGATCTTTATGATAAATCTTATACCATGGACTTAGAAGATTTTAATACTGCTTGTAAACTCCCACAGTGGGTAATGCTAGTGAACCTCGCACATCTGAATATAAAGACTTTCTTGCTAGTATAACTGTGGGGGAATCTAGAGAAATCATGCAAGCTACCATAGGGAGCATCCATTTTCCTGCCATACATTATTTTGCTCTCTTTATAGGTAGATGTATTAACGGTAAAGATGAGGCATGTCACATGTACGTTCCAGATCTTAGTGTTCTCAAGAGTGCAATGTTAGGAAATAAACAATATAACTTGGGGGCTATTGTTGCACGTAGGCTGCATCATAATAGTATAAGTGGATATTTGTTTGGTGGCATTTATGCTACTCGTTTAGCTAACTACCTTGAGGTACCCATTCATGAAAATTATATGGAGTTGCCTCCTGCTTATTTAGATTATAATGCTATGATTCGCCATCAGTTTATTGAGAGGAATGAACAGTTCCTCAAGTACCGACTAATCTTTGACAGGTGGCGCACTGTTCACGTTGCCCTCCCAGATTCTACCTTCTTTAACTTTCAGGCAAAAGGGAGATATGTCATAACCAGGGAGGAGGCGAACGAGTATGAGAGGAGGACGGAAGCGGCTCGCCTCCAAGCTGCATCTCTTGAGGCAGTAGCTGCTGCATCTCAGTACGACCCCAATTACAACTTTGGATATCCGCCAGGCCATCCGTGTGCATAGACCAACTTAGGCCAAAAGCCTAAGCTTGGGGGAGTACGTATTTCTCACCGACATTACATTCATGTTCACACACTCATACCAGTTGTCGGTGCTCATACTTTTTCATTGTACTATCCATGCTATTTTATTTTCCTTTTTCTTGTTTTCTTCTTGTGTGTTTGAAAAACCTTAAGAAAAACCAAAAAAAATTAGTTGTAGCTTTTAGCTACTTTACTTTCCATGCCTGTAGTAGTAATTAAAAGAAAACCCAAAAAGATTTCTCGTTCTTCTTTTGCTTGTTGGGAGCTTTCCCGTGTAAATAATTTTATTTCTTTTCTTTGGGGGTCGAGAGGAGAAGACCATAATGAAAATGTTGAGTGGCTCTTATATGCATTATTGTTGATTTAACCAAGAGCCCATATTACCTTGTCTTCTCCCTTGTATTAAATGCTTGCAGATTCCAGCTTAGTCCAATGCACGTGCACTATTATTATTATCCACACCGTTCGGTCGTGCAAGTGAAAGGCAATAATGACGATATATGATGGACTGACTGAGATGAGAGAAGCTGGTATGAACTCGACCTATCTTGTTTTTTTAAATATGATTAGTTCATCGTTCCTAATTCAGCCTATTATGACTGAAACATGTTTACAATGACAATTAGAGATTATAGTTGCTCATGCCATGCTTAATTAGCTAGGAGTTTATAATGGTTTACCTTGCGTGCCAACATGCTATTAAAATGGTTGTGATGTGGTATGATAGGGTGGTATCCTCCTTTGAACGATTCGAGTGGCTTGACTTGGCACATGTTCATGCATGTAGTTGAAATAAAATCAACATAGCCTCCATGCTATTTATGTTCATGGTGAATTATATCCTACTCATGCTTGCACTCAGTGTTGATTAATTTTAATGCATGTTCATGACTATTGTCGCTCTCTAGTTGGTCGCTTCCCACTCTCTTTCTAGCCTTCACTTGTACTAAGCGGGAATTCTGCTTGTGCATCCACTTCCATAAACCCCAAAGTTATTCCATATGAGTCCACCATACCTTCCTATATGCGGTATCTACCTGCCGTTCCAAGTAAATTTGTGTGTGCCAAACTCTAAACCATCAAATGAAATTCTGTTTTGTATGCTTGAATAGCTCATGTATCAACTAGGGTTGTCTATATCTTCCATGCTAGGCGGGTTATTCTCAAGAGGAGTGGACTCCGATCCTCACTCACGAGAAAATGGCTGGTAACCGGGATGCCCAGTCCCATGCTCAAATCAAAATAATTGCAAACAAAACTCCCCCAGGATTGTTGTTAGTTGGAGGCACCCGTTGTTTCGGGCAAGCCATGGATTGATGCTTGTTGGTGGTGGGGGAGTATAAACTTTACCATTCTGTTTGGGAACCACCTATAATGTGTGTAGCATGGAAGATATCGAGATCTCTCGATTGTTATGTTGACAATGAAAGTATGCAGCTCAAAATATTATTTATCTATATTTCAAAACTCGAGCTCTGGCACCTATACAAATCCCTGCTTCCCTCTGTGAAGGGCCTATCTATTTACTTTTATGTTGAGTCATCACCCTCTTATTAAAAAGCACCAGTTGGAGAGCACCACTGTCATTTGCATGCATTACTATTAGTTTACATTGAGTATGACTATGACTGGATCTCTTTTACCATGAATTACAATGTTTAGTCAGTCCTTGATCTTCAGAGGTGCTCTGCATTTATGTTTTGCGGTCCCAGAAAGGGCAAGCGAGATACCATCCTGTTATATCATATTATGATTGTTTTGAGAAAGTGTTGTCATCCGAGATTTATTATTATTGCTCGCTAGTTGATTATGCCTTTGATATGAGTAAACATGAGACCTAACTATTATTTTTAATATGGTTGGTTCATAATCTTTGCTTAAAACTTGAATGTTGGCTTTACATATTTACAACAACAAGAGCAAACAAAGTTTGTAAAAGTTTTTCTTTATCACTTTCAGTTTGTCAACTGAATTGCTTGAGGACAAGCAAAGGTTTAAGCTTGGGGGAGTTGATACGTCTCCATCGTATCTACTTTTCCAAACACTTTTGCCCTTGTTTTGGACTCTAACTTGCATGATTTGAATGGAACTAACCCGGACTGACGCTGTTTTCAGCAGAATTGCCATGGTGTTATTTTTGTGCAGAAATAAAAGTTCTCGGAATGACCTGAAACTTCACGCAGAATATTTTTGGAATATATAAAAAATACTGGCGAAAAAATCAAGGCCAGGGGGGCCACACTCTATCCACGAGGGTGGGGGGCGCGCCCACCCCCTAGGGCGCGCCCCCTACTCGTGGCCCCCTCAGGCTCCACCGACTTCAACTCCAACTCTATATATTCACGTTCGGGGAGAAAAAAAATAAGAGAGAAGGATTCATCGCGTTTTACGATACGGAGCCGCCGCCAAGCCCTAATCTCTCTCGCGAGGGCTGATCTGGAGTCCGTTCGGGGCTCCGGAGATGGGAATCCGTCGCCGTCGTCATCATCAACCATCCTCCATCACCAATTTCATGATGCTCACCACCGTGCGTGAGTATTCCATCGTAGGCTTGCTAGACGGTGATGGGTTGGATGAGATTTATCATGTAATCGAGTTAGTTTTGTTAGGGTTTGATCCCTAGTATCCATTATGTTCTGAGATTGATGTTGCTATGACTTTCCTATGCTTAATGCTTGTCACTAGGGCCCGAGTGCCATGATTTCAGATATGAACCTATTATTTTTTCATGAATATATGTGAGTTCTTGATCTTATTCTGCAAGTCAATAGTCACCTACTATGTGTTATGATCCGGTAACCCCGAAGTGACAATAATCGGGACCACTCCCGGTGATGACCGTAGTTTGAGGAGTTCATGTATTCACTAAGTGTTAATGCTTTGGCCCGGTACTCTATTAAAAGGAGGCCTTAATATCCCTTAGTTTCCAATAGGACCCCGCTGCCACGGGAGAGTAGGAAAAAAGATGCCATGCAAGTTCTTTTCCATAAGCACGTATGACTATATTCGGAATACATGCCAACATTACATTGATGAACTGGAGCTAGTTTTGTGTCACCCTATGTTATAACTGTCGCATGAGGAATCGCATCCGACATAATTATCCATCATTGATCCAATGCCTACGAGCTTTTCACATATTGATCTTTGCTTAGTTACTTTAGCGTTGCCACTGTTACAATTACTACAAAACTGCTACTGTTGCTTTTGCCACCGTTACCGTTACTTCCATACTACTTTGCTACTAAATACTTTGCTGCAAATATTAAGTTTTCCAGGTGTGGTTGAATTGACAACTCAGCTGCTAATACTTGAGAATATTCTTTGGCTCCCCTTGTGTCGAATCAATAAATTTGGGTTGAATACTCTACCCTCGAAAACTGTTGCGATGCCCTATACTTGTGGGTTATCATTTGGCAAGAAACCCAAGTTGTCATTTCATAAAGTTTGGGGCTGTGATGCTTATGTGAAAAAGCTTCAACTTGATAAGCTCGAACCCAAATCGGAGAAATGTGTCTTCATAGGACACCCAAAGGAGACTGTTGGGTACACCTTCTATCACATATCCGAAGGCAAGATATTCGTTGCTAAGAATGGATCCTTTCTAGAGAAGGAGTTTCTCTCGAAAGAAGTGTTTAAGGATCTAGATGACGACTAGAGGGGGGGTGAATAGGCGTTTTAAAACTGTTACGGATTTGGCTCTATCCTAATGCGGAATTAAACTAAACGGATACCTTTCAAGCACAAATCCTAAATATGCTAGGCTCAACTAAGTGCACCAACAACCTATGCTAAACAAGATAGGCACTTAAGGAAACTAGCAAGCACAAACTATATCACAAGATATGGAAATGTAGGAACAACTAAGCAATTCAACTAGCACAAGATATATCAATATGAGCAAGTATGAATTGCGGTAAGTAAAGGGTGTGGGTAAGAGATAACCACAAGTGAGTCGGAGACGTGGATTTATCCCGAAGTTCACACTCGTGAGAGTGCTAATCTCCGTTAGAGCGGTGCCGAAGCCAAAGCTCCGGGGCGTCACCAAGTGACTCACCGTATTCTCCTTTTCGAGTCACCCCCAACGGATGAGCCTCGATTCACTCGGGGTTGGTCTTGAAGGCGACCACCACACCTTTACAACTTCTCCTGAGCACACCACAAACGAGGAAGCTTCCGGAGGAACTTGACCACCTAGGCCACTTCAACACCCTTCCCCGGAGCACACCACAAGAGGAAGCTTCCGGGGGAACCTTGGCCACATAGGCCTCTTTCACAATCTTCTCAATGTATCACCAAACCGTCTAGGAGGCGGAGGCCTCCAAGAGTAATAAACTCACGGGCTCACACTCGAACAAATCGATGCAGGGAGCTCAAACCAATGCAACAAATGCAATGCATGGTCAAGCAACAAATGCTCAACTCACTCTCTCAATCTCATAAGATGCACTCTTGAAAGTAGGAGATTGAAGAGAGGGGATGCTTTGGATATGATCAACAAATGGCTCACTAATCCATCCACAAATCCCCCTTCACATAGAGGGGAGATAGGGGTTTGGGAGAGGTGGAGAGAGGCTCAAAAAGATGTTTAGAATGTGTGTGAACCAGCCCCCAACCGGTGGGAGGAAAGGGCCCTTAAATAGCCAAACTCCGAAACTAGCCGTTGGGGCTCCAACGGGCATTTCCTGGGCACCCCGTGCGCACGGGGGTTGAGACCCCATGTGCACGGGGTCCCGTGTGCATGGTACAAGCCTGTGTGCACGGAGTACCCAGAATTCTGGACACCCCGTGCGCACGAGGGTCAAAGACCCCGTGCACACAGGGTCCCCAGGACAGCCAGCAGCAGCCCACTAAAACATCGATAACTTGGGCATACGGACTCCGAATTCGATGATCTTGGGCTCGTTTTGAAGCTATGGAAAAGCCCAAGGTCCTCACATAGAGAACCACCCAAGATAAACAAGAAAGAATGATGCAAGTAATGCAAAGGTTTGAGCTCTCTACATGCGACGTGATCAAGCTACTTGCCCGAGAGTCCCTCTTGATAGTACGGCTATCAAACCTATAATCCGGTCTCCCACCAAGCACTATGAGACCGGCAAAACTAGGAAAACCTAGCTAAGGTATACCTTTGCCTTGCACATTCAACTTGAGCTTGATGATGACTTTAATGCTTGCCTCAAGTTGGAATCCCTTTCTTGTCCACGACCACTTGGTGAAGATACTCGAATTGCTTCCTCATGATGCAATGAGGGAAGCCTTATCTCAAGCCCATCTTCACATGCACATTATCATGATGTGGACCGCAAGCTTCAAAGAATATAACCTCCGGCTTCTCATCTTGCACCTGGACTCCCCGAACTCGATGACCATCACTACTTGATGTCATCTCATCTTGCACTTGGACTCCTCGAATCCGATGACCATCACCACTTGATGTCATCCACACATAGGCTACACGAGATCTTTCCTTTTGATGCAAGCCTATGAGAAACACCTAACCCACATAGACATAACAAACATATAGCATGGGCTAGGTAACAAAGCACAATTCACAATTACTTACCATACCACTAGATCACTTGATCTCACGTGGTACATTGTTTGTGCTTTGTGAGTTGACCACTTAGATATACTCTTCGAGCTTCATCTTGGTCAACCAACATCTTTACTTCAAGCTCCATCTTGGTTTCTTGAAAGCCACAATGAACTCTTCATTTCACTTCATTGCTTCAAGACAATATCACCAAAGACTCTTTCATGACCATATCAAGTTCCACTATGAATATCATCTTGGTCACCACTTGCCCTTCTAAAAACTCCATCCCAAACTCTTGAGAGGCATAATGAATTCGTCACTCTAGTTGCTTGCTTCAAGACTTGATCAACATGATCTTGTCTTGAGAGGCATAATGAATTCTTCACTCTAGTTGCTTGCTTCAAGGCTTGATCAACCGAAACCCAACACATGAGCTCACCATGATCTTGTCTTGAAACCATAACTCGAATTCTTCTCTTTGATTATTCTCTCAAGCCTTGATCATCAGAAGACCAACTTGAAACCTCGCTGGATATGGAATCTCGAGAGCCAACACCTAGGCCCCGTGAGCACGGGGTATCCAGAGAGTTGACACTCGACCCCGTGCGCACGGTATAAGCCCGTGTGCATGGGGTATCCAGAGAGGGATACCATGAGGACTTCTTCGGATGCTTTGATGGAAATCTTCACATAACAACCCAAAGAACTTCAAGCATCACTATGGAACATATCTTCATATAAGATCCAATGCACTTGATGCTCCATAGGAATTGTCATTTAATACCAAAGCTTAGAGCAAATATAACTTCATCTATATGGACTTCATCCGTGATTCCATCCAATATCCTTGAGGCATTATCTTCATATATATGGACTTCATCCTTGATTCCATCCAATATCCTTGAGGCACCATCTATGGACAAAACCTTCAAATATATCTCACTGAAAACATTAGTCCATAGAGATTGTCATTCAATTACCAAAACCACACTTAGGGGCTACATGCCCTTTCAATCTTCCCCATTTTGGTAATTGATGACAATCTCAACAAGAGGGTTTATATAATGAATTTAAAACAAGTATGCAAGCTATATGAGAATAAATTGAATACTTGAGGTGGTTTTGATAGCCTCAAATATCACAAAGATAGTTGATGTTATCAAAACCGGTTGTACTAGCATCGAAATCCTACACAAGAATTTGATGCTAGTAGAACCACACTATATAGAGCAAACTCCCCCACAATATATGCATGGGAGAACTTGGTGGAGTTTCCTCTATATACACATCCATGCAACAACCACAACAAATGTAGATATGCATGAACCAACCTACTTCACCTAAACCCTCTAAACTTCTCCCCCATTGGCAACAAGTGCCAAAATGGAGAAAAATCTAGAAGACCAATATAGTATGAGTTCCTCCTTAATTTGTGCATTTCTCATATTGTGAGTGGAATCAAATGCACCTATCCAGTTACGAACAAATGAAGAAATTCACACTATATTGAGGATCCATAAAATGCACCAAAAAGATATTATGATATGAGTATAGGAGTGTTCTAAAGAACATAGAGAAGCTCCCCATGATTTGTGCATTATTTAGTTTTGTACTTGGATACAACGTGCACAAAGTAGGATCATCACTTGACTAAGCAAGGGTCCAAAATATATCCAACAACTCATGAGTGCAATGATATATGCAATACATACAAGCACTCACTACTCAACCTCTTACCGGATCCACCAAAGAATAAAAAGAGACAATTCCAAGGACCGGCAAGGAAATGAAAGGATATCAAAGAGGGATATGCACTTTCTCATGTGTATAAGTTTCTTACGTGGCCAATAATCATCAAGATGAGCATCCACAAAGAAACTTGCACACACAAAAAGATACAAAAGATAAGAACATGATATCCAAGAATTAATCCATTATTTATACAAACTTGATCTTAGCGTAGGGCTTTGTCACATGGCACATGGCACAAGGCACATGGCGCAAACTGATCTCATTTGCATAAAAATGAATTACTAAGGATGAGAGCAAATACCACAACCAAAAAGATTGTTTCTTGCAATTTTATCAATATTGCACATAAGAGCACTCTGAGGAATTGGTATGCAATAAATTGCTTAATTGGCATATTTGGGATAAGTGAACCATGAGCATGGTTTTATAGATCCCCATGATATGCTTCTTCTCAAAAGTCTCATAGATGCAATAAGGAGGTTTAAGCTGTTGCAAGAAACACAAACTCAACAAGTACTAAACATGCCATGATGCAACATACACAATGTTGACTCTAATTTAAACAAATGCATGAAGTAAGTACTTGTTACCGAGAGAGCATCGGTTCAAGGGGCCCTTGATCTAGCCCATGAACATGAGGGACTTGATCTTGTTCTTGGATAGGTAAATGATCTCCCATAGCATCTTGCTCTTGTGTTGGGGGTGATGACTTCCCTTGTGGTGGATCCACAAGAGGGGCTCTTACTCCTTCTTCTTCTACATGGACAAGGGGTGTTTCTTGTGGAAGAATATGGCCAATCCCCATTGTACTTGTAGCTTGGGAAGGAGCCTCATCACCTACAACACTTGAAACAAATTGCTCCGCATGGAAGCTGTTATTCTCATCACACTCCACATTCACCATTTCCTCAATACATCCTGTGGATTTATTGAGAATACAGTAAGTGTGGGAGTTTGATGCATATCCAACAAAAAGACCCAAATTATGTTAACCGGGTTGAATTGATGAGAATGAAACACTTACAACCGAATCGGGTTTTCATTTATCTTCTCCCTCAAATCAAAGAATCAACCAAGCTTGGCTCTAATAATTTTCCATGGTGTCTCCACCTTCCTTGTGAATAAGCCAAGCATCCAATGCTTCTCCACAGTACCTAAAACACATTAAGGTACAATTTGGTCCCCAAACATATTGGGTCCGAAGTAGTTAGGACAACCACAATATATAGGGCAAACTCCACATTAAATATGTGCAAAAGGATATGAACTTGAAGTTCATGCACACTTTTAACCATTAATGATTTTATGGAGTTTACCCTACATAGAGGATCAAGTAGCAAGCAAGGCATGAAGAAGAATATAAATAAATATGCATGCTCATGCCTACCAAGATCCAGAGAGATACAATTTGGACAAAAGAACACTTAACCGAAGAATACTCCGATAATATCACAAAGTATTCAAGTTGTCCAAATTATATCAAAGTGACGAATCCACACAGGACCGCACACAAAGTACAACATATGAACTAAGCAAAAACCAAAGAGCATATAGGATATACAATACACACATGCTCAAAGGCTTATCTTACTCAAGTAGATAATAGATAGCACAAGCAGTGAGATAAGGCAAGTTGAAGCACAAGCCGAGAAGAAGATGATCATAAGGATCTACCACATGAGGAAATACCAATTGTAAGAGAATACAAATGGTATTTGGAATTAACACTCGGGGGTAGATTACGAAGATGCACAGGATCATCAACAACTCCAAAGCAAAGAAAGATAAATAAAGCGTACTTGGCCAGGTGGACATTTCTGCCCATAGGACCCCGTGCGCACGGGCTAGGTCAGCCCCGTGCGCACGGTGTGTCCAGAGAAAAAACACCACCCCGTGCGCACGGGGGTCTAGGACCCCGTGTGCACGGGGTGTCCAGTGATTTTCACCCACCCCGTGCGCACGGGGGTCCAGGACCCCGTGCGCACGGGGTGTCCAGTAAGTTTCGTGGTACCCCGTGCGCACGGGGGTCAGAGACCCCGTGCACACGGGGTGTCCAGAAACTTACTGAAGAACCTCACAGGACACCACGACGAAGCACGCAACAAAGGTAAATAACAACCAACAAGAGATAATTAGTGGATACTCTGAGAATTTGAATTTCAAATGAGCTTGACATACCACATAGTGACTAGATAAGATTGAATATCAATACTATGTGGCATTTCTCATATTCACATTTTGGGTTTGTGATGTGCACACAACAAAACACTCCCCCATAATGTGATGATCCACTAATATCTTGCAAGAGCCAATCATGATAAAATACAGGCTCAAAACAGCAAACACCACTATATAATGTGCAATGCAACCTACACATGCTAGATAACACAAATCAAGCATACTAAGAAACACAACATATAGATGCACATGCTAGATACAAAACCTAAGCATGCAAGGGGCGAGCAACTTTCAATGTAAGCAATATAAATACAAGTTACCGCAAAGAGGAACATTGGATAGATAATATGAAGATAATCCACATGACTTGGCTCGAACAAATAAATGGTGGATATCCTTTTCTTTATGAACTAGCCAAAACTCCAATGTCCTCCACACACCTATTGATCAAGTTTGAGCTTGATGGTACCCAACCAAGTTGGGTCCTAAGAAGTTAGTCACAATAGGCTTGGCAACCCAAATGGCCTTTTCCATTTCCAAGCCACTTTGGGCGCCAACAAACTTGGCAAACAAATTGCCAACAACATCCTTCCTAAGCGAATAATGATCATTGACTAGAGGAGGCTTAGGGATGTTACCGTTGGGACAAGATGAGGATATGTGTCCCTTCTCACGACAATTATAGCAACATGTGCTCCCCCTTCTCTTCTTCTTTATTTTCTCAACTTGGGGAGCATTATCTTGGTTCATCATTGGTAGTGGCCTTTCTTCAAGTTGAGGTTGACCTTGAGATTGAACTTGAGGCCGCTTCCCTTGTTGCTTCACATTTGAAGCCTTCTTCTTCGATGGACAATATCTCACATGGTGTCCAACATTCTTGCACTTGAAGCATGTAATGTTGGCATCATTCTTGACTTAGTCTTGTCCCTTCTTATTTTTCTTGGACTTCTTGTTGTTGGAGATGAAACCAAGTCCACCCTTGTCATGAGGGGATTTTTGAACACTCAAGATAGTGTTGAGAGTGGAATTTCCTTCATGACACATTTCCAAGTCTTTCTTCAAATTAGTGACTTGGGCCTTGAGCTCTTTGTTTTCCTCTACAAGGTTAGTATCAACAAAAGTACTAGAGGAAGTAGAAACTTCATTGTTAGAGAAACAAGGCAAGGAGAGTAATTCATCACAAGAATTGGGAATAATCTGTCTAGATGAATCACTAGGACTAGCACATGTCAATAAAGCATTTTGAGTAGAAATAGTGCTAATGTCCACATGAGGCTCACAAGATGTTACCTTAGTCACAATAGCCTCATGTGCTAACTTTAGCCTTTCATGGGAGATTAGAAGGTCATCATGAGAGCCCGAGATCTTTTCATGACTTTCTTCTAATTTCCCATAATTGCTAGTTAGCAAAACAAGTTGAGCCCGTAGCTCAACATTCTCCTTCAAGATAGATGCTTCACAAGAAGTAGAGTTAGTAGCACAAGCATCATTGACAATATGAGAGGAGCTAGAAGAAACTAGAGACTTCACATGAGTAGCTTGAAGTTCCTCATAAGACTTGGAGAGTTTGGCGAGCTCTCCTTTGACATTCTTGTAGCCAAGGTCAAGGTGCTCAAAATCCTCTTTAAGTTTATCATGAGCAACTTCAATCTCTTCTTTGGAAGATTCTAAGTCTCTAAGAGTTTCTAGAGCATCAAGAAGGTTACAATCAAGTTTATCATTTTGTTCTTGCTCTTCGTGAAGTAAATCATTACACTTTCCAAAATGAGTAATAAGATCTTTAAATATCTCATAAGTGTTCTCATTTACTCCACGAAGAGAATTACCAATTTCATATATTTCTTGACTCATATCCCTATCACATTCATCATCACTCTCATCATTATCATTACTATGAGTAGATGATACCTCGGTAGTACCTCTTGCCATGAGGCACATGTGAACATCGGAGGTTGATGATGATTCTTTTGGAGAGGGAGATTCTTCATCATCAAGAGTAGGATATCCATGTCCATCCTCTTGACACTCATAGCATTTCCTCTCCAACATAGTGATTTCCTTCTTTGCACTTCTAGCAAATTCTCCATTAGTGATGTGTGCACCATTTCTCTTATTTCCTCTACATGGTTAGTCAAACAACAACTAGAGGAAATAGAAGCATAGATATCATGGCAACAAGGAGAATCAAGCATATCATCACAACAAGTATTCAAGGAATCTCTATATGATATGTAAGGACTACCAACACAAGAATGTATGTCATTTTTTCTAGATGTGTTCAAGTCCAAAGAAGCTACAAAATTAGCATTTATGCATGAAAGATCATCAATGTTGAGCACAACATCATCATCACAAATTATATTTCCACTCACCGTGTCATTACCTTGGGACATGTCATATGATGGTGAGGTGGAAGAAGTTGAAATGTCCAAGCACACGGAGGAAGAAGCAATATGGAGTTCTTCATGATATGAAGATGTGGAGAACTCCTCAAGAGACACCTCCGAAATATGATTGACCTCATCAAGATTGGACCCACCATATATTTCTTCAAGTTTTGTCCACATCTCATGAGCCGACGCACACGTCATAATTGACTCAAACACTTCGAGGGATATAGACCGGATTAAGGCATTCTTTGCACCATACCCACAAAGCATATCATCATTTTCCTTAATAGATGGAAAAAGTTCATCCTTCCATGGAGAAGCCCCTACAAGAACAATTCGCACAAAATTTGGACCCATGGCCCAGAAATGACAAAGCATGTGAATTTTCCACAAGTGATAGTTTGTGCCACTAAAACAGAAAGTGTCATCGTGCACTATACCACTAGTCGACATCTTTACTCTCTAGGCGGTGAAGCCTAGCAAGGAGAGACCAAAGCTCTGATACCAATTGAAAGGATCTAGATGACGACTAGAGGGGGGGTGAATAGGCGTTTTAAAACTGTTACGGATTTGGCTTTATCCTAATGCGGAATTAAACTAAACGGATACCTTTCAAGCACAAATCCTAAATATGCTAGGCTCAACTAAGTGCACTAACAACCTATGCTAAACAAGATAGGCACTTAAGGAAACTAGCAAGCACAAACTATATCACAAGATATGAAAATGTAGGAACAACTAAGCAATTCAACTAGCACAAGATATATCAATATGAGCAAGTATGAATTGCGGTAAGTAAAGGGTGTGGGTAAGAGATAACCACAAGTGAGTCGGAGACGCGGATTTATCCCGAAGTTCACACTCGTGAGAGTGCTAATCTCCGTTAGAGCGGTGCCGAAGCCAAAGCTCTGGGGCGTCACCAAGTGACTCACCGTATTCTCCTTTTCGAGTCACCCCCAACGGATGAGCCTCGATTCACTCGGGGTTGGTCTTGAAGGCGACCACCACACCTTTACAACTTCTCCTGAGCACACCACAAACAAGGAAGCTTCCGGAGGAACTTGACCACCTAGGCCACTTCAACACCCTTCCCCGGAGCACACCACAAGAGGAAGCTTCCGGGGGAACCTTGGCCACATAGGCCTCTTTCACAATCTTCTCAATGTATCACCAAACCGTCTAGGAGGCGGAGGCCTCCAAGAGTAATAAACTCACGGGCTCACACTCGAACAAATCGATGCAGGGAGCTCAAACCAATGCAACAAATGCAATGCAAGGTCAAGCAACAAATGCTCAACTCACTCTCTCAATCTCATAAGATGCACTCTTGAAAGTAGGAGATTGAAGAGAGGGGATGCTTTGGATATGATCAACAAATGGCTCACTAATCCATCCACAAATCCCCCTTCACATAGAGGGGAGATAGGGGTTTGGGAGAGGTGGAGAGAGGCTCAAAAAGGTGTTTAGAATGTGTGTGAACCAGCCCCCAACCGGTGGGAGGAAAGGGCCCTTAAATAGCCAAACTCCGAAACTAGCCGTTGGGGCTCCAACGGGCATTTCCTGGGCACCCCGTGCGCACGGGGGTTGAGACCCCGTGTGCACGGGGTCCCGTGTGCACGGTACGAGCCCATGTGCACGGAGTACCCAGAATTCTGGACACCCCATGCGCACGGGGGTCAAAGACCCCGTGCACACGGGGTCCCCAGGACAGCCAGCAGCAGCCCACTAAAACATCGATAACTTGGGCATACGGACTCCGAATTCGATGATCTTGGGCTCGTTTTGAAGCTATGGAAAAGCCCAAGGTCCTCACATAGAGAACCACCCAAGATAAACAAGAAAGAATGATGCAAGTAATGCAAAGGTTTGAGCTCTCTACATGCGACGTGATCAAGCTACTTGCCCGAGAGTCCCTCTTGATAGTACGGCTATCAAACCTATAATCCGGTCTCCCACCAAGCACTATGAGACCGGCAAAACTAGGAAAACCTAGCTAAGGTATACCTTTGCCTTGCACATTCAACTTGAGCTTGATGATGACTTTAATGCTTGCCTCAAGTTGGAATCCCTTTCTTGTCCACGACCACTTGGTGAAGATACTCGAATTGCTTCCTCATGATGCAATGAGGGAAGCCTTATCTCAAGCCCATATTCACATGCACATTATCATGATGTGGACCGCAAGCTTCAAAGCATATAACCTCCGGCTTCTCATCTTGCACCTGGACTCCCCGAACTCGATGACCATCACTACTTGATGTCATCTCATCTTGCACTTGGACTCCTCGAATCCGATGACCATCAACTTGATGGCATCCACACATAGGCTACACGAGATCTTTCCTTTTGATGCAAGCCTATGAGAAACACCTAACCCACATAGACATAACAAACATATAGCATGGGTTAGGTAACAAAGCACAATTCACAATTACTTACCATACCACTAGATCACTTGATCTCACGTGGTACATTGTTTGTGCTTTGTGAGTTGACCACTTAGATATACTCTTCGAGCTTCATCTTGGTCAACCAACATCTTTACTTCAAGCTCCATCTTGGTTTCTTGAAAGCCACAATGAACTCTTCATTTCACTTCATTGCTTCAAGACAATATCACCAAAGACTCTTTCATGACCATATCAAGTTCCACTATGAATATCATCTTGGTCACCACTTGCCCTTCTAAAAACTCCATCCCAAACTCTTGAGAGGCATAATGAATTCGTCACTCTAGTTGCTTGCTTCAAGACTTGATCAACATGATCTTGTCTTGAGAGGCATAATGAATTCTTCACTCTAGTTGCTTGCTTCAAGGCTTGATCAACCGAAACCCAACACATGAGCTCACCATGATCTTGTCTTGAAACCATAACTCGAATTCTTCTCTTTGATTATTCTCTCAAGCCTTGATCATCAGAAGACCAACTTGAAACCTCGCTGGATATGGAATCTCGAGAGCCAACACCTAGGCCCCGTGAGCACGGGGTATCCAGAGAGTTGACACTCGACCCCGTGCGCACGGTATAAGCCCGTGTGCATGGGGTATCCAGAGAGGGATACCATGAGGACTTCTTCGGATGCTTTGATGGCAATCTTCACATAACAACCCAAAGAACTTCAAGCATCACTATGGAACATATCTTCATATAAGATCCAATGCACTTGATGCTCCATAGGAATTGTCATTTAATACCAAAGCTTAGAGCAAATATAACTTCATCTATATGGACTTCATCCGTGATTCCATCCAATATCCTTGAGGCATTATCTTCATATATATGGACTTCATCCTTGATTCCATCCAATATCCTTGAGGCACCATCTATGGACAAAACCTTCAAATATATCTCACTGAAAACATTAGTCCATAGAGATTGTCATTCAATTACCAAAACCACACTTAGGGGCTACATGCCCTTTCAAAGTGAGTGGGAGGAAAGTAGAACTTGATGAGGTAATTGTACCTTCTCCCGAGTTGGAAAGTAGTACATCACAGAATTCAGTTCCAGTGATTCCTAGACCAACTTGTGAGGAAGCTAATGATGATGATCATGAAACTTCTGATCAAGTTATTACCGAACCTCGTAGGTCTACCAGAGTAAGATCCGCACCAGAGTGGTACGGTAATCTTGTTCTGGAGGTCATTTTACTTGACCATGACGAACCTACGAACTATGAGGAAGCGATGATGAGCCCAGATTTTGCAAAATGGCTTGAGGCCATGAAATCTGAGATGGGATCCATGTATGAGAACAAAGTGTGGACTTTGGTTGACTTGCCCGATGATCGGCAAGCCATAGAGAATAAATGGATCTTCAAGAAGAAGACTGACGCTGACGGTAATGTTACTGTCTACAAAGCTCGACTTGTTGTGAAAGGTTTTCGACAAGTTCAAGGAGTTGACTACGATGAGACCTTCTCACCCGTAGCGATGCTTAAGTCTGTCCGAATCATGTTAGCAATTGTCGCATTTTATGATTATGAAATTTGGTAAATAGATGTCAAAACTGCATTCCTCAATGGATATCTTAAAGAATAGTTGTATATGATGCAACCAGAAGGTTTTGTCGATCCAATAGGTGCTAACAAAGTGTGTAAGCTCCAGCGATCCATTTATGGACTGGTGCAAGCATCTCGGAGTTGGAATATACGCTTTGATAGTGTGATCAAAGCATATGGTTTTATATAGACTTCTGGAGAAGCCTGTATTTACAAGAAAGTGAGTGGGAGCTGTGTAGCATTTCTGATATTATATGTTGATGACATATTGTTGATCGGAAATGACACTGAATTTCTGAATACCATAGAAGCATACTTGAATAAGAATTTTTCAATGAAAGACCTCGGTGAAGCTGCTTATATATTAGGCATCAAGATCTATAGAGATAGATCAAGACGCTTAATTAGACTTTCACCAAGCACATACCTTGATAAAGTTTTGAAGAAGTTCAAAATGGATCAAGCGAAGAAAGGGTTCTTGCCTGTGTTACAAGGTGTGAAGTTGAGTCAGACTCAACGCCCTACCACTGCAGAAGATAGAGAGAAAATGAAAGTCATTCCCTATGCTTCAGCCATAGGTTCTATCATGTATGCAATGCTGTGTACCGGACCTGATGTGTGCCTTGCTATTAGTTTAGCAGGGAGGTACCAAAGTAATCCAGGAGTGGATCACTCGACAACAGTCAAGAACATCCTGAAATACCTGAAAAGGACTAAGGATATGTTTCTCGTTTATGGAGGTGACAAAGAGCTCGTCGTAAATGGTTACGTCGATGCTAGCTTTGACACTGATCCGGATGACTCTAAGTCACAAACCGGATACGTATTTTTATTGAATGGTGGAGCTGTCAGTTGGTGCAGTTCCAAGCAGAGTGTCGTGGCGGGATCTACGTGTGAAGCGGAGTACATAGCTGCTTCGGAAGCAGCAAATGAAGGAGTCTGGATGAAGGAGTTCATATCCGATCTAGGTGTCATACCTAGTGCATCGGGTCCAATGAAAATATTTTGTGACAATACTGGTGCAATTGCCTTGGCAAAGGAATCCAGATTTCACAAGAGAACCAAGCACATCAAGAGACGCTTCAATTTCATCCGCGATCAAGTCAAGGAGGGAGACATAGAGATTTTCAAGATACATACGGATCTGAATGTTGCAGACCCGTTGACTAAGCCTCTCTCACGAGCAAAACATGATCAGCACCAAGACTCCATGGGTGTTAGAATCATTACTGTGTAATCTAGATTATTGACTCTAGTGCAAGTGGGGGACTAAAGGAAATATGCCCTAGAGGCAATAATAAAGTTGTTATTTATATTTCCTTATATCATGATAAATGTTTATTATTCATGCTAGAATTGTATTAACCGGAAACTTAGTGCATGTGTGAATACATAGACAAAACTGAGTGTCACTAGTATGCCTCTACTTGACTAGCTCGTTAATCAAAGATGGTTAAGTTTCCTAACCATAGACATGAGTTATCATTTGATGAACGGGATCACATCATTAGAGAATGATGTGATTGACTTGACCCATCCGTTAGCTTAGCACTATGATCGTTTATTTTATTGCTATTATTTTCTTCATAACTTATACATGTTCCTATGACTATGAGATTATGCAACTCCCGAATACCGGAGGAACACTTAGTGTGCTATCAAACGTCACAACGTAACTGGGTGATTATAAAGATGCTCTACAGGTGTCTCCGATGGTGTTTGTTGAGTTGGCATAGATTGAGATTAGGATTTGTCACTCCGATTGTCGGAGAGGTATCTCTGGGCCCTCTCGGTAATGCACATCACGATAAGCCTTGCAAGCAATGTGACTAATGAGTTAGTTACGGGATGATGCATTACGGAACAAGTAAAGAGACTTGCCGGTAACGAGATTGAACTAGGTATTGAGATACCGACGATCGAATCTCGGGCAAGTAACATACCGATGACAAAGGGAACAACGTATGTTGTTATGCTGTTTGACCGATAAAGATCTTCGTAGAATTCGGAGGAACCAATATGAGCATCCAGGTTCCGCTATTGGTTATTGACCGGAGATGAGTCTCAGTCATGTCTACATAGTTCTCGAACCCGTAGGGTCCGCACGCTTAACGTTCGATGACGATCTGTATTATGAGTTTATGTGTTTTGATGTACCGAGGTAATTCGGAGTCACGGATGTGATCACGGGCATGATGAGAGTCTCGGAATGGTCGAGACATAAAGATCGATATATTGGAAGGCTATGTTTGGACATCGGAATGGTTCTGGATGACTTCGGGCATTTCCCGGAGTAGCGGGAGGTTACCGGAACCCCCCAGGGAGTCAATGGGCCTTATTGGGCCTTAGTGGGAGAGAGGAGGAGGCGGCTAAGGTGGGGGCGCCCCCCCCCCCCAAGCCCAATCCGAATTGGGAGGGGGGGGGCCCCCTTTCCTTCTCTCCTTCCACCTCTTCCTTCTTCTCCTACTCCAACTAGGGAAAGGGGGAAACCAACTCCTACTGGGAGTAGCACTCCCCCCCTTGGGCGCGCCATGAGAGGGCCGGCCCTCTCCTCCTCCACTCCTTTATATACGGGGGAGGGGGGCACCCCATAGACACACAAGTTGATTGTTTAGCCGTGTGCGGTGCCCCCCTCCACATATTTCCACCTCGGTCATATCGTTGTAGTGCTTAGGCGAAGCCCTGCGCCGGTAACTTCATCATCACCGTCACCACGCCGTCGTGCTGACGAAACTCTCCCTCGACCTCAGCTGGATCTAGAGTTCGCAGGACTTCACCGAGCTGAACATGTGCAGATCGCGGAGGTGCCGTACCTTCGGTGCTAGGATCGGTCGGATCGTGAAGACGTACGACTACATCAACCGCGTTGTCATAACGCTTCCGCTTTCGGTCTACGAGGGTACGTGGACAACACTCTCTCCTCTCGTTGCTATGCATCACCTAGATGGATCTTGCATGTGCGTAGGATTTTTTTTGAAATTACTGCGTTCCCCAACAGACTACTGCCCCTAATTAGTGCAACTGTGGATACTATGAACTTCGATCATCCCTCCATGAACTGCCCAAGTCAGATGCATCCCCTGACCCTCCCCTCGCAAATTTGCAGGAAAAATCTAAGCAACTAGCATCAAATTTATGAACAACTGCCCAAGTCAGATGCATCCCCTTACCTTGCCCCTCCATCTCGCAAATTACAGGAAAAATCTAAGCAACTGCCATCAAAATTATGAGCAACTGCCACAAGTCAGATGCATCCCCTTACCCTGCCCCTCCATCTCGCAAATTACAGGAAAAATCTAAGCAACTGCCATCAAAATTATGAGCAACTGCGTCCTGAGAAGCAAGCAACATCGCCTACCCCTCCATCTCGCAAATTATGAACAACTGCCCTTCCATCTCGCAAAATTATGAGCAACTGTCATAAAAAAGAATCCTATGCCCCAGTCACCAGGATTCGGTCGCGTGTATCCCCTTACAGCGACTCAATCCCGCCTACCCCCAGCACAACCCCACCCCCTTCCCCAGCCATAGCAACGTCGCACCCTTCCAAGCATTGACGACACGGAGCCTGAGGACGCCATGGACAACCTCATGCCCGCCCCCTCATCGAAACCCTAACTCCATGGCCCGCAACCGGGGAGCAGAGCGAGGATAGGGGAGAATAGGTGCCGGGTTTACCTCCGCCTGCAGCCGGCGACTCGCGGCGCTCGCGGACGGCCTCCCGCACGGGCGACTCCGCGCCGGATCCACCACCGCAACACCCCGCCTCGTCGCGTCGTTGCTAGAGGAGAGGAAGGGAGAAGGGGAGGAGTTCGAATGAAATCTGCGGGTGCGGGCAGCGGTTTCGAACAAGACGAGCAGGGGGTGTGGGCAGCTTTCGCCTGGAATAAAGGTGCCGGGCCCACCACGCGCCGCACGCCTCGCGCAATCCCGTAATGGCACTTGGTCGGAAGCACATCGCGCGCGGGGGATCGCCGGACCGCATCGAACGGCTGGAGCGCGTGCGCTCGAGACAGCGAACGAGCGCAGCTGCGCGGTTCAGAATTCAGGTTTATTCCGCTCCAGCCAGATCCATCGGAGGGTGCAACAGAGTAGTGCACTCAACTCTTTACGTTGGTCCACCCGCACCGCGGCACTGACAGTGGGCATCCACTCCTGAAGAGAGCTTGTTGGTGAAGGTGTGAACTGTGCAACCTGCTGGGTAGTAGGATCTCGAACCAGACCTCACGGGAATAGGGGCACCGAAGGAGATGCTCAACGCTACAACGAGTGTTATCTGTCATCATCTCTATGAAGTGGTAATGCTATGTTAACACGCTACATCGAGCCGGTTTGCGATTCTAAAAATGGAAGATAAAACATAGTACTAGTCAGCAATGGCTACCTATGTTTTGGTTGATGGGCAGAACACAAGTTTAGGCTCCACTACCAGCCGTGCTATCGTTGAATTCTCTTGAAGTTTTCAGCTTACGGAATGGTCAATAATTAATTGGAAGCCACTTCCTTTGATGTTTTGTATTTGCTAGCTTTCAGATACACCATTACTGACAATCCTCAAGAGGAAGTGAACACAAGTTGCCACCTATCTTCCTCCGGGTGAGTTATGGCTTAGTTGATGGGCAGAACACAAGTTTAGGCTCCACTACCAGGCGTGCTACCATGGAATTCTCTTGAAGTTTTCAGCTTATGGAACGGTCACTAATTGATTGCAAGCCACTTCCTTTGATGTTTTGCATTTGCTAGCTTTTAGAAACACCACTGCCGACAATCCTCAAGAGGAAGTGAATACAAGTTATCGCCTATCTTTCTTCGGGTGAGTTATGACTTAGTTGCTCGGCAGAACACAAGTTTAGGCTCCACTACCAGCCGCGCTACCATGGAATTCTCTTAAAGTTTTCAGCTTACGGAATGATCACTAATTGATTGCAAGCCACTTTCTTTGATGTTTTGCATTTGCTAGCTTTTAGAAACACCACTACCGGCAATCCTCAAGAGGAAGTGAATACAAGTTGCCGCCTATCTTTCTCTGCGTGAGTTATGACTTAGTTGCTGGGCAGAACACAAGTTTAAGCTCCACTACGAGCCGCGCTACCGTGGAATTCTCTTAAACTTTTCAGCTTATGGAATGGTTACTAATTGATTGCAAGCCACTTCCTTTGATGTTTTGCATTTGCTAGCTTTTAGAAACACCACCACCGGCAATCCTCAAGAGGAAGTGAATACAAGTTGCCGCCTATCTTTCTCTGGGTGAGTTATGACTTGCTGGGCAGAACACAAGTTTAGGCTCCACTACCAGCCGTGCTACCGTGGAATTCTCTTGAGGTTTTCAGCTTATGGAATGGTTACTAATTGATTGCAAGCCACTTCCTTTGATGTTTTGTATTTGCTAGCTTTTAGAAACACCACTACCGGCAATCCTCAAGAGGAAGTGAATACAAGTTGCTGCCTATCTTTCTCCGGGTGAGTATGACTTAGTTGCTGGACAGAACACATGTTTAGGCTCCACTACCAGCCGTGCTACCGTGAAATTCTCTTGAAGTTTCCAGCTTATGGAATGGTTACTAATTGATTGCAAGCCACTTCCGTTGATGTTTTGTATTTGCTAGCTTTTGGAAACACCACTACCGGCAATCCTCAAGAGGAAGTGAACACAAGTTGCGGCCTATCTTTCCCCTAGTGAGTTATGACTTAGTTGATGGGCAGAATGTGAAATTCTCTTGAAGTTTTCGGCTTATGGAATGGTCACTAATTAATTGGAAGCCACTTCCTTTGATGTTTTATGTTTTGTATTTGCTAGCTTTTAGAAACATCACTATCAATCCTCATTCGGTCATTTGCCGTCTTTGTTTACGCGATCTAGTTCCAAAGGAAATGTATAGCATTGAGTTCTTGTCTAGAGTTGCCAAACTTTCCCAGAAGAAACAAGGTTCACTTGATTGTGGGAACCATTTTCTGCATCTAGAAACCACTTCTGCCGATTTGCGTCATATTAGTGTACTGTAGTACGTACATTTTATAGTTGCATTGCTAACCAGAGTGTTACGTTGTTTGCTCCATCCAGCTTTCACTCAAGTATGGGAAACAAACTGGTGCGCTTGTGCCTCCGCTCAGCGGCGTCCCACAGGTGGTGGTAGATGGCAAGCCACGCGTAAGCGACACCCACTCTTCCTTCCCACGAGTTTTAGATCCAGTTTTGTTTATCATGTCTGAATTTCACCATGTATGCACATGCCACTTCTTGAATTACAGCATAACGAGCTCGTTTGTTACAGGACGACGGGGACTTCGTATTTTACACCTGCAAGGCGTACAAGGGACGTCCTCCCAGGATCTGCCAGGAGCCGGACCGTCACTATCCGACCGTGGTGGAGGCAGGCAACGGTGTCAGCTGCAACTCCGGCAATTTCGAGCTCGACGACGGCGTTGAGGATTGAGGTGCCGCGGGCTGACGGCAATTGATAAATTATTATGTTTGCCTTTCGGGGCTTATATACATACGTCGATATACGTGAACACAGGGCAGTTTCACTGTTCTGCTCAGGTTACTTATGGAGATGTGCATCACGCAATAATAAAGTGAGTTATGGTGATGTGAATTTCTGTACAAGTTAATATGGAGAGCATTGGCAGTTTTATCTTTCTGTTCATGTTAATACGTACGGAGATGTACACACACTGGTGGCCTACGATCTTAACAGTGGAAGGTGGCGCGGTTTACATATGCTCGCTCTCCGTTCCTAAATATAAATTTTTTTTAGATATTTTGATACGGAACGCATATGAAGTAAAATGAGTGAATCTGCATTTTAAAATACATATGATGCATTCGTATGTAGTCCATATTGAAATCTCTAAAAAAAAACTTATATTTAGAAACGGAGGGAGTACAACATAATAACTTCCATACATCAGTACATATTTCTAAAAGTGGAACTATAATTATTTTTCAAAAAGAGGGGAGCACCCTCGGAAATAACACTATAATTAGGTCTAAACTTCATCACAACTAGAAGGGTAGGACGCGCTTTGCTTCGCCGTTGGTGTTGTTGAGACTCTTAAAAAAATTGCTCATTTTGTTTTAGAATATAAGGTGTATTACTTTTTTGAAAAGTCCAACCTCTTTAAGTTTGATCAAATTTATGAATAAATGTATCAAATTGGTGTTATTAGATTCATCATGAAATGAATTTCCATAAATTTTTGCTAATGTTGTGGATGTCGATATTTTTGGCTCTAAACCTAGTCAAAGTTAAAGAAATTTGACTTTCCAAAGAACTAATACCCTTTGTATTTTGAAACTGGTGGAATATTTAGTTTGGCGGATGGGGTAGATGATTGAGTGTGTTTTATGTTTATTTATAATGCGGTTATTTGTGGGCCTTTCAAGGTGTGATTCTGTATTATGCGCTAATCAACTCATACTTTTGTGGGTAAATTTTTGCGTCGGTGGGTGTACTATATTGGTGCTATAGTATCATCATATGGTGGCACTTTTTTCTAGGTGGTAAGAGAGTGCACGGGGTTGATATGTTTTTCTAGCCGGATGATGTTGATTGATTTGAAAATCCGTTGGCCCGAACAAAATCGTAAACCAAATTCAAAATTGAATATCTCAATCGAATAAAAGAGCTTCAAAATTAGGGAATATGGTCAATTACAATAATTAAATGGGAGAACTCCTTAAGAAATTATTGTCCTGGTCAAAATCAGGTGACCAAGTTCTAAATTGAATACCTCAATTAATTGCAAGGACTTAAAAATTAGAAAGCATAGTGTACAATATAAAATAATTGAATGAGAGTTTTGAGAAATTGTTGACTTGGTCAAAATTGGGTGACTCAATTTTAATTGGACACCTCAACTGATTGTGAGGCCTTTTACCCCTAGGGAGCTTAGTGATATAGTAGATTCCAATAAATAGTTCTAAGGTACTTCCTCCATTCTCAAATATAAGTCTATTTAGAGATTTCAATATGAACTACATACAGATGTATATAGACATATTTTAGAGTGTAGATTCACTCATTTTGCTTCGTATGTATTCATGTTAGAATCTTTAAAAAGACTTATATTTAGAAACGGAGGGGGTGGTAATAATTTATTAGATGATTGCGACCGGAATTCAAGTCGAGTTGAGCCAGCTCGGCTCAACTAGTTAGAGGTCATTAAGATAACGCGTTAGCTCAGCTCGACTCATCGACATAATAAGCTCAATATCACATTTAGCTCAACTCATCGACATAATGAGCTCAATATCAAACTCGGCTCAACTTGTTTAACCCTCGAGCTAGCTCGTTTAACTCATTATAAATGTAAAGAACAAAATATACGTATTATATATACAGTTAATCTACGATAATGTATTTGTATAAACATATTTTTTTCACAAATCACAACAATTGACACTAAAGGGACACTTGGTGCACTCCACAAATGATAACAACAAACAACAATATTATTACTTGTCTCACGTCCCTTCTGATTAACGAGCTTAATGAGAAAAACGAGTAACTAGTAGCTCGTCTCGTTAAACGCATTCTGTTAACGGGCTTAGATTAGAACTCGACTCGGCTCGTTGGTCATCGAGTTCAAGTTGACTCGAGCTGAGTAATAAGCTGCTCGTTTACCTCGCGAGTTTCGAATTTCAAGTCCAACCCTATAGATGATTTATGTTAAATATATGGTATGAATTATTTTGCTTTTTTAGTGGGGGCAGTTATTGCGCAACCCCAATCACCCCTTGTGCAGTATCCGACAATAACGTGCCTATGATGATGGGCACCAAAATCACGTCCGTTAATGGTCCCACCGACTCCGCTTGCAAAGGTTCCTTTGTCGAGATGATCAGCCACAAGCCCCTGCCGGGTATGGCATGTCTAGCCTTGGGACTTCAATCTGATTTATCGAGCTATGGACAAGAACAAGCGGAATGTTAACCATAGTAGGATTAACCGATTCAGAGCCACCTTGCAGTCTTGCGAGCTTAAGAAGGTCCACCTTCAGAATAGGCATTTCACGTGGAGCAATGAGAGGGATAACCCAACCTTATGCAAGCTTTGACTCCTTTTGCAATGTCGAGCAGGACACAACCTTCAACAGCCATGCGTTTCACTCTTTGTATTCTTCCCTCTCCGACCATTGTCCTCTCCTGCTTGTCGATGACAAGGGGCCTAGATCACTGCGATCCTTCCAGTTTGAGAATTTATGGGTGTCTTTGCCCTGATTTCATGAGGTCGTCCAAAAGGCGTGGAGTGAGCGTGTGCCCCACACGGAGCCATATATTATCTTGCATCATTAGCTCAAGAAAACCGCGCTTCGCTCACCGAGTGGAGTAAAAACCTTTTCTCTAAGGCCAAGATCTATGCGATCCTTCTTTTGATACTTCGACTCGACATTGCGCAGGAAGCGTGCCTCCTCCCCCTGAGGAGCTTGATCTCCATGCCAGGCTCACACAGAGGGTGATTAGTTTGGTCGTGCTTCAAAGGGCTAGGAACAAATCTTAAAGATGGTGACGCAAACACGAACTTTTTTCACCGCCGCATCAATGCTCGAAGAAGGAAAAGCCACATCCATCAAGTCAATCATGCACACGGATGGTTAAAGGGGCATGTGAAAAAGAGAAGATCATACATGACCACTTCTCCGAGGTCATGGGGAAAAGGGACAAGAGCAACTTTGACTTTAATTGGGATGAGCTCAACCAACAACCCCTTGGCTTGCATGTCCTTGATGTTGCTATCAGGGCGGAGGAGGTTTGGGAGGCCATTAAGGAGATGCCTAGTGACAAGGCTCCCGGTCCGGACGGATTGCCATACGTCTTTTCTCAAAAAAATGTTGGGGAGTCATCAAGCACGATGGATGAGCCAAATCTTTTGCCTTCGTTCGTAAGAAAATAACCTGATTTGGTTTTCAGTTACATGAAAAAACTATTCATCATATACCAGCGAGATCATTTACATATTCTGATGAAATGGCCAGCAGAAAACATGATTTTGTGACTCTAAAAAAGGGAAAGATAAGATGACACGACCAGCAGTTGCCGCCTATATTCCTCCGGGAGTCCGGGTTGAGTAATGGCTTGGTTTATGTGCACAACACAAGTTTAGGCTCCACTACCAGCCGTGCTGCTGTAGAATTCTCTTGCACTTTCCATCTTATGGAATGGTTCACTAATTAATTGCAAGCCACTTCCTTTGAGGTTTTGTATTTTGCTGGCTTCTAGAAACGCCACCACTGGCAATCCTCAAGCGGTCATTTGCCTACTGGTTTACGCGATCTAGTTCTGGAAGGAAATGTATCGCACTGAGTTCTTGCCTAGAGTGGCAAACTCTTCCAAAAGAAACAAGCCTCATTAGATTGTGTAGAAGTGCATATAGAACACCCTTTCTAGTTTCGCATGGACACACGCAGCTGAGTAGCTAGACATGGAGTAATTCTAGTTTGACCTTTAAACCACCTCGCTGCACACGCGGCCACCAGCCTCACGCTATTCGCCAATATAAACCCCCCATTGCCAAGCACCTCCACTCATCCAAAGGCTCGGAGCTCCCGACGGTCTACATCCTCTGCTCATTGATCATCCGGAGGAGGGAAAACCATGGCCGCCCGCCTGCACCATTTCCTCCTCCTCGCCGCGCTCCTGCTGCTGATCGGCGGCGCCTCCTCAGCAGGCGACGTCGTCGCGGCGGGAAACGGGAAGGTGCGCATGGAGCTCTACTACGAGTCTCTGTGCCCCGACTCATTTGAGTTCATGGTGGACAGCCTCGCCAGAGTCTTCAAGGACGGACTCCTCGACGCCGCGGACCTCACCCTCGTGCCCTACGGCAACGCCAAGGTCGACGCGCACGGCGCCATCACATGTCAGGTGCGCCATCGCCGCACTATAGTACTAGAATGTTTTTGGGTTTTGGGTTTCGGTGTGAATTAGCACTGTCTAATTACTGACTGTTTGGCGGTGTATGGTGCTGATGCTGATACGAACGTTGGGATATTGGCTTGTTGCATGCAGCATGGCCCCGATGAATGCCTGCTGAACACCGTGGAGGCTTGCGCAATCGACGCCTGGCCGGATGTGGTAATTCATTCGCGTCTCATCGTCGTCTCTCCTCACAACTTCACCCCTGGCCCTGCCCTGGCCGGATATGATTATGATAGCTAGCTGTTGTTGGTTGCAGAATGTACATTTCGGTTTCATCAACTGCATGGAGGAGCTGGCGATGGAGTACAAGCACCAGGAGTGGCAGTCGTGCTTCCAGAAACAAGGGCTTCACCCCAAGCCTGTCATGGAGTGCTACAAGAGTGAGCATGGCCACAAGGTCCGTTACTAATCCTATGCCGCTGCGCTGTGGTATCAGTCGCATACATTTTATGGCTAGATAACCAACCATAGTGTTGGCACTTTGTTTGCTCCTTCCAGCTTTCGCTCAGGTACGGGAGACAGACAGATGCGCTCCTGCCTCGCCACACGTCCGTTCCGTGGGTGGTGGTTGATGGCAAGCCGCTGTACGACGTAAGAAACAGCCACTCATCTCCTGTTCTTTCATAGTATGCCTGAGCTTCAGCATGTATGTATTTATGATGCCTGAACTTCACCATGTATATCCACGGACGAGACTTGCCTGCTCCCCGCGTCCATCCGTGCTTCCGCATACATGGATTGATCTGATTGAAACAAAATAAGGCCCGGCCCCACCCCCTTAAAATCAGAGGGAAATGATTAGATTAGAATGGAAAAAGGAAAAAAAGACAGTCGTAAGTTGATGTGGGAGCACGGATGGAAGCATGGGAAGGGAGCAGACAAGCCGGATCCGTATATCCACACGCTACTTCTTGAATTGTGATGAGCTGGTTTGTTTCAGAACTTCGGGGACTTCGTAGCTTACATCTGCAAGGCGTACAAGGGACGTCCTCCAAAGATTTGCCAACACAAACAGCCGGGCCGTGACCATCCAACCGTACAACAGGCGGCGGAGGCAGGCAACCGTGTCGGCTACAACTCCAGCGATTTCGTGCTCAATGATGCGTCGACGACAGGACTAACATGGCGCGGGCTGATGACAATTGATAACCTATGCTTCCTTTCGGGTCCCGATCATGTCCATATACGTGAACGTAGGACAGCTTCATCCTTCTGTCCGGGTTAACCATGGAGATGTATTCCACTCGATAATAAAGTGAGTTACGGTAATGCTGGTACCTGACCGGTATTTCCTTCGAGAGAAAGCCATTTGGCGCCAAAAATGCTAAATGGAGGACGAGCTCCATGGAGCTCGTTTAAAAAAAAATTAAAAAAAATCACATTTTGAAGTTGAAAATAATAATAATAGCAAATCACATTTTCAAGTTTAAAAAAAAATCTGAAAAGGTCACAAGCGTTCAACAGATGTATACTATATGTGTGTAAAATTTGAAGATGACATACATTATGGCGAGAGCTACACTAAAAAGATAAAATTATGATTTTGAAATGGTGGCTAGTACACACACGATTCACTATTAAAAATGCACGAATTGAGGAGTGGGCTGTAGCCCAGTGGCAAGGGCGCATCCTTGCAGACAAGGGTTCGACTCCCGTCGGAGCGAATTTCCTAGATCTCATCTGGTGGGCTTCTTCTATAAAAATATGTCCTGAGTGCTAGTGCCCTTGGATCTCATTTTTTTAAATGCATGAATTTGTTTTTTTGTGTAGCTCTCATCATAATGTATTTCATCTTTAGACTTTATACAAATGTAGAATATATCCATATGAACGTGTAGAATTTGTTTTAGATATTTTTGTAACTTCCAAATGTGATTTTTTATTGTTCTAAAAAATTAGCTCCATGGAGCTCATCCTCCAAAATTCCCTACTCATTTGGCACACTTTATTATCATCTCACTGCTCTGGAACCTCTCTTGCGTTTTCTTTCTTCTCCATTCAACTTCTCCTTTTCATGGTATTCTTTTATCACACCAATTAACATTATTTTTACACCTTATCCTTGGGATTCTTCTCTTGTGCATCAGAATAACTCCATAGATGAAATCCTTGTGAAAACAAATAAAAGGGTGTGGGAATGCGATAAAATGCATGAAAATCCTAACATTTTTTTTCTCGAATACGGACAAGCATGCGTATCATTCATTAGAGAAGGTGGGAGAGACTCCCAAAGTGTACAAGGTTACAAATGTTTACAATTGGGCTTTGCCCAACTCCACCCCGAGCTCTCTAGCTAACTACTCGCGATTGCTCCACGCTGGGTTCTCTCCCTCGCTAATTAGGCCGACCTTGGCCCAAAGTTCACCCTCCTTCTCAATCTGGTCGATGTAGGTCGAGACGGATGGCGTTGCACCATTGAAAACCATATCGCTGCGATGCTTCCAAATCATCCACAAACCCAGGAGACACTTGGCATGTGTGGTTCTCCGATGCTTCGGGTCCTGGTCCTGTCTGATACACCAATCTTCAAGTGTCTCATCAGTCCTTGGCTCAAATCCGATCCTTCCGGTGTCCACCTTGAACCAGAGCCATATTTGCTTGGTGAACACACACTTGATCAGCAGGTGGGTTATGGTCTCATGGTGCTGGCCACATAGCGGGATTGCATTTTGGTGGGGCAGTCCACGCCGCGCTAACCCGTCGGACGTCCAGCAACGCTCTTTGATGGCAAGCCAAGCAAATAAGCGGCACCGGAGGGATGCTCTCCACTGCCATGTGAAGGGCGCTGTTGGTGAAGGCTCCACTCCCATGAACATGGCCGCATAAGCGGACCTCGCTGAGAAGCGCCCATCAGTCTCCCAAGCCCATCACATCTTATCATCTATACCATCCGTGAGCTGGACCTGAGATATTCGCTGCCAGATCCTGAGAAATTCTTCTAGGGTGGACGCCGCTAGGTTTTGCCCCTCGCCCAGGCCGGATCCGCAAGTGAAAATCCTAACACTAAGGTGCAAAATAAAATGTATAAAATGATGCATAAGTTGGACTCCTCAACGAGCCCGTGTAGTCTCTCTTACACCGGTTTTGGGAAGATTCCAAAAGCTATGGCATGTTTCTTTTCTTTTCGGTATTTTCTTTCCCTTTTTCTCTTTTTTTCTTTTCTTTTTCAATTCGTGATAATTTTAAATATCTAAATATTTCCATTTTTTGTGAATATCTTCAAAATTCATGAACACTTCCCGCATATTTATAAAATTCATGAATTTTTTAAAACATATATATTTATTTTAAACTAGGGGAGTTGTTTAAAAGATCATTAACATTTTGTAAGATTATTGAACTTCATAAAATTCATATTAATAAAAACATCTTTTTTAGGGGTTAATAAGAAACCAGCTGAAAATGCAGAAAAATCGGCTGAAAAACTGGTCGTACGAAGCGAGGGTGGCGCCCATCGCGTGTTTTAGCGCCAATTCGGCACTGAAGCGCTGAATGAGACTCCCCGAAAATACAAATATTTACTCGTTTCGGGTTCGAGAAGTTATTGCTATGGAGGACGAGACATTAAAGTCGAGCAACCAAAAAAAGTCCACCAGCCAACCGTGTCTGGCATTCAAGGCCGCAATTATGCGAGTGTTCTTCGGCTGAAGCAGGCGAGGAGGATTCAATGTGATGCAGGAAAGTAGGTAATAGCCAGCAGCACAAGTGGGATGGCCACCCCACGCATTATTATGAAAGAAATTTTCTTTTCAAAATCCGGCAGCTCTTGCGCGTCCGGATCCAGGGTAGAGCCCAGCCCAGCCATGAATGAAAAGCCAAGGAGCTGAATACGAAATGAATTTTGAAATTGCCGCATGTTGTTTTTTGAAAGCCAGTTTGCTCTCTGAATTTT
This sequence comes from Triticum aestivum, assembly GCF_018294505.1. NCBI lineage: Eukaryota > Viridiplantae > Streptophyta > Magnoliopsida > Poales > Poaceae > Triticum > Triticum aestivum. Next base: position 336,009,980 of record NC_057805.1, read on the forward strand.
GAAATTGAAATTCATAGCGCGGCATATTCAGAGCAAACCTCGTCGAAGCAATGCACAGTAACACACGATAGACGATAGTGAAACGCTCTGCAGATGCAGAGACATCTAAAAAATCCTGAGCGGTAAAATCATTAACCCTGCATTCCACCCACGCAAAATGCTTCAAATCTCACAGATCGAACAGAAAAAGAGCAAACCAGCTGATAATCTGGATCACAGCTCGCAGCAGGGGAGCAAAGAACTCTGCGATCTTCTCTTCTCACTGGTGGCCTCTGATCCACAGGAGCGTCCGCCTCGCGAACGAAGGCGCCTCGTCCGCCCTCGACCTGAGCCCGCCGGCGGCCGTGCAGGACTCCACGTCCCAGTCCACGACGCTGCCGCTCCCGCTCTTGTCCCACGCCGACACGTTGTACTCGGACTCGGTGACGGGGCTCACGACGTCCGCCCGCCGCTTCGGCGCGCCGATGTCGCTCGCCGCACGCTGGAGCGCCGAGGGCAGCCGGAACGACGACGCGCGGCGCGACGACGAGCCTGACGGGGCGGCGCTGCTGTCCTTCCTCCGCAGCCCACCCCGCATCCATATCTTGGAGATGGAAAAGCTCTCTTTCTTGTCCATCGTGGGCTTCGAGAGCCTGGCCGCCGGCGGCTTCACGGATACACGGAGCAGGGAGCTCTGGTCCATGGAGTAGCACCGCCTCACATCTTGGTCGGGGTTGGAGCTGCATCCCGCGCCTCCTTCCGTGGCCTGGCTCCTGAACTTGCCGAGCTTCACGGGGACGACTACCTCGTCCTTCTCCTTGACATCTGAGTGCGTCTGACTTTCACATCCTTCTTCTTGCTCCATGACCAGGCTGAGGTGAGCAGCGGGCGGCCGGTCGACGCGGCCGGAGACGGAGCCCTCCGAGCCAGACTCGAGCACAAACACCAGCGAGCTGCAGCCCCCGCCGCACGGCGAGAAGTCGGCCAGGAGGCTGCAGCGGCAGAGCGGGCACGTAGAGTGCGATAGAAGCCACGTGTCGATGCATTCGACGTGGAAGGCGTGGCTGCACTTGGGGAGGAGGCGGAGGCGGTCGTCGTCGGCGAACTCACACAGGCAGACCGCACAGTCGAAGGGGTCCTTCCCTCCAGCGCCCACGACCGCGCCGTAGAGGAATACCGGCAGCGCGTCGATGAAAGACTGGTCGACGCCGGCGTCATGGAGATGGAACAGCTGCTGAAGCTGCCCGTGGAAGGCGGTCGCGTTCGCGGCGCTGCTCCCGGCGTCGCCAGGGTCACGCGGCGTCGGGCGGAACAACAACCAGACGAGCAAGTGGAGGAGGCCGGAGACAAAGAAGATCACGGCCAAGATCAAGACGATGAGAAGGATCTTGGGGCTGATCCTGCTCTGAAAGCCTGCATCGACGGCCGCCGGAGGAGGCGGCGACAGCAGCGGCAGTAATGGCGGCAGTGGGGGTGGCAGGTAGGGGAGCGGGAGCTGCAGGGGCGACAGGGTTGCGTAGCTGATGGCAGCATGCATGGTGTGGCGGCTCACGGCTCCCGCCGGACCCGATCTAAAGACAAGGTGGAAGAAGAGAATGTGGGGTGCTCGGCTCACCAGTCACCAATGGCGGTGTCGTGAGGGATCACAAGTCACAACATGTGGCTTCGCGTACCGTAGCCTATACTTCTTGAGACGGCGACGGAGCTCAAGGAGCTCATCCTTGTCCTAAGCTTTTGTTTGAATCTTTTGAGAAGGGAGGATGGAACAGAGAAACAGAGGAGCACTTAATTGGGCACAGCAAAAACGAGTAGGTGTGTGTGTTTGGAGGGAGAGCGGTTGGGGCAGGACCGATCCTTGTTGTGGGGAGGAAATGGAGGGGGGATAGCCAAGAACGAAGAGAACACGTCCAGTGCAAGCGCGAACCAACCCGTTGGATGGTTAGGCTGGTTACAGTGGAGAGTAATTTAGACTAGTAACATGCATAAGTTACTAATTTCATAGTGGATAGTGTCATATGTATGGTAACATAGATGTGTTCATTAATTACTTTACAGACTCATTTTGCATTGGGAAGCGCTATATGATGGTAACATAATACTCCCTCCTTTCCGGTTTATAGGGCCTTCTCAAAATTTTAGGTTTCCCGCTTTATAAGGCTCAATTTGATTGTTTCCATCACATGTTCAGATTTCAAAGTGTATCAAATCATTGCATGTGAGCATTAAGAGAAAATTGAACAATGCATATATTTTATGTATGCATGCATTGCAATTAATGCATTGGAAACATAATTTTGTGAAGAAAACAAGCACATTAATTGAATGTTTTGCAAACTACAAAACGTATTCCAGCACTCATCATCTATCTTGATTGGTGAGATTTTTGAATTAAGTCCTATAAACCGAAAAGGAGGTAGTATGTTACTCTATTTGGCTCTCTCCTCATTAACTACTTGCCACCTCATCATTTTTGCTTATGTGGCATATATGTTACTACCTATGTTACTCCCACTATGACCAGCCTTAGGAGAAGAACAATACTTTCTCCTTTTCGGTTTATAGGGCTTCTCTCAAAATTTTAGGTTTCCCGTTTTATAAGTCCCAATTTGATTGTTTCCCATAACGTGTTCAAATTTTAAGGTGCATTAATTATTGCATGCAAGGATTTAGAGAAAATTGACCAATGCGTGTACTTCATGCATGCATGCATTGCAATTAATGCATTGGTAAACGCAATTCTTTGTGGAAAACGAGTGTATTAATTGAGTGCTTTTACAAACTATAAAAATTATTCCACCACTCATCATCTATCTTGGTTGATGAGATTTTTGAATTGAGCCCTATAAACCGGAAAGGAGTTCCCATCCTATTAGGGTTCAAATTCTGGTGCTCGCATTTTCTTGTTTTATTTCAGGATTTTCGACGATGCTCGTTCAGTGGAAGGAGACATTTCGGTCGACTATGTGGCTCCTATGATGACTTCGTAAATTTCAAAATATGTCGGCTCACTCTCTCGGAGGTGCTCATAGGGGTAGGGTGTGCATGTGCGTTCATACGGTGAGTATATGCGCTTAAATATGGGCTCGCTCAATCAATGCTCGGTCATAAAACCATGACCCAGCCGACCTCCTCAATCCAGCTGCGGTCGCCAGGCTGGCTAGCACATGTCAAACCAACTCAAATTTGGGGCGGGTACGAAGAGGAACGGACACGCACGGGCGTGTCGGCCACATCGTACCGACCCACCTTGGCTCATCCGGACCGCACATATAACCCCACTCCGGACAAACCCTAGAGGCCTAGACCGCAGACAAAGCTCACTCCACTCTCGGCTGCACCCTTTCCATCTCCTCCTCTCCCCGTCCTTTCCCCTTCCAATCCATGTTGAGCTCCGGCAGCAGCGCAACATCCGCCGAGGATGGAGACTGCGAGTCGTTGCTGCGCGAGGCGGGGCCGGACGGCGTGGAGGATCTCACTGTCTGCATCGCTTTTACGCCGCTCGTGGATTTTGAACGGGGCGGAGGCGGAAGCTCTGGCTCCGCGTCGTTACCGTCGCCCGATGATGCAGTGCGCACAATGGCATCGGCACGTCGTGCCACGCAGCTCCGGGCTCTCCACACCCCTCCCGGTCCGCCGCACCCTACACCTCTCTCCGCCTTCTGTACTGCTCCGAAGGGTGTCCCGGCCACCGCTGGGTCCTCATGCCTGTTGGTGGTGTCCTGGGTTAGAGGGTGTTTGCCACGTCGGTCTGCCGACTATGGGCTGGGCCGAGGACCCACCGAAGATTGATGAATGGGCCATGTTGGCCCTGGCCCTCGACGTAATCAATATGAAGATCTCCTAAAGGCTTGGCGTACACTTCAAGCGTATTTGAATAGTTGGCATGTTTATCCCTACATTGTAACCGGCCATGTGTAAACCCTAGGTTCCCCCGGCATCTATATAAGTCGTAGGATTTAGTATGCAGATACACATTCCCAAGGTTTAGAGCTTAGACAAACTCATACGATTTCGGGGTAGATCAATATGTACTTTATACCCCATCACAATCAATATATAAGAAGCGGGGTGATGACCCACAAGTATAGGGGATCTATCGTAGTCCTTTGGATAAGTAAGAGTGTCGAACCCAACGAGGAGCAGAAGGAAATGACAAGCGGTTTTCAGCAAGGTGTTTTCAGCAAGCACTAAAAGTATCGGTAACATATAGTTTTGTGATAAGATGATTCGTAAGGGTAGCAAGTAACAAGTGTAACAAAGGTGCAGCAAGGTGGCCCAATCCTTTTTATAGCAAAGGACAAGCTTGGATGAACTCTTATATAAAGCAAAGTGCTCCCGAGGACACATGGGGATTACTATCAAGTTAGTTTTCATCATGCTCATATGATTTGCGTTCGTTACTTTGATAATTTGATATGTGGGTGGACCGGTGCTTGGGTGTTGTCCTTACTTGGACAAGCCTCCTACTTATGATTAACCCTCTCGCAAGCATCTGCAACTACGAAAGAAGAATTAAGATAAATCTAACCATAGCATTAAAAATATGGATTCCATGACGGAGCACGTCCAATTTGGATTCCATGACGGACTCGGTACCTTCGTGCATATCAACCAAAGTATCCCAAATTTCCTTCACATTCTCAAGGCGGCTGATTTTGTTGAAAGAGAATATCACAAGCTTGAGCATTAAATTGCAACATCTTCAACTCTTTCGTGGATGCTTCATGATCCAGTTCTTTTCCATCCTCGAAGAAATCACCTTGCAAGCCAACACGCACAATAGCCCAAATGGAGGGTTATGACCAAGAATACACATTTTCATCTTATGCTTCCAACTAGCAAAATTAGTACCATCAAAATAAGGACCTCTATAGTGGTAATTTCCCTCGCTAGACGCCATACTCTCCTAGGTTGTGAAACTAAGGCTATGATCACCAAAGCTATGGAAATCAAGGCAAATGGACACCAAAGCTCTGATACAACTTGTAGGATCGAAAATATGTCTAGAGGGGTGTGATTAGACTACTTGACCAAATAAAAATCTAACCTTTTCCCAATTTTAGCCGTGGGCAGATTTTAGTAATTAGCACAAGTCAAGCAAATCAACCTACACATGCAATTCTAAGAGTGTAGCAGCGGAACGTAAAACATTGCATATATGAAGGTAAAGGGAAGGGTTTGGAGAAGGCAAACGCAATGGAGACACGAATTTTTTTGGCGTGGTTCCGATAGGTGGTGCTATCGTACATCCACGTTGATGGAGACTTCAACCCACGAAGGTAATGGTTGTGCGAGTCCACGGAGGGCTCCAACCACGAAGGGTCCACAAAGAAGCAACCTTGTCTATCCAACCATGGCCATCGCCCATGAAGGACTTGCCTCACTCGAATAGATCTTCACGAAGTAGGCGATCTCCTTGCGCTTACAAACTTCTTGGTTCAACTCCACATCTTGACGGAGGCTCCCAAGCGACACCTAACCAATCTAGGAGAGACCACTCTCCAAAATGTAATAGATGGTGTGTTGATGATGAACTCCTTTCTCTTGTGCTTCAAGTGATAGTCTCCCCAACACTCAACTCTCTATCACAAATTTGGATATGGTGGAAAGGTGATTTGAGTGGAAAGCAACATGGGGAAGGCTATAAATCAAGAATCTTGTGGTATGGAATATCTTGATATCAACACATGAGTAGGCGGTTCTCTCTCAGAAAATGTATGGTGGAAGTGTAGGCACGTTCTGATGGCTCTCTCACATATGAAGAAGGGGGTGGAGGTGTATATATAGCCTCCACACAAGATCCAACCGTTACACACATTTGACCAATCTCGGTGAGACCGAATAGCTAAACTCGGTGGGATCGATTAGTTCAAAATGTGAACACTGGGAATCTCGGTGGGATCGACTGGAACAACTCAGTGAGACCGATGTGCTAGGGCTTTAGGGCAAACATCATCTCGGTGGCACCAATTGCATCAACTCGGTGAGACCGAAGTGAAGCAATAAGGCATCATAGAGAATTCCAAGCCAACTCGGTGAAACCGATTGCGTAACTCGGTGAGACCGAAATAAATGCAGCAAGTCATAGAGCGTTTGCAAGGCCATCTCGGTGAGACCGAGACCCGTATCGGTGAAACCGAATTGCTAGGGTTTCTGACAGTGGCCATGTCATATGAACTCGGTGGCGCCTACTACTTCTTGAGCTTGCGTTGGTTTTTCCCTTGAAGAGGAAAGGGTGATGCAGCAAAGTAGAGATAAGTATTTCCCTCAGTTTTGAGAACCAAGGTATCAATCCAGTAGGACATACAAGCAAGTCTCCAATCTATGCACCTACACAAACAATCAAACACTTGCACCCAACACGATAAAGGGGTTGTCAATCCCTTCACGGTCACTTGCAAGGATGAGATCTGATAGAGATAAATATAAAAGATTACTAAAATGTAAAACAAAGTAAAAATAAATAAATTGCAGCAAGGTATTTTTGGGTTTTTGGTTTATAGATCTGAAATTAAATGATGGAAAATAGACCAGGAGGCATAGGTTTCACTAGAGGCTTCTCTCTTGAAAGAAAATAATACTGTGGGTGAACAAATTACTGTCGAGCAATTGATAGAAAAAGGCAAAGTTATGACGATATCCAAGGCAATGATTAGAATATAGGCATCACGTCCGTGTCAAGTAGACCGAAACAATTCTGCATCTACTACTATTACTCCACACATCGACCGCTATCCAGCATGCATCTAGAGTATTAAGTTCATAAGAACAGAGTAACGCCTTAAGTAAGATGACATGATATAGAGGGATAAACTCAAGCAATATGATGAAAACCCCATCTTTTTACCCTTGATGGCAACAATACAAATAAGTGCCTCGCTATGCCTACTTTGTCACTGGGTGAGGACACCGCAAGATTGAACCCAAAACTAAGCACCTCTCCCATTGCAAGAAGAACCAATCTAGTTGACAAACCAAACCGATCATTCGAAGAGAACTACAAAGATATCAAATCATGCATATAAAAATTCAGAGAAGATTCAAATAGTATTCATAGATAAACTGGTCATAAAATCACAATTCATCGGATCTCGACAAACACACCGCAAAAGAATATTACATCGGCTAGATCTCCAAGAACATCGAGGAGAACATGGTATTGAGAATCATAGAGAGAGAAGAAGCCATCTAGCTACTAGCTATGGACCCTTAGGTCCGTGGTAAACTACTCACGCTTCATCGGGAGGGCAATAGAGTTGATGTAGATGCCCTCCGTGATCGAATCCCCCTCCGGCAGGGTGCCAGAAAAGGCCCCAAGATGGGATCTCACAGGAATAGAAGGTTGCGGCGGCGGAAAAGTATTTTTGTGGATGCTTCTGTTGGTTTGGGAATATTTGTGAATTTATAGAGCTGAGAGGGAGGTCGGTGGACTCCCGGGGGCCCACAAGCCAGGGGCGCCCCCGCCCCCTAGGGCGCGCCCTGAGGGCTTGTGGAGCCCTCGGGAGTCTTCTCACTTCACCTCCAAGTTCCGTGGATGTCTTCTGTGTAGGAGATATGCCCTAGAGGCAATAATAAATGATATTATTTATCTCCGAGTTCATATTATGTTTATGTTCCATGCTATAACTGCAATGATTCTCGAGTCTGCAATATCCACGAGGCTCGGAGGAAGACTCATATGCACGTGTGGAATAATAAACGGTAAGAAGTATTCCTAGTCTGGCCTCTAAGACTAGCTCAAGTGTTGCATGATGGTTCTGTTTTCCTGATCATGGGCATGTCTATGCCAACAACTTTGAGGGAAATATGTTAAGAGAACATTTGTGTTGAATCGACCCGGATTGATGTTATGCTATGGGATTCATTCATCACAAGTTAATGGTACATAACACAGAGATGGTTAACGTTTGCATGATTCCTTAGACCATGAGAGTATCGAGTTTCTTCATGCTTGCTTCATGAACTTTGGGGTTTTGTTAAACGTCATCCGTAAATGGGTGGCTATTACGGCGACTTACGGGTTCATGGAAAAGTGTGTCAAGTAACTTGATAGCTCAAGATTGGGATTTGCTCCTCCGACGATGGAGAGATATCTCTGGGCCCTCTCGGTGTTACGGTATCCATCATCGTCTGGCCAGACACTTTGTGATTTGATCACGGGGATGCCGGAACACGATAACGAGAAAAGAGAACAATACCGGTAACGAGGTAACTAGCATAGTGGACAAGTTGTTGATCCACGGGAATGCCAACATGTCTCACCTCGGGTATTTGTAACATATCGCGAAGCAACAGGAATAGCACACGGCAACTGGAGGTTCACTCGAATATTTATTCGTGTGGGTATAGGGGTCGATATGGGTGTCCACGGCTCCGATGTTGATCATTGATCGGAAAGGGTTCCAGTCATGTCTATACTTCGCCGAACCTATAGGGTCACACGCTTAAGGGTCATCTATCTGCTGAATACTATACAAGGAGTCTGAGAGAAAACACCGAAAAAGTTTCGGACACCGGAAAAGTTTCGGACAGCAGAAAAGGTTCCGCAGAAAGAGGTCATCGGATGAGTTTCGATGAAACTGAAAAGTTGTTTCAGGCGATACCATAAAGTCAAATTGGTTTCCGCACATGCCTGATAATTCTTGGAGGGTGCCAAAATCATTCTGGAAGCTTTTTGGAATTTTCCGGGATAATAACCGGATATGCTCCGGAGCTGCCGGAACCACTTCAGATGCTTTTCGCAGATGAAAATCACTAAACCGGAATTGTTTCGGAACATGTTGAAAATAATTTTGGTGGGTACTAGAAATGTTCTAAGCCCACATAAAGATTTTCAGTTCGAACAGACGCTGAAAAATGTCGTCGTGAATAGTGAAAGTGCTTTTTGGGATATTTTATGGTGAGTCACCTTTTGGGATATTTCCAAAAGGCTTCTAGAAGGGCTTGGGGGCCAAGCATGCTCCTCATGGGGGTCCCCCAAGGGGGTTGGCCGGCCACATGTGTGGGGCTCCATGGAGCTCCACTTCCCTCCCCATTATGCCCTTCATGTGTGACATTTGCATGGGCATTTTGGGTTTTTGTGAGCCATCCCTACCCCTTGGCTTTCCTACAAATAGAGGAGGAGTGGGCAGCCCAAACCTCATCCCTTCTCACATACAAGTGCCATGCATGATCTGGCTTCTCTCTCCCTCCCAGCGAAATAGTTTCGTAGAGCCGAAAGGCTGTCTGGGTTCCGGTGGGAACTAGTTCTGGACGGCGAAGCCCTGCCGGATAGATGACACCGTATGTGTGCAACTCTGTAGAGAGATCGTAGTTTCAGTCTTAGTTCGTGAGTGCCTCCCGAAGGGCTATCCGTGTGACGGTCCGAGTTTTGAAGGTCCTCCCGAAGGGCTATCCGAGTGACCGTTCGAGTTTCGAAGGTCCTCCCGAAGGGCTGTCCGCGACACCGTCCGGGGGGCTGTTCGACCGCCTCCCGGAGGGCTGTCTGAGGAGCAGATGAGGGTATACATCCTCGTGGTTGGGAGGTTGTAAATCCTAGCTGCGGGGATCTGCACCGCCGATCGTCATCGACTCTACTTCCCGCTGCGCTACGAGTCGGTAACGAAAAAGATCAAACCTTGTATGCAGTCTCCATAGTGGTCCTGGGCTGGTGCGTAGGTCGGAAATTTTTTGTTTTCTGCTGCGTTACCCTACAGTGGCATCATGAGCCGTGCTATGCGTAGATGCATGTTGCGATCTAGAATACATAGAGATGTATGGGTATTGCATAATATAATTAGGTAGTAGATGAGATCTATTGCTGAAAATTATTTATGTGGGTGACAGATGAAATTTGTTACCCGATGTTCTTGTTGCTTCCCTAGAATTTGCGTTTGCTCAATCTCAAGACAGCATGGTGGAATTTGACAAAGTTCTGGCAATCCGTGATCCTGATTGATCATGGAAGTGCTATCAGTTCTTTGGGTTCTGCCGTAGTCAAAAGAAAGATGAAATTCGCAGACGACAGGGCAATGCAGATATGATCTGCACGGGGGTCATGTGTAACGACCAAACCTCGAAGGATTTGAGTCTCTGTGCTTATTGTGCTAGTCCCTGGATCGAACTCGCTAGCACACACAGTATAGATGAAGACCAGAATAGCAAGTGCATCATTTATTAGAACGTATGATCCAGAATATATAAAATAAAACAATCTGCATAGCACTTGGCTAGCTTTATTTAATCAAATAGCGGAAAGTAGCAGAAAATAACAATGAGTCCCATCATAGCCCACTGGCGATGCTGAGTGCAGACTCGCGACCCTAACGGTACCTTACTCTTCGTCTGAATATCCTGCAACATGAGACGTTGCAGCCATATAGGCCAATACTTTGAATGTATTGGCAAGTTACACAGGGGTAATAATATAGCAGACCTACATGTATATGCATAATATAACAAAAGGAAGGCTTGAGGGTTTATTTTTGCAGAAAGCTGATTTTGTCCTCATAACTACCTAATAGTCAAATTTTTATTTAGTTCTTTTATTACTACAATTATATACACAAGGTTGGCAAAATCAACTCCAACCTACCCTTTATTAAGTTGCCCAACAAATTTATTAAGTGTCACATCTGTCAAGATCATCCAACAACTGTAATGGCATAGTCGCTCAAATTTACCCATAACCGGGGGCACGGCTAATCATGATTAGTTTTAATACTCTGCAGAGTTTTGTACGCTTTACCCACTGGACCCAATCCGAAGATTGAGACGAAGTCTTTCAGAAGAGGTTCCCTTAACCACCTGACGGCCACATCCCACCTATATATGCTACATCTGTAGACACTGTCTGGGCCAGGGTTCCAACAACTGATCAACTAAGCCAGAGCCCATATAGCCAGTGGCCGCACATGGAAGCTACTAGTCACTAAGTCTGTGTCTGTCTGATCTTTTTGAACCTGGGCGGCATTCCACTTAGGGTGCACTCTCATGGGCGCATGGCCTTAGAAAAGGTGCAAGACCCCATGACGCCTTCCCTCAACACCAAGAAATACCACTTCCGCCCAGAGGTGAGTTAAATCCTGAGTTACTACTCAATTGTTATATATATAATCCTCACATAAACTCAATGAATACACGAACCACCCCCGTCTACAAAGCATAGCTACCTACAACTACCACGATTTGCAAAGACGGGAAGATAGCTCAATAGCACAGCAAAAATAATATAGTAATCCTATACATGCATATATTCATAGTGTGATATAACTACATGCATATAAAACAATAGGTAAAGTATGATCAACATGTAACTTGCCTTGGTTCTGGTTCAGAAAGTCACACTCCTGACAATAGTTCGCGTCGCACTCCGGACAATCTACACGTTTCACACAATTCAACAAATCAATCACCGGAACACGAATAGAACCAAAATAAAACCAACAGCAAGAAAACCATTTTTAAAACTCACAAAAGAAGCTTAACAGCACCTAAATTTCACTACGGTCACAACACAAAAAGAATCACTCGATTCCGATAAACGATTTAAAAGTTATGGCCTCCGGAAGGTTTAATTTGAATTTGAACGAATTCAAATTTGAAAGGTGCAAACATGTGGGATTTTGGTACTGTGATAAAGTGCTGGTTTTTGTGAGTGCATAGGAAAAAGAATTACCTAAATTGGATAAATATACTAAGAGTTATAGCAAATTGAAATTTGGATGAAAATCTGGAAAAGAAACAAAAGGCAGCAGAAAACTCCTGAACTGTCGCAACTCCTGCGCGTGCACTGTAGCAGTGATACATGGCAGCGGGCGGTTGGCCGAAAAACCTCCTGTGCATGCGTGCTCACCGTTTACAGAGGAAAACAGCGGCGACGGTCGGCCATCGGCGGTGGTGGCTCTCCCGTGGGTCTCCGGCGAAGACGAGGTGACGGGAGGGTGCGGTGTCGAGCGGCGAAGGTGGTGGTGGTGTTCAACGGCAGCGGGGCGTCCTCTGCGGGCGGCGGTGACGACGTGAACGCGGTGTGCTCCGGCGGTGGCGGACGAGCTTGAGTTGCTCGCTCCGGTGGCTCTCTGCCCACGAAAATAAGTCAGCGAGGCGCGGCTTCGAGGGGGAAAGGGAAGGGTGCAGGCGGAGCTGCTGTGGGTGATATTATGGCGGCGCAAACTTCCGGCGAACGGCGGCGGACTTCGAGCTCCGGGGCGAGATCCGTTTCGCCCTAGCTGAAGCGTGCAGCAGCGGGAGAGATCGGGAAAGGGGTGCGGGGGTTCTTCGGGGTCTTGGGCACGCGCCAGATGGCTTGGGCGTGCACGGGGCGGCTCGGGTGTGCCACCTCGACTCGGGTTCGCCCCGGGTGTGCGTGCGGTGCATGCGTGTTCGACTCGGGGAAGAAGAAAGCAGTGTGGGGCCCACGGTCAGTGGCTGGAGGCGAGGTGGATCGGGCGCGGGTCGGGTGCGAGCGACGCGGCGGCGTACCGCTTCGCGGGAAGTGGGCTGCGGCGGCGGGAGCTGGGCCGCGGCGTTGGCTGGCTGGCTGGCTGGCTAGCTGGCTGGCCGGCTGGTGTTTTATTAAACAAAAACAATAGCAGCAGAACAAAATAAATAAAATAAAATACACAATATAAATTCTAAATAAAAATACCTAGACATATAGTAAAAATAGCCCTACAACTATAAACTACAGGAACACTAGTTCCAATACTAATGCAATTTTGTAAAATAATTTTGATGCAATAAAACAATCAAATAAAATATTTTGGAGATTAAGAAAAATACCAGAAAATATCAGATGAACTGGAAATAATATTCTGGACATTATGAACATTTTTAAAACAGGGGAGAAGTCATGTTATCTCCACTCCAATAAATTGCCTTTGTTGCATAATGATTCGAATATTTCAGAAAAAGCAAATAATGCAATAAAAATATGATATGCATATGTATGATCTATTAACATCCACATTTAGGAAAATTGGGATGTTACAAACCTACCCCCCTTAAGATGAATCTCGCCCTCGAGATTCGGGCTGGCTAGCAAATAGGTGTGGGTGATCTTGCGTGAGATCTTCCTCTCGTTCCCAGGTAGCTTCCTCCTCTGTATGATGATCCCACTGAACCTTGCATAACTTGATTGTCTTGGTGCGAGTAACTCTCTCTGTTGTCTCCAGAATCTTAATAGGCTTCTCCTCATATGTCAAATCACTCTCCAACTGAATTGCCTCAAGTGGCACTGTGTCCCTCAATGGAACATCCATCATCTCTGCATGGCACCTCTTCAACTGAGATACATGAAACACATTATGAACTCCAGACAAAGATTCTGGCAACTCCAACTGATAAGCTACCTCTCCTCTACGCTCCAAGATCTTGTAAGGCCCCACAAAACGTGGTGCTAACTTACCTTTGATTCCAAACCTCTTAATTCCACGGAGTGGTGAAACTCTAAGATATGCACGGTCTCCTACCTCATATGTCACCTCCTTACGTTTTGCATCTGCATAACTCTTTTGTCTGGACTGTGCTATCTTCAGCCTGTCACGAATCAACTTGACCTTCTCCTCAGCATCCCTGATCAAGTCTGGTCCAAAGAACTGACGTTCTCCAACCTCATCCCACATCAACGGTGTCCTGCACTTCCTACCATACAATGCCTCAAATGGTGCCATCTTCAGACTAGCCTGATAACTGTTATTATATGAGAACTCTGCATAAGGTAAATTATCATCCCAACTGGACCCATAGTCCAAAGCACAAGCTCTCAACATATCCTCCAAAATCTGATTTACCCTCTCTGTCTGCCCATCTGTCTGTGGATGGAAAGCTGTACTGAACTCCAGCCTGGTGCCCAAGGATTCATGCAACTGACGCCAAAATTTGGATGTGAACTGAGTACCTCTATCAGACACTACCTTCCTTGGAACTCCATGCAGACAAACAATTTTAGACATATAAATTTTTGCTAGCTGAGCACTGGTATAAGTAGTCTTTACCGGGATGAAGTGAGCAACTTTAGTGAAACGATCAACAACTACCCAAATAGAATCATAACCTGACTGAGTCCTGGGTAAACCTGTAACGAAGTCCATACCAATCTCATCCCACTTCCAATCAGGTATACGCAATGGCTATAACAAACCTGCTGGTCTCTGATGTTCTGCTTTAACCCTCTGGCACACATCACATGTTGCAATATATATCCAGCAATTTCCCTCTTCAGGCTAGGCCACCAAAATCTTTCCCTCAAATCCAAATACATCTTAGTATTACCTGGGTGAATAGAATAAGGTGAATCATGCGCCTCCTGAAGAATCAACTTCCTGATATCTGCATCTCGAGGTACACAAATACGCTTCTCAAACCATATGGCTCCATGTTCATCCTCATGGAAACCTTCTGCCTTACCTTTAACCATATTCTCTTTTATCTCAGCAATCTCCTTATCATTCTTTTGAGCTTCTCTGATCCTGTCAAGCAAAGTAGGCTTTACCTCAAGTGTTGCTAAATATCCCTTAGGAACCATCTCCAACCTGAGATTCCTGAACTGCTCACATAACTCCGGTGGCATATCATCAATATTTATTGCATTAGCATGGCTCCTACGACTCAATGCATCAGCAACAACATTAGCCTTACCAGGATGATACTGCACATTCAAATCATAATCTTTAATAAGCTCCAACCATCTCCTCTGCCTGAGGTTCAAATCCTTCTGAGTAAAAATATACTTCAAGCTCTTATGATCAGTAAATATATCACAATGATTACCAATAAGATATGGCCTCCAAGTTTTCAATGCATGCACAACTGAGGCTAACTCCAAATCATGTGTAGGATAATTATGCTCATGATTCTTAAGCTGACGTGAAGCATATGAAACAACTTTACCTTCCTGCATCAAAACACTCCCAAGTCCTTGACGAGAAGCATCACAATATACCTGGAAGTCCTTATGTATATCCGGCAGAGTTAAGACTGGTGCTGTAACCAAACGCTGCTTCAACTCCTGAAAACTGGCTTCACATTCATCAGTCCAAACAAATTTCTTCTCTTTCTTCAGCAATTCAGTCATAGGCTTTGCAATCTTAGAAAAGTTCTCAATAAACCTCCTGTAGTAACCTGCAAGGCCCAAAAAGCTGCGAATCTCTCCAACTGTCGTGGGTGTCTCCCACTCTGTAACTGCAGCAACCTTAGATGGATCAACTGCAACTCCATTACCTGACACAACATGTCCAAGGAATGCTACCTCATCCAGCCAAAACTCACATTTGCTAAACTTGGCGTACAACTGATGTTCCCTCAATTTCTCCAATACCAAACGCAGATGCACCTCATGCTCTTGCTTATTCTTGGAGAATACCAATATATCATCAATGAAAACAACCACAAATTTATCCAAGAACTCCATAAACACCTTGTTCATCATATTCATGAAGTATGCAGGAGCATTAGTCAATCCAAATGACATAACAGTATATTCATACAACCCATACCTCGTAGTAAAAGCAGTCTTTGGAATATCTTGCTCACGAATCTTCAATTGATGATAACCAGAACGGAGATCAATCTTAGAAAACACAGTAGCTCCCTCCAACTGGTCAAACAGATCATTTATCATAGGCAAAGGATACTTATTCTTAATGGTTACCTCATTCAGAGAACGATAATCAACACACATCCTCAAGGTTCCATCCTTTTTCTCCACAGACAAAACTGGAGCCCCCCAAGGTGATGAACTTGGGCGAATAAATCCTTGTGCCTGCAATTCTCTTATCCGCTTCTTCAATTCCTCCAACTCTTGAGGAGGCATTCTATACGGTCTCTTTGCAATAGGTCCAGTGCCTGGTATTAAATCAATAAGAAACTCAATATCTCTATCTGGTGGCATACCTGGCAACTCCTCTGGAAACACATCTGGATAATCTCTCACAACTGGCACCTCTTCCAGGCTACCCCCCTTAAGAGAGTTCACCTGCACCTGATTACGCTTATACTTACACACATATTTGATCCTCTTCCCTCCTGGTGCACTGAGAGTGATAGACCGACTGGCACAATCAATACGACCTTTATATAACTGCAACCAATCCATACCCAAAATAATATCCAGACCTTGTGACTTCAATATAATCAAATCCGTAGGAAACTCATGCTTCCCAATAGACAAAGTCAACTGATGACAACCAACACCTGCTATCATCTCAGCTCCTGGGGAACTCACTCTAATAGGCATACTAAGTGTTTTGGTTGGCAATCCATGTTTATCAACAAATACCCTCGAAATGAATGAATGCGATGCACTAGTATCAAACAGAACAACTGCCGGTACTGAATTAATCAAGAACTTACCAATCACTGCATCAGGTTCATTGTAAACCTCCTCCACATTAACATGATTTACATGACCCTTTTGGAAGGGGTTTGGCTTGCTGGATCCTGAGTTCTTCGCCCCTGGGAAATCTGTGGCATAGTGCCCCATAGCCTTACACCTGAAGCACTGCACCTGACTCAAATCCCTTGGCGCACGTGTAACCTGGTGGTTCTGGTTATTGTTTCCTCCATTGCCATTACCATTACCTCTGCCATTGCCACGGTTACTCTTATGCCCATTATGATGATGGTGGCCATTATCGTTGTGGCCATTCCCTCCATGATGATTATGATCATTACCTCCATGGTGATTATGATGCCCATTACCTCCATTACCATGATATGAAGTGTGTGGCTTCTGCTGTGGTCCTGAATTATACCTGTTATTGTTGTTGTACTTCCTCTTGCGATTCTCTATGGCATGTTGCTTTCCCTCCAGCACAATAGCCTTATCAATCAGGTCCTGACAATTCCTAAAAGTGGCCACTGTCAACTGAAGGCTCAACTCATCATTAAGGCCCTCCAAGAATTTCTCCTGCCTAGCTGCATCAGTGTTAACATCATTAGGAGCATAACGTGCAAGATTATTAAATTCCTCCACATACGCATTAACTGTGTGACCTCCCTGGCGCAAACTGCGGAACTCCTTCTTTTTCAGACTCATAGCACCAGCAGACACATGTGCAGCACGAAAAGCATCCTGAAACTGAGGCCATGTGATAGTAGCAATGGGATCAGTGACCAAGTAGTTGTCCCACCAAGCTACAGCAGGACCCTCCAACAAATGTGAGGCAAACCTCACCCTCTCTGCATCTGTGCATCCAACCGTCTCCAGGTTCCTATTGACTGCACGGAGCCAGTCATCAGCCACAATAGGTTCAAGGGAACTGGAGAACCTCTGAGGATTCAACCTCAAGAACCTGGTAAGCATATCCACTGGTGGCGGTGGCGGCGGATTGTTGTTGTTATTGTTGTTGTTCTGGTTCTGGACAAGCAACTGGATCAACTGAGCTTGTCCCTGAAGCAACTGCTGCATGTATGGTGGTACATCATTGCCATTGTTGTCTCCTCCTGCAGCATTACGCCTATTATCACGCCTCGGCGGCATCTGGTGGGCAAGCATAGAAGAGTTATAGATATAATAGGGCCAAACGCTATGTATATATAAATATATTCTACCCATATGCATAATATGATCAAGCCAACAAAACACAACAACGAATAACACAACAAACAAACAAACAACAAACAATATGATAATATTATATATATATAGTCGAATAATTTCGACACTAAGCAATTTAACAAACAACTACCAATCAAGCAGACAATCTAGTGTCTTCATACCACGAAAGTGGGCATAATCAGATACGCTAACACGATAACGTTGCAATATAAAGCAAGCATGAATGGTGGTCTCAGCACTAGTTCCTACTTAACTGTTCAAGATACTTGAGGGGGTTAACTAATAAACAGCAAGAAGTATAGCTGGTTTATAAAATAATTTTCACTCCTATGGCTTTTCTAATCCATTTTCTAGGGTCACGTCCTACAGTCAACACACTGCTCTGATACCATCTGTAACGACCAAACCTCGAAGGATTTGAGTCTCTGTGCTTACTGTGCTAGTCCCTGGATCGAACTCGCTAGCACACACAGTATAAATGAATACCAGAATAGCAAGTGCATCATTTATTACAACGTATGATCCAGAATATATAAAATAAAACAATCTGCATAGCACTTGGCTAGCTTTATTTAATCAAACAACGGAAAGTAGCAGAAAATAACAATGAGTCCCATCATAGCCCACTGGCGATGCTGAGTGCAGACTCGCGACCCTAACGGTACCTTACTCTTCGTGTGAATATCCTGCAACATTAGACGTTGCAGTCATATAGGTCAATACTTTGAATGTATTGGCAAGTTACACAGGGGTAATAATATAGCAGACCTACATGTATATGCATAATATAACAAAAGGAAGGCTTGAGGGTTTATTTTTGCAGAAAGCTGATTTTGTCCTCATAACTACCTAATAGTCAAATTTTTATTTAGTTCTTTTATTACTACAATTATATACACAAGGTTGAGTTGGAAAAATCAACTCCAACCTACCCTTTATTAAGTTGCCTAACAAATTTATTAAGTGTCACATCTGTCAAGATCATCCAACAACTGTAATGGCATAGTCGCTCAAATTTACCCATAACCGCGGGCACGACTAATCATGATTAGTTGTAATACTCTGCAGAGTTTTGTACGCTTTACCCACTGGACCCAATCCGAAGATTGAGACAAAGTCTTTCAGAAGAGGTTCCCTTAACCACCTGACGGCCACATCCCACCTATATATGCTACATCTGTAGACACTGTCTGGGCCAGGGTTCCAACAACTGATCAACTAAGCCAGAGCCTATATAGCCAGTGGCCGCACATGGAAGCTACTAGTCACTAAGTCTGTCTGATCTTTTTGAACCTGGGCGGCATTCCACTTAGGGTGCACTCTCATGGGCGCATGGCCTTAGAAAAGGTGCAAGACCCCATGATGCCTTCCCTCAACACCAAGCAATACCACTTCCGCCCAGAGGTGAGTTAAATCCTGAGTTACTACTCAATTGTTATATATATAATCCTCACATAAACTCAATGAATACACGAACCACCCCCGTCTACAAAGCATAGCAACCTACAACTACCACGATTTGCAAAGACGGGAAGATAGCTCAACAGCACAGCAAAAACAATATAGTAATCCTATACATGCATATATTCATAGTGTGATATAACTACATGCATAGAAAACAATAGGTAAAGGATGATCAACATGTAACTTGCCTTGGTTCTGGTTCAGAAAGTCACACTCCTGACAATAGTTCGCGTCGCACTCCGAACAATCTACACGTTTCACACAATTCAACAAATCAATCACCGGAACACGAATAGAACCAAAATAAAACCAACAGCAAGAAAACCATTTTTAAAAATCACAAAGAATCTTAACAGCACCTAAATTTCACTACGGTCACAACACAAAAATAATCACTCGATTCCGATAAACGATTTAAAAGTTATGGCCTCCGGAAGGTTTAATTTGAATTTGAACGAATTCAAATTTGAAAGGTGCAAACATGTGAGATTTTGGTACTGTGATAAAGTGCTAGTTTTTGTGAGTGCATAGGAAAAAGAATTACCTAATTATAGCAAATTGAAATTTGGATGAAAATCTGGAAAAGAAACAAAAGGCAGCAGAAAACTCCTGAACTGTCGCAACTCCTGCGTGTGCACTATAGCAGTGACACATGGCAGTGGGCGGTTGGCCGAAGAACCTCCTGTGCGTGCGTGCTCACCATTTACAGAGGAAAACGGCGGCGACGGTCGGCCGTCGGCGGTGGTGGCTCTCCCGTGGGTCTCCGGCGAAGACGAGGTGACGGGAGGGCGCGGTGTCGAGCGGCGAAGGTGGTGGTGGTGTTCAACGGCAGCGGGGCGTCCTCTGCGGGCGGCGGTGAGGACGTGAACGCGGTGTGCTCCGGTGGCAGCGGACGAGCTTGAGTTGCTCGCTCCGGTGGCTCTCTGCCCACGAAAATAAGTCAGCGAGGCGCGGTTTTGAGGGGGAAAGTGAAGGGTGCAGGCGGAGCTGCTGTGGGTGATCTTACGGCGGCGCAAACTTCCGGCGAACGGCGGCGGACTTCGAGCTCCGGGGCGAGATTCGTTTCGCCCTAGCTGAAGCGTGTGGCAGCGGGAGAGATCGGGAAAGGGGTGCGGGGGTTCTTCGGGGTCTTGGGCATGCGCCAGATGGCTCGGGCGTGCACGGGGCGGCTCGGGTGTGCGACCTCGACTCGGGTTCGCCCCGGGTGTGCGTGTGGTGCGTGCGTGTTCGACTCGGGGAAGAAGAAAGCGGCGCGGGGCCCATGTTCAGTGGCTGGAGGCGAGGTGGATCGGGCGCGGGTCGGGTGCAAGCGACGCTGCTGTGTACCGCTTCGCGGGAACTGGGCTGCGGTGGCGGGAGCTAGGCCGCGGCGTTGGCTGGCTGGCTGGCTAGCTAGCTAGGCCGCTGGCTAGCTGGCTGGCCGGCTGGTGTTTTTTTAAAACAAAAACAAGAGCAGCAGGACAAAATAAATAAAATAAAATACACAATAAAAATTCTAAATAAAAATACCTAGACACATAGTAAAAATAGCCCTACAGCTATAAACAACAGGAACACTAGTTCCAATACTAATGCAATTTTGTAAAATAATTTTGATGCAATAAGCCACTTAAACAACAATAAAACAATCAAATAAAATATTTTGGAGATTAAGAAAAATACCAGAACATATCAAATGAACTGGAAATAATATTCTGGACATTATGAACATTTTTAAAACAGGGGAGAAGTCATGTTTTCTCCACTCCAATAAATTGCCTTTGTTGCATAATGATTCGAATATTTCAGAAAAAGCAAATAATGCAATAAAAATATGATATGCATATGTATGATCTATTAACATCCACATTTAGGAAAATTGGGATGTTACATCATGCGTATGACGAAGTTTAGTATGGGGTTCGAGATTTTATTGTCTCGTGCTTCATACACCCTACAAAGTTACTCTAGCGACATGAACTATCATACTTGATGATGAACGTTGGTCGCTGCGGTTTAAGTCAAAACCTTAGAAGCCAAGTAAAATAAATTTTGCATAAACCGATTAGAGGCGTCTAACTTGGTTTTGCAGGATGTGCATGTGATGTGGTATAGCAGTGCTCATACTAATTCGATTATGTATGAGATGACTATATGATGTAATTTGATTAACATGACCTGCGTGTCATGATTCGGCATGATGGTTGGAGCCATATGATTGCACTTTAATGACCTGCGTGTCGACCTTAAGTAATGCATTAAATTTATACGCTATGGAGATAGCAATATTATCTGGTGCATCGACAAGGTGGTGGCAATCTTTGCGAAGGTGAACACCAACACGAATGCCGAAGACGAAGAAATGAAATACTTCTCCATCAGAAAGGGCTATACCATATCATGCTATTATGAATTGCCTGAGATGTTTATCCCTTATGATGGACCCTTCTTGATTGCGCGGTAGTCGCTTTTTATTAGGGTGATCTCTCACAAAAATACCAAGTAGTTAGTGTTCTCCCAAGTGTAGCACCGTCACGGCACCTATCTTTTCGGGGTGCGCCGTGTCACACGGGTACGAACGATTAGAGAAGTGTGAGGCGGGTGAGTTGAGACCTCGCAGCGAGATCACTTGGTTGTCTTGACGTTCAGGCATGACCGTCATGAGCTCGGACACACGCATTGAAAGATGAACAAGAGTCACATAGAGATGTGATTGGCAAGTTGGCCTACCGGTTGAGATTTTTCGTCATCAGTGGTGTTACACCAATTGCGAACAATTGAAATGTTGGTCTTGTATCACTCACAATCAATTTTGAGAGATATTGATTTGAGTGGGAGCGCACTGTTGAATTAACATGTTTAATTCTTAGTGCAATTAATTATGAACATTGTCTAAGTGTTATATGCAAAATAGTTGTAGAATAATGGCTCGCTTTCCACCTTCCCTATTAAAATTGAATAGCTATTAAATATCTGATTAAAACTTTACGATTGGTAACGTAATATGAGGATTGTCCTCAAAAGTGCCGAGAAGGACTTTGTCCTATCGCATGCTTTCCGTATCCTCCCGCTAATGCTATGGATCATGTGACTCTCGTCCTTCGATCCAAAAGCTAGAATTCTGTTACGGTCAAGTGAAATATGTTTGCTTCCATGAAACTCGAACTTCGAAAGTTTGGGATAGTTATGTGATATTCATGGAACTGGAAATTAATTTTCAGATACAAACAAAGGCTGAAAGATATGAAATATCCAAAGCAATGTTTGATTGCAAATTATTAGTAAAGTGTTTACTATGCATTAGACTGATAAGAGAGGGATCTAGAAGAACGCCTGTCATATAATGAAAGGTGAATAAAACAACAACTTAAAGAGAAAGGAAGTGTCCAAAGGGTGTTAGTATGACTTACACGCCTAGGAAGTCCGGGGCTAACACCACTCTTAAGTTGGGTGCTTCTTTTGCGAGTAGGAGAAATACTAAAAGTTAAACTGTTAGAAGTATAAAGGCAGAAAGAAAGATGACTGGAATATCCAGCTCATGTATGAATGTCATACAAGTTTTTGATGTATAGTAGGCTGGTCAAAGATATAGTTATTGGGAATTATGGTTAAACATGTTAATCACTAATTCTTGGGTATTGTGAGTTAATCACAAAGATACCCACCCGATTGCATTCTGTTACGAATCAATGTAAGAGCTACTATGGCCTAAAAGGCTAGCCAGAAATGAGGTTAAGGTATACACAGGGAACATAGTAAATGTTACTATACCTTCCATCGGTGTATTGCCGTCTGTATTTATTTTCATAATTCATTTAGAGTTTTACAAACTCTATCCCATTGCATAAGGTATCTTGCAAGAAGGTTGTTCATAAGAGAACTTTTTATGTTCGATGTTATGAATAACACAAGGGCCATACTTTCATTATGAATGAGATGTATGTTATGAATATTGATAATAATACAATACCTCTGGGTTTACTTTCATAATTCATTTTAGTGTTTCATACACTCTAGCCCATTGCACAATGTTTGTTGCAAAAGAGTTGTTCATAAAAACTGTTAAGTATTATGAATAACATGAAGGGCCATGCTTCCATCCAAGATGGATGTATGTTATGAATATTGATGGTAATATAATACATCCATAACACTGACGCTAAATGTCGCAAGACTATGAGAATACCACACATGTGTGGCACTGTATTTGGTCACATTGGAGAAACCCGCATGGAAAAATTCCATTGTGATGGATTTTGAAGTCGTTTGATTTTGAATCATCTGACACTTGCAACTTTTCTCCGAAAAGTGAAGTGGCTGAAATACCGTTCACATGCCATAAGGAACGAGCAACAAACTTATTGGTGATCATACATTTTGATGTGTATAGTTCAATAAATGTTGTTGCAAGTAGTGGATTTATATATCTTCATAAATGACTCAAGTAGATATATGGATATTTGCTTGATGAGACGTAAGTCTGGATCTTTTGAAATCATTCGAAAGGTTTTCAAAAATGAAGTAGAAGTTATTGTAACAAGAAAATTATGTTTCTGCAATTTGATTGCACAAAGGAATATTTGAGTTACATGTTTAGCGAATGTCTGATGAGTTGTGAAAGGGGTTTCATAACATGCACCTCCCGGAACACCACTGCAAGTGAAAAGTCCATGGAGATGTAATCTAACCATTTATGACATGGTAAGGTCAAAGATGACATAAATAAATTTGCCATTATCCTTTTTAAAGTGATGCTTTAGAGACTGCGGCTTTTACACTGAAAAGAGCTACATCGGGTCTGTTGAAATGAAGCCATGGTATGGTACGCCCAACCATGTTATATCTTTTCTTAACATTTGGAATATGGGGCTTGTGTAAAAGGTTACAAACCTATTCCAAATCAGACAAGTGCTACTTTGTAGGTTATACCAAAATGTTGGGTATTCCTCCCTCACTATACCGAGGCAAATAGTTTTGCCGCGAAACGGTGTGCTTTTAAAGAGAATGGTTCTTTCAAAAAGGTGAGTGGGAGAATAGTGCAACTCGACGAGATAAACAGTATCTTCGTCATCAGATCAAAGGAAAGAGACCTTGGAAGTAATTCCAGAGTTTCCTACTGCGACTGATACGGAAGTCTCTACAATAAAATGTATGAACTTCGGTCGAACTTGTAGCTGAACCACGTAGGCAAGGCTCGTGCAAACCTCTCAGGTGCGCAAACGAGATATTGTTGTTAGACAACATTATACCTACGATACACAAGGAAGCGTTGATGGGCCCTGACTCCGGAATTGGCTAAATGCCAATACAACCCGAGTTAGTTTCCATATAAGTGATTCAAGATTAAAACCTTGATACACCTTTCGGAAGACTTAGAGTCTAACGAATATTTATGGAACTTAAAACTGATACGGATAAAAATGTTTTATCCATAAAGCTCGACTTGTTGAAATAACAAGTTCAAGAGTTGACTACGATGAGGTTGTTTTCATCGTAGCGATGCTTAAAGTCGGTTCGGGTTGAACTAGCAATTAATACATATTTCAATCATGAGATATGAAACATGGATGACAATAGGATTTCCATCTGATGGAAATGAAACCAAGGACTTGCATGTGTTACAGTCCAAGGCATTTTGTCTATCCAGAGGATGCTAGTAAGGGTGCAAACTTCAGAGTTCCAGCGATGGACAGAAGAGAGCAAAATGGAGTTGGAATCTTCGTGCTTTGATGAAATGGTCAAAGGGGTTTGACTTCATCAATGGGTAACGAAGATGCTTGTAATTCAAGAAAGTAAGTGGGAGCGTAATAATATTTCTAAAAACCTTGTGTGCTTGACACATTGTTAATTGGAAATAAATTTCTTGACACGAATTAGGACTTCATTTGAAAATAGTTTTTTGATGAAGTGCTTAGGCTAAATAGCCTCAATATTAGGCATAATGATCTATGGAGATAGATTTACCTAATAGGGCTAAGCAATGAATACATATTGACAAGGTGCTAAAACCTTTTAGCATTTAAAACCGCCAGGGAGTGATTCTTGCCGGAGTCACATGGAAGAGTTTTTTGCAAGACTCGGTGTCCCAAAACACTGATGAGAAAAATACATGATGCAGATTCCACACACTTTTGTGTTTGGATTAATCATGTATTCCATGGTATGCAAAACAACTAGATACGTCCAATACTCCCAAGGTGTTGCGAGTATGGATACTAATGTGATCAAAGTACTGATCATGGGACAATAGTGAAAGATGTCATTGAGTACTAGAGTAAGTGCTGATGATATGTTTTCTCGCAAGCGGAGATCATGAAGAGTTCGTTGTAAAATGTTACATCGACACAGTCTTCATCTTTTCTCCATGCGATTTTCGAGTAAGTTAAGGGTTTTGTGTAATACACAATATGGTGGCACGTTAGTTGGAAATTGTTCCAAACAAGTTACTGTGGCGAATTCTATAACAGAGGCGAAGTATGTTGCCACTTTAGAAGCGACAAAGACAAAGATGTAGAATCATATAGTTCATTCATGAACTTATTATGGTTCCAAGAAGGCTTTGGTCAATGGGACACTATTGCAGATAGTTGCTCCATAACTCAGTCTGAGGAATCAGGTTTCGACCAATGATTCACATATATACAAAGCCAAGTCCACACAAAATATGAATTTTGTGAAAGCATGAAAATGTGAGGATATGCAGAGATACACATGGAGCTGAAGTTGTCAGATCCGATGGACATCAGGCTATACCACATGCGAAGCATTTTTTACTCCAGTATGCCATAGGTGTAAAGTGCATTAGCATTAACTAGATTATTGACTCTAGTGCAAGTGGGAGTCTGTAGGAGATATGCCCTAGAGGCAATAATAAATGATATTATTTATCTCCGAGTTCATATTATGTTTATGTTCCATGCTATAACTGCAATGATTCTCGAGTCTGCAATATCCACGAGGCTCGGAGGAAGACTCATATGCACGTGTGGAATAATAAACGGTAAGAAGTATTCCTAGTCTGGCCTCTAAGACTAGCTCAAGTGTTGCATGATGGTTCTGTTTTCCTGATCATGGGCATGTCTATGCCAGCAACTTTGAGGGCACAATGTTAAGAGAACATTTGTGTTGAATCGACCCGGATTGATGTTATGCTATGAGATTCATTCATCACAAGTTAATGGTACATAACACAGAGATGGTTAACGTTTGCATGATTCCTTAGACCATGAGAGTATCGAGTTTCTTCATGCTTGCTTCATGAACTTTGGGGTTTGTTAAACGTCATCCGTAAATGGGTGGCTATTACGGCGGCTTACGGGTTCATGGAAAAGTGTGTCAAGTAACTTGATAGCTCAAGATTGGGATTTGCTCCTCCGACGATGGAGAGATATCTCTGGGCCCTCTCGGTGTTACGGTATCCATCATCGTCTGGCCAGACACTTTGTGATTTGATCACGGGGATGCCGGAACACGATAACGAGAAAAGAGAACAATACCGGTAACGAGGTAACTAGCATAGTGGACAAGTTGTTGATCCACGGGAATGCCAACATGTCTCACCTCGGGTATTTGTAACATATCGCGAAGCAACAGGAATAGCACACGGCAACTGGAGGTTCACTCGAATATTTATTCATGTGGGTATAGGGGTCAATATGGGTGTCCACGGCTCCGATGTTGATCATTGATCGAAAAGGGTTCCAGTCATGTCTATACTTCACTGAACCTATAGGGTCACACGCTTAAGGGTCATCTATCTGCTGAATACTAGACAAGGAGTCTGAGAAAAAATCACCGAAAAAGTTTCGGACACTGGAAAAGTATCGGACAGCGGAAAAGGTTCCGCAGAAAGAGGTCATCGGATGAGTTTCGATGAAACTGAAAAGTTGTTTCAGGAGATGCCATAAAGTCAAATTGGTTTCGGCACATGCCTGATAATTCTTGGAGGGTGCCAGAATCATTCTGGAAGCTTTCTGGAATTTTCCGGGATAATAACCGGATATGCTCCGGAGCTGCCGAAACCACTTCAGATGCTTTTCGCAGATGAAAATCACTAAACCGGAATTGTTTCGGAACGCGTTGAAAATAATTTTGGTGGGTACTGGAAATGTTCTAAGCCCACATAAATATTTTCAGTTCGGACAGACGATGGAAAATGTCGTCGTGGATAGTGAAAGTGCTTTTTGGGATATTTTATGGTGAGTCACCTTTTGGGATATTTCCAAAAGGCTTCTAGAAGGGCTTGGGGGCCAAGCATGCTCCTCATGGGGTCCCCCAAGGGGGTTGGCCGGCCACATGTGTGGGGCTCCATGGAGCTCCACTTCCCTCCCCATTATGCCCTTCATGTGTGACATTTGCATGGGCAATTTGGGTTTTTGTGAGCCATCCCTACCCTTTGGCTTTCCTATAAATAGAGGAGGAGTGGGCAGCCCAAACCTCATCCCTTCTCACATACAAGTGCCATGCATGATCTGGCTTCTCTCTCCCTCCCAGCGAAATAGTTTCGTAGAGCCGAAAGGCTGTCTGGGTTCCGGTGGGAACTAGTTCTGGACGGCGAAGCCCTGCCGGATAGATGACACCGTATGTGTGCAACTCTGTAGAGAGATCGTAGTTTCGGTCTTAGTTCGTGAGTGCCTCCCGAAGGGCTGTCCGTGTGACCGTCCGAGTTTCGAAGGTCCTCCCGAAGGGCTGTCCGAGTGACGTTCGAGTTTCGAAGGTCCTCCTGAAGGGCTGTCCGCGACACCGTCCGGGGGGCTGTTCGACCGCCTCCCGGAGGGCTGTCTGAGGAGCAGATGAGGGTATACATCCTCGCGGTTGGGAGGTTGTAAATCCTAGCTGCGGGGATCTGCACCGCCGATCGTCATCGACTCTACTTCCCGCTGCGCTACGAATCGGTAACGAAAAAGATCAAACCTTGTATGCAGTCTCCATAGTGGTCCTGGGCTGGTGCGTGGGTCGGAAATTTTTTGTTTTCTGCTGCGTTACCCTACATTCTGGTCCAAGAAAAATCATCGTAAAGTTTTATTCTGTTTGGATTCCATTTGATATTCCTTTTCTGTAAAACTCAAAAACAAGGAAAAAACAGAAACTGGCACTGAGCTCCAGGTTAATAGGTTAGTCGTAAAAATAATATAAAATAGCATATTGATGCATATAAAACATCCAAAACAGATAATAATAGCATGGAACAATAAAAAATTATAGATACGTTGGAGACGTATCAAGCATCCCCAAGCTTAATTCCTGCTCGTCCTCGAGTAGGTAAATGATAAGAAACAGAAATTTTTTATGTGGAATGCTACCTAACATATTTATCCATGTAATTTACTTTATTGTGACATGAATATTCGGATCCATAAGATCTAAAACAAAAGTTTAATATTGAGATAAAAACAATAATACTTCAAGCATACTAATAAAGCAATCATGTCTTCTCAAAATAACATGGCAAAAGAAAGTTATCCCTACAAAATCATATAGTCTGGCTATGCTCCATCTTCATCACACAAAGTATTAAATCATGCACAATCTCGATGACAAGCCAAGCAATTGTTTCATAATTTTGATGTTCTCAAACTTTTTCAACTTTCACGCAATAGATATAACACTATAGGTGGAATAGAATATGGTGGTTGTGGAGAAGAAAAAAAGGAGATAGTCTCACATCAACTCGGCGTATTAATAGGCTATGGAGATGCCCATCAATAGATATCAATCTGAGTGAGTAGGGATTGCCCTGCAATGGATGCACTAGAGCTGTAGGTGTATGAAAGCTCAAAAAGAAACTAAGTGGGTGTGCATCCAACTCGCTTGCTCACGAAGACCTAGGGCACTTTGAGGAAGCCCATCATTGGAATATACAAGCCAAGTTCTACAATGAAAAATTCCCACTAGTATATGAAAGTGACAACATAGGAGACTCTCTATAATGAAGATCATGGTGCTACTTTGAAGCCAAAGTGTGGAAAAAGGATAGTAACATTGCCCCTTCTCTCTTTTCTCTCATTTTTTGTGGGCTTCTTTGGCCTCTTTTTTTAATTTGGGATTCTTTGGCCTCTTTTATTTTTCATAAAGTCTGGAGACTCATCCCAACTTGTGAGGGAATCATAGCTTCCATCATCCTTTCCTCACATGGGACAATGCTCTAATAATGACGATCATCACACTTTTATTTACTTACAATTCAAGAATTACAACTCGATACTAGAACAAAATATGACTCTATATGAATGCCTCCGGCGATCTATCGGGATGTGCAAGGATCTAGCGTGGCAAATGACATAAAAATGGACAAGCCATGAAAACATCATGCTAGCTATCTTAAGATCATGCAAAGAAATATGACAATGATGGTGCGTGTCATAATAAACGGAACGGTGGAAGTTGCATGGCAATATATCTCGGAATGGCTATGGAAATGCCATAATAGGTGGTATGGTGGCTGTTTTGAGGAAGGGTTATGGTGGGTGTAATGCCCCGGCGAAAGTTGCGCGGTACTAGAGAGGCTAGCAATGGTGGAAGGGTGAGAGTGCGTATAATCCATGGACTCAACATTAGTCATAAAGAACTCACATACTTATTGCAGAAGTCTATTAGTCATCGAAAAAAGTACTACATGCATGCTCTTAGGGGATAGATTGGTAGGAAAATACCATCGCTCGTCCCCGGCCGCCACTCCTAAGGAAGACATCTATAAATAAATCATTCTCCGACTTCATCACATAACGGTTCAGCATACGTGCATGCTACAGGAATCACAAACTTTAACACAAGTATTTCTACCAATCCATAATTACTCACTAGCATGAATCTAATATCACCATCTTTATTCTCAAAACAATCATAAGGAATCAAACTTCTCATAGTATTCAATGCTCTTTATATGAAAGTTTTTATTATATCCATCTTGGATGCCCATCATATTAGGACTAAATTCATAACCTAAGAAAATTACCATGTTGATTAGAGACTCTCAAAATAATATAAGAGAAGCATGAGAGTTCAACAATTTCTATAAAATAAAGCCACTACCATGCTCTAAAAAGATATAAGTGAAGTACTAGAGAAAATTGCCTAGCTCAAAAGATATAAGTGAAGCACATAGAGTATTCTAATAAATCACGATTCACGTGTGTCCCTCTCAAAAGGTGTGTAAAGAAAGGATGATTGTGGCAAACTAAAAAGCAAAGACTCATATCATACAAGACGCTCCAAGCAAAACACATATCGTGTGGTGAATAAAAATATAGCCTCAAGTAAAGTTACCGATAGACGAAGACGAAAGAGGGGATGCCATCCGGGGCATCCCCAAGCTTAGATGCTTGGTTGTCCTTGAATATTTCCTTGGGGTTCCTTGGGCATCCCCAAGCTTAGGCTCTTGCCATTCCTTATTCCATAGTCCATCAAATCTTTACCCCAAACTTGCAAACTTCACAACACAAAACTCAAGAGAAAACTAATGAGATCCGTTAGTATAATAAAATAAATCACCACCTTTTGCTACTGTTGTGAAATCATTCTTATTTATATTGGTGCAATATCTACTGTATTCCAACTTCTCTATGGTTCATACCCCCGATACTAGCCATAGATTCATCAAAATAAGCAAACAACACATAGAAAACAGAATCTGTCAAAAACGGAACAGTCTCTAGCAATCTGTAAACTTCGTATACTTCTATAACTCCAAAAATTCTGAAAAATTAGGACAACAGAGGAAATTCATATATCAATCTTGTGTAGAAAAATCAGGATTTTATCACGCTTCTGTGATTTTTAACAATTCTGGCAATGAGCACAAAAGTTTCTGTTTTCCAGCAAGATCAAATCAACGATACACCAAAGTATCCTAAAGGCTATACTTGGCTCAAACACTAATTAAAAACACCAAAATAAAATTACTACAGAAGTAGCAATGTGTATACTCAAGAAAACAGAAAGTATAAATATTGGGTTGTCTCCCAACAAATGCTTTTCTCTAAAGCCTTTTAGCTAGGCGTTGATAACTTTAATGATGCTCACATGAAAGATAGCAATTTAAACACGAAGAGAGCATCATGTAGCATGTGAAAAACAAGTTTAAGTCTAACATACTTCCTATGCATAGGCATTTTGTAAGCAAACAAATTATCAAGACAAACAAAAACTAGCATATGCGAGGAAGGAGAAAGAAACAATAGCAATCTCAACATAACGAGAGGTAATTTAGTAACATGATGATTTCTACAACCATATTTTTCTCTCTCATAATAATTGCATGTGGGGTCATATTCAAATTCAATAATATAGCTATCACATAACATATTTTCTAATTGTCCCACATGCATGCAAAGTTGACATTCTCCCAAAATAGTGGGATTATCATAAAATAAAGTCATGACCACTCCAAGCCCACTTTTATCAAAAATTTCATAAGATTGATCATAGTCCAAAGTAGTGGGATCATTATTACCTAGAGTTAACACTCTTCCAAACCCACTTTCAATATTATTACAAACATATTTATCATGAGGCTTAAATAATTTTTCAAGATCATAAGAAGAATCACCCCAATCATGACCATTAAAATAAGTAGTGGACATTGCAAAATTAGCATCCCCAAGCTTAGAGTTTTGCATATTATTAGCACAACTGACATTAATAGAATTTATAATAACACCATTGCAATCATGCTTTTCATTCAGGGAGCTATTGTGAATCACTTCATAAATTTCTTCTTTTAACACTTCATCACAATTTTTAGATTCACGAATTTCAAGCAAAACTTCATAAAGATAATCTAGTGCACTCAACTCACTAGAAATTGGTTCATCATAGCTGGATCTTTTAAATAGATTAGCAAGTGGATGCCAATCCATAAACTTTTTGCTTTCTGTTCTGGCTAAATACACAAATATACAAAGCGAACGAGCAAACAAACCAAGTAAGACATAAAGGCAAACGAAAATACGAACAAAAGAAGGCGAATAAAAAAGGCAAATATTTCTGTGTTTTTCTGAAAACATTTTAGATGTGGGGGAGAGGAAAATGAGGCAAATGGAAAATAATGTAATGCAATAGATGAGAGTTTATGAAGGGTACTTGGTAGGCTTGATGTAGAACCTCCTCGTCAACGGCGCCGGAAATCCTTCCTGCTACTTATTCAGCTTGCGTTGGTTTTTCCCTTGAAGAGGAAAGGGTGATGCAGCAAAGTAGAGATAAGTATTTCCCTCAGTTTTGAGAACCAAGGTATCAATCCAATAGGAGGTACAAGCAAGTCTGCAATCTGTGCACCTACACAAACAATCAAACACTTGCACCCAACGCGATAAAGGGGTTGTCAATCCCTTCACGGTCACTTGAAAGGATGAGATCTAATAGAGATAGATATAAAAGATTACTAAAACATAAAACAAAGTAAAGACAGATAAGTTGCAGAAAGGTATTTTTGGGTTTTTGGTTTATAGATATGAAAATAAATGATGGAAAATAGATCCGGGGGCCATAGGTTTCACTAGAGGCTTCTCTCTTGAAAGAAAATAATATGGTGGGTGAACAAATTACTGTCGAGCAATTGATAGAAAAGTACAAAGTTATGATGATATCCAAGGCAATGATTATGAATATAGGCATCACGTCCGTGTCAAGTAGACCGAAACGATTCTGCATCTACTACTATTACTCCACACATCGACCGCTATCCAGCATGCATCTAGAGTATTAAGTTCATAGGAAAGGAGTTAACGCCTTAAGTAAGATGACATGATGTAGAGGGATAAACTCAAGCAATATGATGAAAAAACCATCTTTTTACCCTTGATGGCAATAATACAAATACGTGCCTCGCTACCCTGATACGTCTCCATCGTATCTACTTTTCCAAACTCTTTTTCCCTTGTTTTGGACTCTAATTTGCATGATGTGAATGGAACTAACCCGGACTGACGCTGTTTCCAGCAGAATTGCCTTGGTGTTATTTTTGTGCAGAAATAAAACTTCTCGGAATGACCTGAAAAATTTACGGAGAGTATTTTTGGAATATATAAAAATGTTGGCGAAAGAATCAACCAAAGGGGACCCACCAGGAGTCCACAAGGGTGGAGGGCGCACCCTACCCCCTGGGCGTGCCCCCTGCCTTGTGGGTCCTAGATAACCCACAAGTATAGGGGATCGTTTGTAGCCTTTTTCAATAAATAAGAGTGTCGAACCCAACGAGGAGCTAAAGGTAGAACAAATATCCCCTCAAGTTCTATCGACCACCGATACAACTCTACGCACACTTGACGTTTGCTTTACCTAAAACAAGTATGAAACTATTTTGCAAGAATAAAACTATGAGTACTTTGTGAGAATAAAACTATGAATAAATTGCAAGGTAATAAAAGTGGATAGCTTTTGTCAACAAGAAGGTCATTTGTCCCTAGGCAATCGATAACAAGTACCGGTAATCATGCTTATAATTTTATATGAGGGAGAGGCATGAGCTAACATACTTTCTCTACTTGGATCATATGCACTTATGATTGTACCCCTAGCAAGCATCCTCAACTACTAAAGGTCATTAAGGTCATGAAACCCAACCATAGCATTAAGTATCAAGTCCTCTCTATCCCATATGCAACAACCCACCTACCCGGGTTTAAGCTTCTGTCACTCTCGCAACCCACCATAAGAAAATCATGAACGTATTGCAACACCCTACAGCGGGGACCCCTCACGTTTGCACGAGACGGAGGGCACCATAGGACAACACCATAAATAAAATATACAATCATACCAACCAACATCACGAGTAACCCACGGGACAAAATGAATCTAGTCAAACACCATAGGATAGCCAAATATCATTGGGTAATAATATATGGAGTTGAGCACCTTGTTTAAGTAGAGATTACAGCGGGGAGAAGAGGTGTTACACTGCTACATAGAGGGGGAGAAAGTTGGTGTTGACGGTACCAAGATTGTTGATGTAGATCGCCGTTACGATCCTTGCCCCGGCGGCACTCCGACGCCACCAGGAGAGAGGGGGAGAGAGCCCCCCTCCTTATTCTTCTTCCTTGGCATCCCCCCTAGATGGGAGGAGAGTTCCCCCTCTGGTCCATGGCCTCCATGGCGGCGGAGGGGCGGGAGCCCCTCCGAGATTGGATTTCCCTCTCTGTTCTCTTCTGTTTCGCGTTTTCCAAATCTGGCCCTTCACCGTTTCTTAAATTCCCGGAGGTCCGTAACTCCCATTGTGCTAAAAAATTTACATGATTTTTTTCCATAAATTATCTTTCTTGCGCTAGAAGAAGGGCCCCAACTGCCTTACGAGGAGGGCATAAGACACCTGGGCGCGTCTGGCACCCCCTGGCGCGCCCTGGTGTACCTTGGGGGTTGTGGGCCCCCGTTTGCATTGATTCCACCTCCCAAAAATCACATATATTCCAAAATAATTCTCCGTAAATTTTTATCGCGTTTGGACTTCTTTGATATGGATTTTCTGCGAAACAAAAAACATGCAACAAACAGGAATTGGCAGTGGGCACTGGTGCAATATGTTAGTCCAAATAAATCATATGAAATGTTGCCAAAAGTGTATAAAAGTTCTATAATATTGGCATGAAACAATCAAAAATTATAGATACGACGGAGACGTATCAGTCCCCTGGACCTCCTCCGACCTTAACTCCAGCTCTATATAACCCTATTCGGGGAGAAAAAAAATCAGGGAGAAGGATTCATCGCGTTTCACGATACGAAGCCGCCGCCGCCTCCTATTCTTCATCGAGAGGGCTGATCTGGAGTCCGTTCGGGGCTCCGGAGAGGGGGATCCGTCGCCATCATCATCATCAACCTTCCTCCATCACCAATTTCATGATGCTCACCGCCATGCGTGAGTAATTCCATCGTAGGCTTGCTGGACAGTGATGGGTTAGATGAGATTTATCATGTAATCGAGTTAGTTTTGTTAGAGTTTGATCCCTAGTATCCACTATGTTCTGAGATTGATGTTGCTATGACTTTGCTATGCTTAATGCTTGTCACTAGGGCCCGAGTGCAATGATTTAAGATCCGAACCTATTATGTTTTCATGAATATATTTGTGTTCTTGATCCGATCTTGCAAGTTGTAGACACCTATTATGAGTTATGATCTACATACCCCAAGGTGACAATAATTGGGATTGTTTCCGGTGATTACCGTAGTTTGAGGAGTTTATGTATTCACTAAATGCTAATGCTTTGTTCCGGTTCTCTGTTAAAAGGAGGCCTTAATATCCCTTAGTTTCCATTAGGACCCCGCTGCCACGGGAGGGTAGGAGGAACGATGTCATGCAAGTTCTTTTCCATAAGCACGTATGACTATATACGGAATACATGCCTACATTATGTTGATGAATTGAAGCTAGTTCTGTGTCACCCTACGTTATAACCGTTGCATGATGAATGCCATCCGACATAATCATCCATCATTGATCCATTGCCTACAAGCTTTTCACATATTGATCTTTGCTTCGTTACTTTCGTTACTGCTGCTGTTACAATTAGTACAAAACTCCTACTGTTACTTTTGCCACCGTTACCGTTCTTCCATACTATTTTGCTACTAAATACTTTGTTGCAGATATTAAGTCTTTCAGGTGTGGTTGAATTGACAACTCAACTGCTAATACTTGAGAATATTCTTTGGCTCCCCTTGTGTCGAATCAATAAATTTGGGTTGAATACTCTACCCTCGAAAACTGTTGCGATCCCCTATACTTGTGGGTTATCAATACCTTTTTCTGGCGCCGTTGCCGGGGAGCATAGCTCTATTATTTGAGTCACTTGGGATTTTTGTCTGTTGATCACTATGAGGAATTTTAAAGACAACAAAACAAAGATCTATCCCTCTACTACGAGGGGAGGTAAGGAACTGCCATCTAGCTCGGCACTTGATTCACCTTATGTTTTGAGTAAGCTTGCGACACCTACACCTGCTAGTAATTCTGATGTGTTGCAAGTAATTGATGATGCTACTTCTGCTATGCATGATGCTTATGATGATACTACTACTTTACTTGATAATACTGTGCCACCAACTGAATTTCTAGATGAACAACTTGCTAGGGTTAGAGAGAATGAAATTACTGAAACTGGTGAATGAATCTGAAGATGATGATTCTCCCCCTAGATATGAATTGCCTAAGGTACCTAAGGGTTATATTATCGATGAAGAAACTGCTAGAGACTTTTTTGCTTGCAATGACAGAGATCATCTTAAGAAACTGTTAGCTAAGCTGAAAGAAAAATCTCTGGATGCTAGAATGTAATATGACCCTAAGTTTGCTACTTCACCTATCTTCGTTACTGATAAGGATTATGAATTTTCTGTCGATCTTGAGTTAATTACTTTGGTTGAATCTGATCATTTCTATGGTTATGAATCCGAAACTGTTGTGCCACATCGTACTAAATGGAATGATATAGCCACCCTATTTGCTCATGAGGAAAAAATTCACTATTACTATATTCTTAAGTTGTTTCCATTCTCATTACAGGGTGATGCTAAGATATGGTTTAATTATCTTGCTCCTTGTTGTGTGCGTAGTCCCCAGGATATGATATATTACTTCTTTGAAAAATATTTTCCTGCTCATAAGAAACAAGCTGCTTTATAGGAAATATTTAACTTTGTGCAAATTGAAGAAGAGAGTCTCCCACAAGCTTGGGGGAGGCTTCTCCAATTACTTAATGCTTTGCCTGATCATCCTCTCAAGAAAAATTAAATACTTGATATATTTTATAATGGACTAACCGATGCTTCTAGGGACCACCTAGATAGTTGTGTTGGCTGTGTTTTCAGGGAACGAACTGTTGAGCAAGCTGAGAAACAACTGAATAATATTTTGAGCAATGATAATGATTGGACTCTTCCTAAACCAACTCCTAAGCCAACTCCGAAGAAAATAGGTACTCTATTTCTCAGTCCTGAAGAATGCAAGAGGCAAAGAAATCTATGAAAGAAAAAGGTATTAAAGCTGAAGATGTTAAGAATTTACCACCTATTGAAGAAATACATGATCTTAATGCTCCAACATAGGTAGTAGAGGTAAATTCTCTCTATAGATTTGATTAAGGTGATATTCCTTATAATAAGTCTGCTAGTCAATGCTTGGATGAATTTGATAACTTTATTGTTAAACAAGAAAATTTCAATGCTTATGTTAGTGGACAATTGAAACAAAATGCTTATATGCTTGAACGCTTGGATGATTATATGTGTAGAACTGTTAATGATCTTAAGCTTATTAGTAAACATGCTTCTATGGTAAAAACTCAAGTAGAACAAGTACTTAAGGCACAAGATGATTTGCCCAATGAGATGAATAGTAAGAACAATGATCATGTTGTTAGAGTTATGACTAGACGTGGTAAAATGACTCAGGAACCTTTGTATCCAGAGGGCCATCCTAAGAGAATCAAGCAAGATTCTCAGAGAATTAATACTGATGCACCTAGTCCTTCTAGTAATAAAAAGAAAAAGAATGATGATAGGACTTTGCATGCTTCTAGTGAACCTGTTATAGACACACCTGAGTATCCAAATGATAATTCTATTTTTGATGCTGAAACATAGTCTGGTGATGAACATAAACTTAGTGATAATGTTAATGATGATGTTCATGTTGATTCTCAACCTAGCAATGATAATGATGTGGAGATTGAACCTGCTGTTGATCTTGATAACCCACAACCTAAGAATAAACGTTATGATAAGAGAGACTTCGTTGCTAGGAAGCATGGTAAAGAAAGAGAACCATGCGTTCAGAAACCCATGCCTTTCCTCCTAAGCCATCTAAGAAAAAGGATGATGAGGATTTCGAGCGCTTTGTTGAAATGCTTAGACCTGTCTTTTTGCGTATGAGTTTGACTGATATTCTGAAAATGTCTCCTTATGCTAAGTATATGAAAGATATCGTTACAAATAAAAGGAAGATACCGAAAGCTGAAATTTCCACCATGCTTGCTAATTACACTTTTAAGCGTGGAATGCCAAAGAAATTAGGAGATACAGGAATACCAACTATACCATGCTCCATTAAAAGAAACTATGTTAAAACTGCTTTATGTGATCTTGGAGACGGTGTTAGTGTTATGCCTTTATCTTTGTATCATAGACTTGAATTGAATAAGTTGACACCTACTGAAATCTCCTTGCAAATGGCTAATAAATCAACTACTATACCCATCGATATTTGTGAGGATGTGCCTGTTGTGGTTGCAAATGTTACTATCTTAACGAACTTTGTTATTCTTGATATTCCCGAGGACAACAGTATGTCGATCATCCTTGGTAGACCCTTTTTAAATACTGCAGGGGCTGTTATTGATTGCAACAAGGGCAATGCCACTTTTCATGTTGATGGTAATGAGCATACGATACACTTTCCGAAGAAACAACCTCAAGTGAATAACATCAATTCTATTGGAAAATTTTCAACTATTGCTATCGGAGGTTTTGAATTCCCTATTCCTACTGTGAAGAAGAAATATGATATTCTTATTGTTGGGGATATGCATATCCCTGTTGAGGTAACCTAGTGTTATTCGAAAATTCTCCGGTTTCATGTTATTCGAAAGAAGTTTGTTAATATGACTTGATCAACCTTGTTAATGGATTCCTTTTGATGAGCATGAGATGGATGAATTTAGAAAGCACAACTTTCTGTACCCACTTTTTACTTTATGTTATTTAGAATAAATAAAGCAAAAATACCATTATCCTTTTGTTTTCTGAATTATCTGTGCAATAAAAATGTCCCAAAAATAGAAGTTCTCCAAATGCCTTGAAAATTTAGTATGATTTTTTATAGAATATTTGATTTTTTTGGCACTGAGAACACACCAGGGGGATGCACCAGTGGACCACAAGGGTGGAGGGCGCGCCCTACCCCCTAGGCGTGCCTCCAGCCTTATGGGTCCCACGTGGGTCCCCCTCACTTATTCCAGCACCCATTCACTTCGTCTTCCCCCAGAAAAAATCATCTCGTTGCTCAAACCCGTGTTCTTTCTCATCTTGCTGCCATTTTTGATCTCCTTGTGCAAAGCTCCATTTGCAAAACTATTTTGGGGGATTGTTCATCGGTATGTGACCCCTCCAATGATCCAATTAGTTTTTGTTCTAGTGCTTTATATATTGCAAATTTTTGCTGCTGTGGTGACCTTGTTCTTGAGCTTGCATGTCAAATTTATTTGGTCCAAAGTAATTTTGATGCATGATATAGCCTCTAGGCACTTGTGAGAGTAGTTGCTATCAATTTTGTTGAGTTTTGTTCACTTTTATTTTGAGTCAATAAAAATTTCAGAGAAAAATAAAGAAATGACGAAGAGATGGTTAAGGGGTTCTTCAAGCCGGGGTTCAAAGGAAAATGAAAATGAAGAGAAGAAGAAGCTTAAGTACAACCTTCCTCGCACCGGGCGGGGGGGGGGGGGGGGGGTTGGCCATGTGAATGGCCAAGCGATGCATTCTTGAGGGCAGCCGGAATTTATGAGGATTTTTATTATTTGGCGGAGAATGCAGGCATCACCGACTTCCTCCATGATAAGTGTGACCAATACCTCCTACTCACTAATACTTTTGTGCAAGATTTTCACTTTCATGCTAGGAGATCACCACCCACGGTAGAGTTTCATTTATATGAAGAGCATAAGGAGATGACGCTTTATGATTTTTGCGAGGTCTGCAAATTGCCTTATGAGGGCAGCGTCAGTGAACCACGTCCTAGAGATGTGGAAGATTTTATTGATGAAGTTACCGTAAGGGAAGAGAGAGGGGTGTCGGAAGCGAGAGTGGCTAGCTTACATTTTCCTGTTTTACGCATTACTCATTATTTGCGGGGAGATGTTTGATTGGTCATGGGGAGAGTGGAGGCCTTAGTGCCCCCGACCTCGCTATTTTGCGCTATGATTTACTTCGTGATAGAACTTTTAGTTTGGGCGCTATGGTTGCTCGACAGTTGAATTTAAATCGTTCGAGGGGTCCTTTCTTTGGAGGTATCTATGCCTCCCGCCTTGCTAGACGCTTTGAGATGCCCATTAGTCACGATGAGCAAGAGGAGATGCTGCTACCCACTAGATACTTAGACTATAACATCATGGTAGCGCATGATTTTATTAAGGATGATAAGGACAAGAGACTCATCTACAACCTGGCATTTACCGAGGATACTTGTCAGATTATTACTTTGCTTGCACCTTCTTTGTTTGATATTCATTTAGGCAGGTACCTCATTTTGCCCGAGGACATTTATGCATACTGGGAGCGGACGCGATCCCCAGTTCCTGAGCCAGAACCATCACCTGATTCGTATGAGGAGTCTATTTATTAGTGGGAGCCACAGGAGCTCGCTACCTATTGGAACCCTTAGGATCCTTCTCAGTACCCAGGAGAGGGATACTTTGATCCGTGGGCATAGACCAACTTAGGCCAAAAGCCAAAGCATGGGGGAGTACGTACTTCTCACCGACATTACATTCATGTTCACATACTCATTTCAGTTGTTAGTGTCCATACTTTTTCATTGTATTATCCATGTTAGTTTATTTATTTATTTTCGCTTTCTTCTTGTGTGTTTGAAAAACTTTGAGAAAATCCAAAAAAATTAGTTCTCGCTTCTTTTTAGTTTTCTTTCCATGTTCAGTAGTAGAATTAAAAGAAAACCCAAAAAGATTTCTCGTTCTTCTTTTACTTGTTGGGATCTTTCCCGTGTAAATAGTTTTTCTCGTTCTTGTTTTACTTTCTTCAGAAAAACAAAAACTCAAAAAATTATTTTAGTGTGTTTCTTTGATTTTTTTCCTTTCTTTGGGTCGTAAGGAGAAGACCACCATGAAATTGTTGAGTGGCTCGCATATGCATTATTGTTGATCTAACAGAGAGTCCATATTACCTTGTCTTCTCCTTTGAATAAATGTTTGCAGATTCCAGCTTAGTCCAATTCACGTGCACTCTTATTATTATTCACACCATTTGGTCGTGCAAGTGAAAGGCAATAATGACGATATGTGATGAAATGATTGAGATGAGGAAAAGCTGGTATGAACTCGGCCTATTTTGTTTTTGTAAATATGATTAGTTCATCGTTCTTGATTCAACCCATTATGAATGAAACATGTTTGCAATGACACTTAGAGATTATAGTTACTCATGCCATGCTTAATTAGCTAGGAGTTTATAATGGTTTACCTTGCATGCCAACATGCTTTTAAAATGGTTGTGATGTAGTATGATAGGATGGTATCCTCCTTTGAATGATTCAAGTGGCTTGACTTGGCACATGTTCGCGCATGTAGTTGAAACAAAATCAACATAGCCTCCACGATATTTATGTTCAGGGTGATTTATATCCTACTCATGCTTGCATTCAATATTGGCTAATCTCAATGCATGTTTATGACTGTTGTCGCTCTCTAGTTGGTCGCTCCTCAATCTTTTGCTAGCCTTCACTTGTACTAAGCGGGAATACTGCTTGTGCATCCAATTCCATAAATCCAAAGTTGTTCCATATGAGTCCACCATACCTACCTATATGTGGTATTTACCTGCCGTTCCAAGTAAATTTGCATGTGCCAAACTCTAAACCTTCAAATAATAATCTGTTTTGTATGCCCGAATCGCTCATGTAGCGACTAGGGGCTGTCAGTATCTTCCATGCTAGGTGGGTTATTCTCACGGTGAGTGTTTATTCACTTGTCATTCACGAGAAAGTGGCTGGTAATCGGGATGCCCAGTTCCATGCTCAAATCAAATCAAAATATAATTTCAAACAAAACTCCCCGGGACTGTTGTTGGTATGGACGGTACCCGTTGTTTCGGACCAACCGTGGAGTGTGCTTGTTGCTGGAGGGGGAGTGAAAACTTTACCATTATGTTTGGGAACTGCCTATAATGTATATAGCATGGAAGATACCGAGATCTCTTGGTTGTTATGTTGACAATGAAAGCATACCGCTCAAAATTATATTTATCTCTGTTTTAAAAGCTCGAGCTCTCGCACCTCTGCAAATCCCTACTTCCCTCTGCGAAGGGCCTATATTTTTTACTTTTATTGCTGAGTCATCATCCTCTGATAAAAAGCACCAGTTAGAGAGCACCACTATCATTTGTATGTTTTGCTATTAATTGATATTGAGTATGAGTGTGACTGGATCTCTTTTACCATGAATTACAATGTCCAGTCGGTCCTTGATCTTCAGGGGTGCTCTGCATTTATGTTTTGCGGTCTCAGAAAGGGCTAGCGAGATACCATTATATCATATCATATCATGATTGTTTTGAAAAAGTGTTGTCATCCGAGATTCATTATTATTGCTCGCAAGTTGATTATGCCATTGATATGGGTCAATGTAAGACCTAAATGTTATTGTGAAATATGGTTAGTTCATAATATTTGCTGAAAACCTGAATGTTGGCTATACATATTTGCAACAACAAGATCAAATAGAGTTTGTAAAAGTTTTCTTTATCACTTTCAGTTT
This sequence comes from Triticum aestivum, assembly GCF_018294505.1. Lineage (NCBI taxonomy): Eukaryota > Viridiplantae > Streptophyta > Magnoliopsida > Poales > Poaceae > Triticum > Triticum aestivum. The sequence goes on from NC_057805.1 coordinate 336,052,412, forward strand.
GTCAACTGAATTGCTTGAGGACAAGCAATGGGTTAAGCTTGGGGGAGTTGATACGTCTCCATCGTATCTACTTTTCCAAACTCTTTTGCCCTTGATTTGGACTCTAATTTGCATGATTTGAACGGAACTAACTCAGACTGACGTTGTTTTCAGCAGAATTGCCTTGGTGTTGTGTAGAAATAAAATTTCTCGGAATGACCTGAAAATTTATGGAGAATATTTTTGGAATATATAAAAAATATTGGCGAAATAATCAACCAGAGGGGACCCACCAGGAGTGCACAAGGGTGGAGGGCGTGCCCTACCCCCTGGGTGCGCCCCCTGCCTTGTGGGCCCCCTGGACCTCCTCCAACCTCAACTCCAACTCTATATAACCCTATTTGGGGAGAAAAAATCAGGGGAAGGATTCATCACGTTTTATGATACGGAGCCGCCGCCGCCTCCTGTTCTTCATCGAGAGGCTGATCTGGAGTCCGTTCGGGGCTCCAGAGAGGGGGATTCGTCGCCATCATCATCACTAACCTTCCTCCATCACCAATTTCATGACGCTCACCGCCGTGCGTGATTAATTCCATCGTAGGCTTGCTGGATGGTGATGGGTTGGATGATATTTATCTTGTAATCGAGTTAGTTTTGTTAGGGTTTGATCCCTAGTATCCCTATGTTCTGAGATTGATGTTGCTATGACTTTGCTATGCTTAATGCTTGTCACTAGGGCCCGAGTGCCATGATTTCAGATCTGAACCTATTATGTTTTCATGAATATATTTGTGTTCTTGATCCGATCTTGCAAGTTGTAGACACCTATTATGTTATGATCTGCATACCCCAAGGTGACAATAATTGGGATTTTTTCCGGTGATTACCATAGTTTGAGGAGTTCATGTATTCACTAAGTGCTAATGCTTTGTTCTGGTTCTCTATTAAAAGGAGGCCTTAATATCCCTTAGTTTCCATTAGGACCCCGCTGCCACGGGAGGGTAGGACAAAAGATGTCATGTAAGTTCTTTTCCATAAGCACGTATGACTATATACGAAATACAAGCCTACATTACATTGATGAATTGGAGCTAGTTCTGTGTCACCCTAGGTTATAACTGTTGCATGATGAATGCCCTTCGACATAATCATCCATCACTGATCCATTGCATACGAGCTTTTCTCATATTGCTCTTTGCTTCGTTACTGCTGCTGTTATAATTACTACAAAACTGCTACTATTACTTTTGCCATCGTTACTGTTACTTCCATACTATTTTGCTACTAAATACTTTGCTGCAGATATTAAGTCTTTCAGGTGTGGTTGAATTGAAAACTCAGCTGCTAATACTTGAGAATATTCTTTGGCTCCCCTTGTGTCGAATGAATAAATTTGGGTTGAATACTCTACCCTCGAAAACTGTTGCGATCCCCTATAACTGTGGGTTATCATACCCCTACTTTGTCACTGGGTGAGGACACCGCAAGATTGAACCCAAAACTAAGCACCTCTCCCATTGCAAGAAGAACCAATCTAGTTGGCCAAACCAAATCGATAATTCGAAGAGAAATACAAAGATATCAAATCATGCATATAAGAATTCAGAGAAGATTCAAATAATATTCATAGATGAACTCATCATAAATCCACAATTCATCGGATCTCGACAAACACACCGCAAAAGAATATTATATCGAATAGATCTCCAAGAACATCGAGGAGAACATGGTATTGAGAATCATAGAGAGAGAAGAAGCCACCTAGCTACTAGCTATGGACCCTTAAGTCCGTGGTAAACTACTCACGCTTCATCGGAAGGGCAATAGAGTTGATGTAGATGCCCTCCGTGATCGAATCCCCCTCCGGCAGGGTGCCGAAAAAGGCCCCAAGATGGGATCTTATGGGAAAAGAAGGTTGTGGCGGCGAAAAGTATTTTCGTGGATGCTTATGTTGGTTTGGGAATAATTGTAAATTTATAGAGCTAAGAGGGAGGTCGGTGGACTCCCGTGGGGCCCACAATCCAGGGGCGCCCCCCTAGGGCGCGCCCTAAGGGCTTGTGGAGCCCTCAGGACTCTTCTGACTTCATCTCCAACTTCTGTGGATGTCTTCTGGTCTAAGAAAAATCATCGTAAAGTTTATATTCTGTTTGGACTCCATTTGATATTCCTTTTCTGTAAAACTCAAAAACAAGGAGAAAACATAAACTGGCACTGGGCTCTAGGTTAATAAGTTAGTCACAAAAATAATATAAAATAGCATAGTAATGCATATAAAGCATCCAAAACAGACAATATAATAGCATGGAACAATAAAAAATTATAGATACGTTGGAGACGTATCAGCCTCGGGTAGGAAATATCGGTGGGGATGAATTGGAGTTTAGGGTTTTGACATATTTGGATGGAGAAAGTGGTTGAGGATTTTGGAGCAATAACACTAAGCATTTGAGCAAGCAAGCCATTAAGCAACACCTCATCCCCCTTTAATAGTATTGGCTTTCCTATGGACTCAATGTGATCTTGGATCACTAAAATAGAAATGATGAGTCTTGAGCTTTTGCCAATATGTGTCCTTAGCATTTTGAGGGGTCCACATCTCTAGTACATGCCATGCCATTCATTGAACTTCCTGAAATATTTATCTTGAAAGGATATTTGTTCAATGAGCTATATGTTTTTATGAATTACCAAAACTACCCTTGGATTAGTTGCACTTTCAAATTTGCATGAAAAATTTATGAGAAATCTTGGTATATTAAAAATTAAGGCCGAACTGTTGTCATGATAGCAGCGTTAGCTGAGCTTGAGATGCTCAAGGCCGAGATCAAAAAAAGCTCGGCAGGAGGTGAAGCAGCATGAGGTTGCGGCCGCGGAGGCGGAGAAGGCCCGAGCCGCCGAACATGTGGCCGGGGATAAGGACCGGGCACAGGTTCTTGAGGTCGAAGAGACCGTGAAGGGCGTGTTTGAATCACGCGACAAGCTTCAAGCGGATGGGCAACGTGTTGGGAAACGTTGGATGGAAAACAAAAAAATTTCTATGAACATGCAAGATCTATCCATGGATATGCATAACAACGAGGGGGAGAGTGTGTCTACGTACCCTCGTAGACCGTAAGCGGAAGCGTTTCACAATGCGGTTGATGTAGCCGAACTTTCTTCGCGCTGCAACCGATCTAGTACCGAACGCACGCCACCTTCGCATTCTCCACACGTTAGGCTCGGTGACGTCCTCTGCCTTCTTGATCCAGAAAGACGGCGAGGTAGTGGATGAGTTCTGCAGCGTGGTGATAGTGATTGTGAAACTATCTCTTCAGGGCTTCGCCTAAGCACTACAAAAATATGACCGGGGGTGTAAACGATGGAGGGGGCGCCGCACACGGCAAGGCAATTGTCTGTCGTGTCCTAGGCGCCCCCTCCCACATATATATAGATGGGAGGGAGGGAGGAGCAGCCAAAGGGGCGCCCAAGTAGGAGGAATCCTACTTGGGGTCCCTTCCCAAGCCGCGGCCCCCTTTCCTTTATTTGGAGTGCGGGGAAAGGCAGCGGAGGGTGGCGCCCCCCCTTCCTTTTCTCCCATGAGAGAGAAAGGCGGGAGGGGCTAGCCCTCCCCCTTTTCCTTCCCTAGTGCTGGCCAAACAAGGGAGGAGGCACACCAGCCTGTTTGTGGGCTGGTATGTCCCCTCCTTTGGCCCATAAGGCCCATAACTTGCCAGGGGGTGCCCGGAACCCCTTCCGGTGACCCGATTCCTTTCCGGTACGTCCGGAAACACTTCGTGTGCCCAAATACCATCATCCTATATATCAATCTTTACATCTCGACCATTTCGAGACTCCTCGTCATGTCCGTGATCTCATCCGGGACTCCAAACAACATTTGGTCACCAAAACAAATAACTCATATAACACTATATTGTCAACGAACGTTATAAGCGTGCGGAACCTACGGGTTCGAGAACTATGTAGACATGACCGAGACACCTCTCCGGTTAATAACCAATGGCGGAACCTAGATGCCCATATTGGCTCCGACATATTCTACGAAGATCTTTATCGGTCGAACCGTTATGACAACATAAGTAATTCCCTTTTGTCGGATCTCGGGTTCCGGCAAAACCCTCAAGGTTCGAACACTGGGGTGCGCACGAAGATCTCCGCCTACCGATCCACGTCCTAGCTTCGCTAAGATCTCAAGGGCTAACTCGACGAACTCGCAACACAAAGGACACAAGATTTATACTGGTTCGGGCCACCGTTGTGGTGTAAGACCCTACTCCAGTGTGGTGGTGGTGGATTGCCTCTTGGGCTGAGGATGAACAGTACAAGGGGAAGAACAGCCTCCTGAGGCGAGGTGTTCTTGTGCTTGGTGGGTGTGTCGATGAACTGAATGAGTTCCAGACTAGTTAAGTTGGGTGAGGATCCGATGCCTCCTACTATGGTGGCTAGCCCTATTTATAGAGGCCCTGGTCCTCTTCCCAAATATTGAGCGGGAAGGGAGCCAACAACGGCCAATTTGAAAGGGGACAGCTTGTACAACTTATCCTGACAAAAGCAGTCTTCGCCTGCAAAAGGCTCTGGTGGTGATGCCACCTTGGGCTCCATGGTGACCTCCATCTTGCCATCCCGCTGGTCTTGGTCTTGTTGCATTGATATGGAAACCTTTGCTTGACGCCTCAGTACTCCGCGCCTGCGCTTGCCTCCTTAGCACCAAAGAGGAAACAAGGACACTGTGCGCGCTGGCGCCTGCTACCTCTTGAGCACTGCGTTGGTTTTCCCTTGAAGAGGAAAGGGTGATGCGGCAAAGTAGCGTAAGTATTTCCCTCAGTTTTTGAGAACCAAGGTATCAATCCAGTAGGAGGCTACGCGGGAGTCCCTCGCACCTACACAAAAAAAATCCTCGCAACCAACGCGATAAGGGGTTATCAATCCCTTCACTGTCACTTACGAGACTGAGATCTGATAGATATGATAGGATAATATTTTTGGTATTTTTGTGATAAAGATGCAAAGTAAAATAAAAGCAAAGTAAAAAACAAAGGCAATAACAAAGTGTTGGAAGATTAATATGATGAAGATAGACCCAGGGGCCATAGGTTTCACTAGTGGCTTCTCTCAAGAGCATAAGTATTTTACGGTGGGTGAACGAATTACTGTTGAGCAATTGACAGAACTGAGCATAGTTATGAGAATATCTAGGTATGATCATGTATATAGGCATCACGTCCGAGACAAGTAGACCGACTCCTGCCTGCATCTACTACTATTACTCCACTCATCGACCGCTATCCAGCATGCATCTAGAGTATTAAGTTCATGAAAACAGAGTAACGCCTTAAGCAAGATGACATGATGTAGAGGGATAAATTCATGCAATATGATAAAAAAACCACCTTGTTATCCTCGATGGCAACAATACAATACGTGCCTTGCTGCCCCTACTATCACTGGGAAAGGACACCGCAAGATTGAACCCAAAGCTAAGCACTTCTCCCATTGCAAGAAAGATCAATCTAGTAGGCCAAACCAAACTGATAATTCGAAGAGACTTGCAAAGATAACCAATCATACATAAAAGAATTCAGAAGATTCAAATATTGTTCATAGATAAACTTGATCATAAACCCACAATTCATCGGTCTCAACAAACACACCGCAAAAGAAGATTACATCAAATAGATCTCCACGAGAGAGGGGGAGGACATTGTATTGAGATCCAAAAAGAGAGAAGAAGCCATCTAGCTACTAACTATGGACCCGAAGGTCTGAGGTAAACTACTCACACTTCATCGGAGAGGCTATGGTGTTGATGTAGAAGCCCTCCGTGATGGGTGCCCCCTCTGGCGGAGCTCCGGAACAGGCCCCAAGATGGGATCTCGTGGGTACAGAACGTTGCGGCGGTGGAATTAGGATTTTGGCTCCGTATCTGATCGTTTGGGGGTACGTAGGTATATATAGGAGGAAGAAGTACGTCGGTGGAGCAATGTGGGGCCCACGAGGGTGGAGGGCGCGCCCTGGGGGGTGGGCGCGCCCCTACCTCGTGGCCTCCTGGAAGCTTCTCTTACATAGGGTCCAAGTCTCCTGGATCATGTTCGTTCCAAAAATCACGCTCCCGAAGGTTTCATTCCGTTTGGACTCTGTTTGATATTCTTTTTCTGCGAAACTCTAAAATAGGCAAAAAAACAGCAATTCTGGGTTGGGCCTCCGGTTAATAGGTTAGTCCCAAAAATAATATAAAAGTGGATAATAAAGCCCAATATTGTCCAAAACAGTAGATAATATAGCATGGAGCAATCAAAAAATTATTGATACGTTGGAGACGTATCAAGCATCCCCAAGCTTAATTCCTGCTCGTCCTCGAGTAGGTAAATGATAAAAACAGAATTTTTGATGCGGAGTGCTACTTGACATAATTTCAATGTAATTATTCTTAGTTGTGGTATGAATATTCAGATCCGAAAGATTCAAGATAAAAGTTCATATTGACATAAAAATAATAATACTTCAAGCATACTAACTAAGCAATTATGTCCTCTCAAAATAACATGGCCAAAGAAAGTTCATCCCTACAAAATCATATAGTTTAGTCATGCTCCATTTTTGTCACACAAGAATGCTCTCATCATGCACAACCCCGATGACAATCCAAGCAATTGTTTCATACTTTAGTAATCTCAAACCTATAAACTTTCACGCAATATATGAGCGCGAGCCATGGACATAGCACTATGGGTGGAATAGAATATGATGATGGGGGTTATGTGGAGAAGACAAAAAAGAAGAAAGTCTCACATCAACGAGGCTAATCAATGAGCTATGGAGATGCCCATCGATTGATGTTAATGCAAGGAGTAGGGATTGCCATGCAACGGATGCACTAGAGCTATAAATGTATGAAAGCTCAACAAAAGAAACTAAGTGGGTGTGCATCCAACTTGCTTTCTCACGAAGATCTAGGGCACTTGAGGAGGCCCATTGTTGGAATATACAAGCCAAGTTCTATAATGAAAAATTCCCACTAGTATATGAAAGTGATAAAACAAGAGACTCTCTATCATGAAGATTATGGTGCTACTTTGAAGCACAAGTGTGGCAAAGGATAGTAGCATTGTCCCTTCTCTCTTTTTCTCTCATTTTTGGGCCTTCTCTTTTTTATGGCCTTTCTCTTTTTTTTATTCCTCACTTGGGACAATGCTCTAGAAGATGATCATCACACTTCTATTTATTTACAACTCAATGATTACAACTCGATACTAGAACAAAGTATGACTCTATATGAATGCCTCCGGCGGTGTACCGGGATATGCAATGAATCAAGAGTGACATGTATGAAAGAATTATGAACGGTGGCTTTGCCACAAATACTATGTCAACTACATGATCATGCTAAGCAATATGACAATGATGAATGTGTCATGATAAACGGAATGGTGGAAAGTTGCATGACAATATATCTCGGAATGGCTATGGAAATGCCATAATAGGTAGGTATGGTGTCTGTTCTGAGGAAGATATAAGGAGGTTTATGTGTGAAAGAGCGTATCATATCACGGGGTTTGGATGCACCGGTGAAGTTTGCACCAATTCTCAATGTGAGAAAGGGCAATGCACGGTACCGAAGAGGCTAGCAATGATGGAAGGGTGAGAGTGCGTATAATCCATGGACTCAACATTAGTCATAAAGAACTCACATACTTATTGCAAAAATCTACAAGTCATCAAAAACCAAGCATTACGCGCATGCTTCTAGGGGGATAGATTGGTAGGAAAAGACCATCGCTCGTCCCCGACTGCCACTCATAAGGAGGACAATCAAAGAACACCTCATGTTTCAAATTTGTTACATAATGTTTACCATACGTGCATGCTACGGGACTTGCAAACTTCAACACAAGCATTTCTCAAATTCACAACTACTCAACTAGCACGACTTTGATATTATTACCTCCATATCTCAAAACAATCATCAAGCATCAAACTTCTCTTAGTATTCAACACACTCATAAGAAAGTTTTTACTAATCTTGAATACCTAGCATATTAGGATTATTTGAGCAAATTACCATGCTATTTAAGACTCTCAAAATAATCTAAGTGAAGCATGAGAGATCAAAAGTTTCTATAAAACAAATCCACCACCGTGCTCTAAAAGATATAAGTGAAGTACTAGAGCAAAACTATATAACTCAAAAGATATAAGTGAAGCACATAGAGTATTCTAATAATTTCCAAATCATGTATGGCTCTCTCAAAAGGTGTGTACAGAAAGGATGATTGTGGTAAACTAAAAAGCAAAGACTCAAATCATACAAGACGCTCCAAGCAAAACACATATCATCTGGTGAATAAAAATATAGCTCCAAGTAAAGTTACCGATGGAAGTAGACGAAAGAGGGGATGCCTTCCGGGGCATCCCCAAGCTTTGGCCTTTTGGTGTCCTTAGATTATCTTCGGGGTGCCATGGGCATCCCCAAGCTTAGGCTCTTGCCACTCCTTGTTCCATAATCCATCAAAATCTTTCACCCAAAACTTGAAACCTTCACAACACAAAACTCAACAGAAATCTCGTGAGCTCCGTTCGCGAAAGAAAACAAAAGACCACTTCAAGGTGCTGTAATGAACTCATTCTTTATTTATATTGGTGTTAAACCTACTGTATTCCAACTTCTCTATGGTTTATAAACTATTTTACTAGCCATAGACTCATCAAAATAAGCAAACAACACACGAAAAACAGAATCTGTCAAAAACAGAACAGTCTGTAGTAATCTGTAACTAACGCAAACTTCTGGACTCCAAAAAATCAGCCAAAATAGGACGACCCAATTTGTTTATTGATCAGCAGCAATTGGAATCACTATTTATCACGTTCTGGTGATTTTTAACAATTGTTTTCGTGAACAGAAAGTTTCTGGAAATTTCTGCAAGATCAGATAACTATCATCCAAGAAGATGCTATAGGTTTAACTTGGTACAAACACTAATTAAAACATAAAAACACATCTAACCAGAGGCTAGATCAAAGATTTATTACTAAGCAGCAAGGAAAAATATTGGGTTGTCTCCCAACAAGCGCTTTTCTTTAAAGCCTTTTTAGCTAGTCATTAAGATTTCAATGATGTTCACGTAAAAGACAAGAATTGAAGCATAAAGAGAGCATCATAAAACATGTGACAAACACACTTAAGTCTAACATACTTCCTATGCATAGGCATATTATAGGCAAACAAATTATCGTAGCAAGCAAAAACTAGCATATGCAAGGAAGCGGAAAGGAACAATAGCAATCTCAACATAACGAGAGGTAATTTAGTAACATGAAAATTTCTATAACCATATTTTCCTCTCTCATAATAATTACATGTAGGATCATAAGAAAATTCAACAATATAGCTATCACATAACATAATATCAACACGATCCACATGCATGCGAAGTTGACACTCTTCCAAAATAGTGGGATTATCATTAACTAAAGTCATGATTTCTCCCAGCCCACTTTTATCAAAAATTTCATAAGATTGAATGTTATCCAAATATGTGGGATCTAAAGTTGACACTCTTCCAAACCCACTTTCAATATTATTGCAAACACTATTATCAATCTTATATTCATCATGGGGCTTAAATAAATTTTCAAGATCATAAGAAGAATCTCCCCAATCATGATTATTGCAACTGGTAGTGGACATAGCAAAACTAGCATCCCCAAGCTTAGGGTTTTGCATATTATTAGCATAATTTACATCAATAGAATTTATAACAAAATCATTGCAATCATGCTTTTTATCCAAAGATCTATCGTGAATCACTTCATAAAGCACTTCATCACAATTTTCAGATTCACGGATTTCAAGCAAAACCTTATAAAGATAATCTAGTGCATCCAAATCACTAGGAATCGGTTCATCATAATTGGATCTCTTAAAAAGATTGGCAAGCGGATGAGGATCCATAGATATTAGCTTCTCTGTTTAGGAATAAATACTCAACTATTTCAACCAAACGAGCAAACGAGCCAAGTAAGACATCAAGGCAAACGAAAAGACGAACGGAAAAAGGGCGAATAAAATGGCAAGGGTGAAGTGGGGGAGAGAAAATGAGAGTCAAATGGCAAATAATGTAATGCGGGAGATAAGGGATTGTGATGGGTACTTGGTATGTTGACTTTTGCGTAGACCTCCCCGGCAATGGCGCCAGAAATCCTTCTTGCTACCTCTTGAGCACTGCGTTGGTTTTCCCTTGAAGAGGAAAGGGTGATGCAGCAAAGTAGCGTAAGTATTTCCCTCAGTTTTTGAGAACCAAGGTATCAATCTAGTAGGAGGCTACGCGCGAGTCCCTCGCACCTACACAAAACAAATAAATCCTCGCAGCCAACGCGATAAGGGGTTGTCAATCCCTTCACGGTCACTTACGAGAGTGAGATCTGATAGATATGATAGGATAATATTTTTGGTATTTTTGTGATAAAGAAGCAAAGTAAAATAAAAGCAAAGTAAAAAAACAAAGGCAATAACAAAGTGTTGGAAGATTAATATGATGAAGATAGACCTGGGGGCCATAGGTTTCACTAGTGGCTTCTCTCAAGAGCATAAGTATTTTACGGTGGGTGAACGAATTACTGTTGAGCAATTGACAGAATTGAGCATAGTTATAAGAATATCTAGGTATGATCATGTATATAGGCATCACGTCTGAGACAAGTAGACCGACTCCTGCCTGCATCTACTACTATTACTCCACTCATCGACCGCTATCCAGCATGCATCTAGAGTATTAAGTTCATGTATATAGGCATCACATCTGAGACAAGATGACATGATGTAGAGGGATAAATTCATGCAATATGATAAAAAAACCATCTTGTTATCCTCGATGGCAACAATACAATACGTGCCTTCCTGCCCCTACTGTCACTGGGAAAATACACCGCAAGATTGAGCCCAAAGCTAAGCACTTCTCCCATTGCAAGAAAGATCAATCTAGTAGGCCAAACCAAACTAATAATTCAAAGAGACTTGCAAAGATAACCAATCATACATAAAAGAATTCAGAAGATGCAAATATTGTTCATAGATAAACTTGATCATAAACCCACAATTCACCGGTCTCAACAAACACACCGCAAAAGAAGATTACATTGAATAGATCTCCACGAGAGAGGGGGAGAACATTGTATTGAGATCCAAAAAGAGAGAAGCCATCTAGCTACTAACTATGGACCCGAAGGTCTGAGGTAAACTACTCACACTTCATCGGAGAGGCTATGGTGTTGATGTCGAAGCCCTCCGTGATGGGTGCCCCCTCCGGCAGAGCTCCGGAACAGGCCCCAAGATGGGACCTCATGGGTACAGAAGGTTGCGGCGGTGGAATTAGGTTTTTGGCTCCGTATCTGATTGTTTGGGGGTACGTAGGTATACATAGGAGGAAGAAGTACGTCGGTGGAGCAACGTGGGGCCCACGAGGGTGGAGTGCGCGCCCTGGGGGGTGGGCGCGCCCCCCTACCTCGTGGCCTCCTGGAAGCTTCTCTTACGTAGGGTCCAAGTCTCCTGGATCATGTTCATTCCAAAAATCACGCTCCCGAAGGTTTCATTCCGTTTGGACTCCATTTGATATTCTTTTTCTGCGAAACTCTGAAATAGGCAAAAAACAGCAATTCTGGGCTGGGCCTCCGGTTAATAGGTTAGTCCCAAAAATAATATAAAAGTGGATAATAAAGCCCAATATTGTCCAAAACAGTAGATAATATAGCATGGAGCAATAAAAAATTATCGATACGTTGGAGACGTATCAGCGCCCGCCTGATCTTGATCGTCATGGCTCACGTCACGAGAACCTCGCGAGGTTTGCCTTGCCTTGATCTCTCAGCCCCTCGCGAGCCAACCTGATGAGGCCGCTCCCGAAGGGGTCTTGCGCCGTCCGCCTCGCGAGGCTTGGCCCCTCGTGAGGGTCTTGAGTGCTTGTGGGTGAAGATGGGACGTACGGGCCCACTCGCAGAGCCTCGCCGTGGGCCGCAGGCAGGCAAGTCTGGGGATCCCCATTCCCAGAACGCCGACAGTAGCCCCCGGGCCTAAGGCGCGCTCGGGCTTGGCTTCGAGGCGAAGCCAAAGGTCAAGTGCGGAGCGCCGCGGGCTCCAATATCTTGCGGCCTTGGTCGACGCGTGGCGGTTGATTGGACGTGGGCGTCTCTGCTTCCCCACGCTACCTCGGCAACTGCCCGACTGTCAAAAGGCTGGCGTAGACAGCGCTTGCCTTCACTGCTTCCTTTTGCCTTGCTCAGATCCTCTTTCTTGCGCCCTGCCTCCGAAATCCTCAGATCTGCTTCCATCTTCTCCCGCATCAGCGACTAATGGCGTCGCGCAAGGTCAAGTCTGCCTCACCGCCGGCTTGGTATGAGCAAGCCCTCGATGCGCCCAACGTCTCAGAGAAGAACCTTGCCGCCGCGCGCTTGCTGACGGCGGGGGAAAGCAACGAGAGGGGGAAGACTGAGCTCCGGGTCGGCTCTGCCGTGCCGGAGACCGAAGGAAGCACCTTCTTCCCCTTCTTCATGAGTAGCATCGCCGCATGACTTGTTCCCCCTTTTTCTGACTTCTTCTACGAGGTCCTCGGCCACTATGGGCTGCAAGCACTGCATCTTCATCCCAACTCCATCCTTCTCTTGTCCATCTTCGCCTACTACTGCGAGGCGTACCTCGGCGTGATGCCGTCCGTGGCTCTTCTGCGCCACTTCTTCTTCCTCCGCGTCAAGGTGGGTCACACCTCTGGGTGTGCCAACTTCATTGCGGCCGACAAGGCCAACTCGATCTGGAAGACGGGGAAGAAAGCCGAAGGCTTCTGGAGCAAGTGGGCCATGACGGACGCTAAATGTGTCCACCCACGCTTGACGCTGCCGACGGAGATGCCCCAGTCCGACAAGGGGTGGTCCCGCGCGAAGCTCTCCGTCGAGCGGGCGATGTTGGTGCTGGAGCAGATGAAGATCGACCTCAAGCTGGGCAACGCGAAGGCGGCGAAGGTGATAGGGGCCATGCTCCTGAGGGAATTCCTGACGCTGCGCGTGGCCCCGCTTCAAGCCTGTACGCGCCCCTTGTGGGAGCTTGGGGACGAAGAGGACAAGGTTCGCCTGAGCCCGAAGTCTTTGTCCGGCGAGGAGCTGGCCGCAGTTCTCCGCCTCCTGGTTGGGGACGACCAAGAGTACCCCCTGAGCATCTTCACCCCCCTGTTTCGCCGTGAGGACGGGGCGCAGGTCGTGGCTTCCAGGCCGACTTTTGACGGGCGTGGGCTGGTGCCGCCGGTGCCTACCGGGGCCCCTGCAGCGCCGAAGCTGGTGGAGCTGTCTTTTGATGAGTCCCACGGGAAGGAAGAGGGGGAGGAGGAAGACTCGGAGGTGACACCCGAAGGGATGGGGGAGACCTCCCCCTTGAGCAAACCTGACATCCTCCGCGCCTTTCCTGACGATGACGAGGTCGGCGCCCGCCTGGAGGAGGGGGAGCTGCCCATTATCCCGACAAGGGGCAGATCATCGCTGGTCTCTCGAGATGTTACTCCCACCTTGACGGCGTCTGAAGCTGCTTCCGGCCCTTCTGCTGCGCCGTTTTCTGCTCCTGGAGTCTGCGCGCCCACTCCTCAGGCCTCGAAGCTCTCAGGCTTCAAGCTCACCAAACGGAGGGTGGACTACGCTGCTGTGGACTAGTAAGTGCTTGAGCTTCATCTTGTTCTTGCTTATACTGTTGTCTCCTGACGCTCGTCCTTGGTTGACCAGGCCGCCGCCTTCGGCGAAGAAGAGGTAGGAGGATGCAGCGCCCACGCCTGGGGCTGAACCATCTGTAGTGGCCGCGCCCCACTCCATGGAGAAAGGAAACGACAGCTCTCGTACCTCTCCGGCCCTGTTGCCCTCGCGAAGCCTGGAGGGGCATCGTCCGGAGGGGTCAGCCCCCGAGGCCCCGCTGGCTCCGGAAGTGCCGATGCCCGGTTCGGCTGCTGAGGTCCCGGAGGCTCAGGAGCCCTTGGTCTCCCAAGCCCTAGTGACAACGTCGCCTCCTCCTCCTGCTGCGCCACTACTCCAAGGTTCTTCTGCCACCTCTGCTGTCTTGGAGCGTGCCCTTTCAGAGATGGCTCAGCTGCGGGAAGATCTCCTGGGCGCAGATCCGCGCCTGGTAGCCGGGCGCCTGGAGCTGGCCTCCGGCTGGGTTCAGTCTGACGCAGCAGTGCGAGCGACGCTAAGCCAGGCCGCGATGACCTCCGAGAAGGAGAGACGGGCCGCCACTCAAGCTGCGGCCGATCGTGAGGCGGTGCTGAAGGACGCCGAAGCCGGCCACGACCGTTGTGGGGCGCTGGAGGACGAGCTGAAGAGTTTGCGTGATGAGCGCGCACAAGAAGCTTGTGGCCGCCAGGCGAAGGAGGAGGAGATGAGGGCCCGGGAGGACGCCATCAAGAACCGCGACGCCGAGCTGGGGGAGTTGACGAAGGCGCAGGCCGCCGAACGCAGCCGGCTGGAGGAGCTGGAGCAGAAGGTGGGGGCGAAGGAGGTCGATCTTGACGCCAAGGTGAAGGTCCTGGCTGAGGATCGTGCGGCCTTCGCGCTTCTCGAGAAGAGGTCCCTCGTCGCACTGAAAGCGCTTTACGAGAAGGGCCTGGAGAAGCCGTTGACCACCGACGAGGATGGCCCTGCTCAGCTGCTTCCCTACCTAGTTGCCGCGCTTGAGGAGGTTGTGGGCAGCATCGGTCCTATGGCCGAGGCAGAAGCCCGCGTTCTTTCCTCAGCTGCACTAACGCGTGTCTTCAGTCACCTCCATCTTCGCGATCCAACTGCCCGCCTGGACGAGCTGCTGGAGCCTGTGGACGAGGTGCGTTGTGCGGCTGCAGCCGCAGCAGTGAAGGGCCAGGTGGAGGCCCTACTGAAGAAGTTCCGCGGCTTCGCTCTCGCGCCTTCATCCGGCGGTGCCACCGATCCTACGGCTCCGGCTGACGGTGCAAGCGAAGGCAACGCCGCCAGGGTAGGAGCACCTCCTATGGGCGATGACGGTGTCAGGGGTGACCTGCTCACGACAGCTTTCCTGTTTCACTCCTGCAATATGCATCATGCCTCGTGGAGGCGTTTAGACTTGTGCTTGACGTTTGAGAGAACAATATGTCTTGTAATATTTGTTTTGAGATTTTCTGATTTTCTTCCTATTTGCTTTATGTTCTGCGTCGGCAGAGCCCGGCCCCGCGCATACCTCAACCGCCGTTGGGCCGACCGGAGACCAGGATGGAACCAAGGAGTGAGGGGCTACGTGACCAGTTAGGCTCCTGAGTCGCGATGCTCAGGAATCCCCCTTGACGTGCAAACAGCTTATAGGAAGGAGACGCGAAGATAGGATTAGTGTTCTACGTCGGCGGAGCCCGGCCCCGCGCATACCTCAACCGCCGTTGGGCCGACCGGAGACCAGGATGGACCCAAGAAGTGAGGGGCTACGTGACCAGTTAGGCTCCTGAGTCGCGATGCTCAGGAGTCCCCCTTGATGTGCAAACACCCTTCATACCTTTGCCCTCGTTGAGGCCCGGCTCGGGAGGGGCGTGCGACGACCAGGTCCAAGGGACCTGGCTTGGGTGGCGTATGCTTGGGCGTGACCCGAGCGCAGCCCCCTGGCACGACTCTCCCGAGGGGAGGCACTGCAGTGAGGCCGGACACTGAGCTCTGGGGCTCCCTGAGGTTGGTACGGCCGTGAGGCCACCCTCAGTTGTTTATCACCAGCGCGGAGCATAGTGCTTCCGCTTGTGCACGGGCATAGCCGCTCCTCGGAAGTGTCGACGGCGAGCGCGGAGCATGGTGCTCCCACTGGTGCGTGGGAGGGGACTCCCTACTGCGGAGAGCCCCCGGGGCGTGTACAGCTCCGCCCTGACACATGGCTTGCACGGCAGGGCTAGACAAGGTGTGTCTAGGCACTCGTGAGTCAGCGCGGGACTCACGAGGCCCTACCTCAAAGCGGGTTGCACCTGGTCTTGGTTTTTGTTCCCTGCGCTGGTCCTGCGAGGTGGTCAGACAACCTGCGCTGAACGAATCTCCTGAGGTTATCACGTGAGAAGGCCAAGCACCAACGGCCCGAGGAGGTGACGTGAATGGGGCCGGCCCGCCAGACAGAGCTCAGCCGCTGGATTTATCGACGCTGCAGGGACGGGCCCGAGCACAGACCCCGTGCTTAACCTACTCATGCGAAGGACCCTGAAGAAAGACGGACGGCGCGCGGCTCCCATGGCGGGTGACGATCGAGTAGGTAATAGTCATAGGTAGACTAAGCATGGAAAGCATACTGGCTTAAGTAAATGCAGGGAAGATACATGCCACTGGGTCAGGCCCGAGCGGCTTGGGGATGATGCAGCCCGAGGGGCGCTCCCAGCAAGGTAAGCTAAAGACATAAAAAGGGATACATGCCACAGGGACGGACCCACGCGGCATGGGAATGATGCAGCCCTGAGGGCGCTCCCAGCTGAATAAACTTGGAAAATGTCACCTGGTTCTGTTGATGAAGGGATGTTGGGGTAGCTGAAGGTACGCGGCGAAGGGGTCGCTCCTCACGAGCCATCGGGGCCCTGAGCCTCGGGAGGCTATGTCACCTGGTTCTGTTGATGAAGGGATGTTGGGGTAGCTGAAGGTACGCGGCGAAGGGGTCGCTCCTCACGAGCCACCAGGGCCCTGAGCCTCGGGAGGCTCTGGGGGTTCAGGCGGTTCCTTGAGGACCGTCTCCATCTCCGTCAGGACGGCATGGTGCCTGGCCTCCTGAGTCACTAGGGCGCGCCGCAGGTTGCCCTGATAGGCGGACGCCACGCTCGGCAGGGCCAAAAGGCATGCGACATAGCTGTGCGGTGGGCCCTCGCAGCATCCCACGCGCGAAGGCCAGAAGACCTCCTGAGATGCGACCCTGTTGAACCCTGGGACGTCGATGCAGACGTGCAGCCCGACATCCTCACCTGGATGGGGAGCTGCGCCTGGTGTGCGGCGGCCGCCGCGCATGGCCCTTGCGTCTTGCAGTTCCTGAGTGGTCTTGGTGATGAACTCCTGAGCGGTGGGCGCTCCTCGCCCTGTGTTCTCCTGAGGAAAATGTGCCGTGAAGCACGCCTCCAAGTGGTGCCCGAGCGCCTCCCTCGTGTTGTTGGCAAGGTCTGAGGCCCTCTAGAAGAGAGCCCTCGTGCCCTGCCCAAGGAGGGCACCGGGCGCGCCTTCCTATGCGATGGAGGGAGGCGCCCCAGGTCCGGGCGCCGATCCAAACGTGGCGCCGCTTGCCCGAGGCCCTGCGTGGAGCACCTGCTTCTTCTTCTTGGGGGTGGCCTCAGGAGGGCGCTCACCCTTGCTGTGGGGGTCGTCGATTGCTGCAGCTTGGAAGGCACGCTCGAGGGAGCACACCGCATCTCTTTCTTCGCACGGGAGTTGAGCTGATCTGCCGAGCTGAACGTGATGGCGCACTTGGACCATCTGAGCAGGCGCGTGCCTTGAGCTTGGGGAGGACTGCATTCAATTCACGAGCAAACTGTTTGAAGATATGCTGCGAGGCTGGGGCTTGAGCTCCGCCCAAGATGCACGCGATAGCACGCGGCTCCTGGAAGCCCCCAGCCCCCTCGTCTTGATGGTGGTCGTCATTCCTTCTTGGTGGTGGAGGTAGTGGAGGAAGACCGGCGTTGCCCTGAGGACGATCCTCACGAGGCTGATCCCTCCAGGCGCCCTCACGAGGCTGATCCTGCCAGCGGTCCTCACGAGGCCGGTCGCGCCACTCCTGGCGCGGGCCACAGTCATCCCAGCATCCGCCGCCACGTCCTCCTCCTCGGCCGTAGCCCCGGTCGTTGCGCTCGGGGCGTCGACCAAATCGTCCTTCTCGAATGGCTCTGAGCTCTTGACAGTCGCTGGTGTTGTGGCTATGCAGGTTATGGAAGGCGCAGAACGGTCGGCTACTCTTGGATGACTCGGGCTGGTCCCTGCCGCGCTTCGTGTCCGGCTCCGCCGCGAGCACGGCTGCCCCCTTGCGCTTCATGTCCTTGGCCTTGGCTTTCTTCTCCTCCGGGTCCGTAGCCGGGAGCTCGAGCAGGGAGAGGCGCCCCTCCTCAGCTCTTGCGCACTTGGTCGCTAGGTTGAACAGCTCCAGAGACATGCACAACTCCTCGTGGATGGCGAGCTCCTCCTTCATCTTGACGTCGCGGACGCCATCAGAGAACGCGGAGATGATGGCCTCGTCCGTCACCTTGGGGATCTTGAGGCGAACGTTGTTGAAGCGCTGGATGTACTTCTGGAGGGTCTCTCCTGGTTGTTGCTTGACGCGGCGTAGGTCACCCGCGGCCGGTCGGCGGTCGCGAGTGCCCTGGAAGTTGGCAACGAAACAGCCGCGCATCTCGTTCCGGGAGGAGATCGAGCCTGGAGGCTGCTACCTCTTGAGCACTGCGTTGGTTTTCCCTTGAAGAGGAAAGGGTGATGCAGTAAAGTAGCGTAAGTATTTCCCTCAATTTTTGAGAACCAAGGTATCAATCCAGTAGGAGGACACGCTCAAGTCCCTTGTTCCTACACAAACAAAAAAGAACCTTGCAACCAACATGATAAAGGGTTTGTCAATCCCTTCACGGTCACTTACGAGAGTGAGATCTGATAGAGATGATAAGATAATATTTTTGGTATTTTATGATAAAGATTAAAAGTAAAGAAAGCAAAGTAAATAGTAATGGAAATAACGGGAGATTAATATGATGGAAGATAGACCCGGGGGCCATAGGTTTCACTAGTGTTCTCTCAAGAGCATAAGTATTACGGTGGGTGAACGAATTACTGTCGAGCAATTGATAGAATTGAGCATAGTTATGAGAATATCTAGGTATGATATGTATATAGGCATCACGTCCGTGACAAGTAGACCGACTCCTGCCTGCATCTACTACTATTACTCCACACATCGACCGCTATCCAGCATGCATCTAGAGTATTAAGTTCATAAGAACGGAGTAACACTTTAAGCAACATGACATGATGTAGAGGGATAAATTCATGCAATATGATATAAACCCCATCTTTTTATCCTCGATGGCAACAATACAATACGTGTCGTTTCCCCTACTGTCACTGGGATCGAGCACCGCAAGATTGAACCCAAAGCTAAGCACTTCTCCCATTGCAAGAAAGATCAATCTAGTAGGCCAAACCAAACTGATAATTCGAAGAGACTTGCAAAGATAACCAATCATACATAAAAGAATTCAGAGAAGATTCAAATATTGTTCATAGATAATTTGGATCATAAACCCACAATTCATCGTATCTCGACAAACACACCGCAAAAGAAGATTGCATCGAATAGATCTCTAAGAGAATCGAGGAGAACTTTGTATTGAGATCCAAAGAGAGAGAAGAAGCCATCTAGCTAATAACTATGGACCCGAAGGTCTGAGGTAAACTACTCACACATCATCCGAGAGGCTATGGTGTTGATGTAGAAGCCCTCCGTGATCGATGCCCCCTCCGGCAGGACGCCGGAAAAGGCCCCAAGATGGGATCTCACGGGTACAGAAGGTTGCGGCGGTGGAATTAGGTTTTCGTGGTGCTCTTCGGTAGTTTGGGGGTACGTAGGTATATATAGGAGGAAGAAGTAGGTCAGTGGAGCCACGAGGGGCCCACGAGGGTGGAGGGCACGCCTGGTGGGGGTGGGTGCGCCCCCTGCCTCGTGGTCGCCTCGTTGGTTGCTTGACGTCCACTCCAAGTCCTCTGGATCACGTTTGTTCCAAAAATCACGCTCCCGAAGGTTTCATTCCGTTTGGACTCCGTTTGATATCCTTTTTCTGCGAAACACTGAAATAGGCAAAATAACAGCAATTTGGGCTGGGCCTCCGGTTAATAGGTTAGTCCCAAAAATAATATAGAAGTGTATAAATAAGCCCGTTAAACATCCAAAACAGAATATATAATAGCATGGAACAATCAAAAATTATAGATACGTTGGAGACGTATCAAGCATCCCCAAGCTTAATTCCTGCTCGTCCTCGAGTAAGTAAATGATAAAAACAGAATTTTTGATGTGGAATGCTTCTTAGCATAATTCTCAACATAAATCTTTTTATTGTGGCATGAATATTTAGATCCGGAAGATTAGAGATAAAAGTTTGATGTTGACATAAAAACAATAATACATCAAACATGCCAACCAAGCAATTATGTCTTATCAAAATAACATAGCCAAAGAAAGCTTATCCCTACAAAGTCATATATCTAGGCTATGTTTCAATATTGTCACACAAACGTTCTCATCATGCATAACCCCGATGACAAGCCGAGCAATTGGTTCATACTTTTTAACGCGCTTCAGCCTTTTCAACTCTTACGCAATACATGAGCGCAAGCCATGGATATAGCACTATGGGTGGAGTAAAGTATAACGATGGGGGTTATGAGAGAAGACAAAAAAGGTAGAAAGTCTCACATTGACGCGGCTAATCAATATGCTATGGAGATGCCCATCGATTGATGTCAATGAGAGGAGTAGGGATTGCCATGCAACGGATACACTAGAGCTATAAATATATGAAAGCTCAACAAAAGAAACTAAGTGGGTGTGCATCCAACTTGCTTGCTCACGAAGACCTAGGGCATTTTGAGGAAGCCCATCATTGGAATATACAAGCCAAGTTCTATAATGAAAAATTCCCAGTAGTATATGAAAGTGACAACATAGGAGACTCTCTATCATGAAGATCATAGTGCTACTTTGAAGCACAAGTGTGGAAAAAGGATAGTAGCATTGTCCCTTCTCTCTTTTTCTCTCAATTTTTTCCCTCTTTTTTTTCCTTTTTTTGGGCCTTCCTTTTTTTCTTTGGACTTCACTCTTTTTCTTATTTAGTCCAGAATCTCATCCCGACTTGTGGGGGAATCATAGTCTCCATCATCCTTTCCTCACATGGGACAATGCTCTAATAATGATGATCATCACACTTTTATTATTTACAACTTAACAATTACAACTCAATACTTAGAACAAAATATGACTCTACGTGAATGCTCCGGCGGTGTACCGGGATATGCGATGAATCAAGAGTGACATGTATGAAAAAATTATGAATGGTGGCTTTGCCACAAAATACGATGTCAACTACATGATCATGCAAAGCAATATGACAATGATGGAGCGTGTCATAATAAACAGAACGGTCGAAAGTTGCATGGCAATATATCTCGGAATGGCTATGGAAATGCCATAATAGGTAGGTATGGTGGCTGTTTTGAGGAAGATATAAGGAGGCTTATGTGTGATAGAGCGTATCATATCACGGGGTTTGGATGCACCGGCGAAGTTTGCACCAACTCTCAAGGTGAGAAAGGGCAATGCATGGTACCGTAGAGGCTAGAAAATTGTGGAAGGGTTGAGAGTGCGTATAATCCATGGACTCACATTAGTCATAAAGAACTCATATACTTATTGCAAAAGTTTATTAGCCCTCGAAGCAAAGTACTACTACGCATGCCCCTAGAGGGATAGATTGGTAGGAAAAGACCATCGCTCGTCCCCGACCGCCACTCATAAGGAAAGCAATAAAAGAACACCTATGTGCCAAAATTGTCACACAACTTTTACCATACGTGCATGCTACGGGACTTGCCAACCTTAACACAAGTATTTCTCAATTTCACAATTACTCAACTAGCACACTCTAATATTACCACCTTTATATCTCAAAACACTTACCAAGTATCTAACTTCTCATGATATTCAATAAACTCAATATGGAAGATTAATTTCACAATTAAAGAAAATTACCATGCTGTTTAAGACTCTCAAGATAATATAAGTGAATCATGAGAGATCAATAATTTCTATAAAATACAACCACCGCCGTGCTCTAAAAGATATAAGTGAAGCACTAGAGCAAAAACTATATAGCTCAAAAGATATAAGTGAAGCACATAGAGTATTCTAACAATTTCCGAATCATGTGTGTCTCTCTAAAAAGATGTGTGCAGCAAGGATGATTGTGGCAAACTAACAAATAAAGACTCAAATCATAGAAGACTCTCCAAGCAAAACACATATCATGTGGTGAATAAAAATATAGCTCCAAGGAAAGTTACCGATGGATGAGGACGAAAGAGGGGATGCCTTCCGGGGCATCCCCAAGCTTTGGCTTTTTGGTGTCCTTGGATTTACCTTGGGGTGCCTTGGGCATCCCCAAGCTTAGGCTCTTGCCACTCCTTGTTCCATAATCCATCAAATCTTCACCCAAAACTTGAAAACTTCACAACACAAAACTTAACAGAAAATCTCGTGAGCTCCGTTAGCGAAAGAAAACAAAACACCACTTCAAGGTACTGTATTGAACTCATTATTTATTTATATTGGTGTTAAACCTACTGTATTCCAACTTCTCTATGGTTTATAAGCTCTTTTACTAGCCATAGATTCATCAAAATAAGCAAACAACACACGAAAAACAGAATCTGTCAAAAACAGAACAGTCTGTAGTAATCTGTAACTAACGCAAACTTCTGGAACTCCAAAAATTCTACCAAAATAGGAAGACCTAGATAATTTGTTTATTGATCTACTGCAATTGGAATCAGTATTTTATCACGTTCTGGTGATTTTTAACAATTGTTTTCGTGAACAGAAAGTTTCTGGAATTTTCAGTAAGATCAAATAACTATCATCCAAGAAGATCCTATAGGTTTAACTTGGCACAAACACTAATTAAAACACAAAAACAAATCTAACCAGAGGCTAGATCAAAGATTTATTCCTAAACAGAACCAAAAAGCAAAAAATAAAATAAAATTGGGTTGCCTCCCAACAAGCGCTATCGTTTAACGCCCCTAGCTAGGCATAAAAACAAGGATAGATCTAGGTATTGCCATCTTTGGTAGGCAATCCATAGGTGGCTCTCATAATAGATTCACATGGTAATTTAATTTTATTTCTAGGGAAGTGTTCCATGCCTTTCCTTAACGGAAATTGGAATCTAATATTTCTTCCTTCATATCAATGATTGCACCAATCGTTCTAAGGAAAGGTCTACCAAGAATAATAGGACACGAAGGATTGCAATCTATATCAAGAACAATGAAATCTATGGGCACATAATTCCTATTTGCAATAATAAGAACATCATTAATTCTTCCCATAGGTTTCTTGATAGTGGAATCCGCAAGATGCAAGTTTAAAGAGCAATCATCAAATTCACGGAAACCTAACAAATCACACAAAGTTTTTGGAATCATAGAAACACTAGCACCCAAATCACACAAAGCATAGCATTCATGATTTTTAATTTTAATTTTAATTGTAGGTTCCCATTCATCATAAAGTTTTCTAGGGATAGAAACTTGTAACTCAAGTTTTTCTTCATAAGATTGCATCAAAGCATCAACGATATGTTTAGTAAAAGCTTTATTTTGACTATAAGCATGCGGAGAATTTAGCACGGATTGCAACAAGGAAATACAATCTATCAAAGAGCAATTATCATAATTAAATTCCTTGAAATCCAAAATAGTGGGTTCATTGCTATCTAAAGTTTTAACCTCTTCAATCCCACTTTTACCAATTTTTGCATCAAGATCTAAAAACTCCGAATTTTTGGGACGCCTTTTAACTAAAGTTGACTCATCTCCAGTCCCATCATTATCAAGATTCATATTGCAAAACAAAGATTTAATAGGGGACACATCAATAACTTTTAGATCTTCATCTTTATTCTCATAAAAAAATTCCGGTTTAGCGGCCATCTTATTAACTAAGGTGGCCTGCTTATCCGAGATTTCAGCTATTAATTTTTCGAGATGAGCAATCTGAGATTTCAAACCATAAAATTCTTTAGACATATCATCGAGCTCTTTATTCATGTACCCCATAAAGCCTTTTTGTTCCTTAAGCTCGTTTCTAAAGAAATTATTATGCTCAAATTGTAAAGTCATAAAACTTCTGACGTTGCTTTCAATCTCTTCTAACCTTTTAAGGCGAAGATCACCAAATCTAGGTAGATCCATCGTGACAAGCAAGCAATCCAACACACGAGCAAACAAGAAGCAAGCGAAAAAGAGGGCGAACGGAAAAGAGAGGGCGAATAAAACGGCAAGGGTGAAGTGGGGGAGAGGAAAACGAGAGGCAAATGGCAAATAATGTAATGCGAGGGATAAGAGTTTGTGATGGGTACTTGGTATGTCTTGACTTGTGTAGACTCGGCAACGGCGCCAAAAATGGCTTGTTGTTGGGAGTCAAATCTTGACTTGACTTGGCGCACACCTCCCCGGCAACGGCGCCATAAATCCTTCTTGCTACCTCTTGAGCACTGCGTTGGTTTTCCCTTGAAGAGGAAAGGGTGATGGAGTAAAGTAGCGTAAGTATTTCCCTTTGTTTTTGAGAACCAAGGTATCAATCCAGTAGGAGGACACGCTCAAGTCCCTTGTACCTACACAAACAAATAAGAACCTCGCAACCAACGCGATAAAGGGGTTGTCAATCCCTTCACGGTCACTTACGAGAGTGAGATCTGATAGAGATGATAAGATAATATTTTTGGTATTTTATGATAAAGAGTAAAAGTAAAGAAAGCAAAGTAAATAGTAATGGAAATAACGGGAGATTAATATGATGGAAGATAGACCCGGGGGCCATAGGTTTCACTAGTGGCTTCTCTCAAGAGCATAAGGATTACAGTGGGTGAACGAATTACTGTCGAGCAATTGATAGAATTGAGCATAGTTATGAGAATATCTAGGTATGATCATGTATATAGGCATCACGTCCGTGACAAGTAGACCGACTCCTGCCTGCATCTACTACTATTACTCCACACATCGACCGCTATCCAGCATGCATCTAGAGTATTAAGTTCATAAGAACGGAGTAATGCTTTAAGCAACATGACATGATGTAGAGGGATAAACTCATGCAATATGATATAAACCCCATCTTTTTATCCTCGATGGCAACAATACAATACGTGTCGTTTCCCCTACTGTCACTGGGATCGAGCACCGCAAGATTGAACCCAAAGCTAAGCACTTCTCCCATTGCAAGAAAGATCAATCTAGTAGGCCAAACCAAACTGATAATTCGAAGAGACTTGCAAAGATAACCAATCATACATAAAAGAATTCAGAGAAGATTCAAATATTGTTCATAGATAATCTGGATCATAAACCCACAATTCATCGGATCTCGACAAACACACCGCAAAAGAAGATTGCATCGAATAGATCTCTAAGAGAATCGAGGAGAACTTTGTATTGAGATCCAAAGAGAGAGAAGAAGCCATCTAGCTAATAACTATGGACCCGAAGGTCTGAGGTAAACTACTCACACATCATCGGAGAGGCTATGGTGTTGATGTAGAAGCCCTCCGTGATCGATGCCCCCTCCGGCAGGACGCCGGAAAAGGCCCCAAGATGGGATCTCACGGGTACAGAAGGTTGCGGCGGTGGAATTAGGTTTTCGTGGTGCTCTTCGGTAGTTTGGGGGTACGTAGGTATATATAGGAGGAAGAAGTAGGTCAGTGGAGCCACGAGGGGCCCACGAGGGTGGAGGGCACGCCTGGTGGGGGTGGGTGCGCCCCCCTGCCTCGTGGTCGCCTCGTTGGTTGCTTGACGTCCACTCCAAGTCCTCTGGATCACGTTTGTTCCAAAAATCACGCTCCCGAAGGTTTCATTCCGTTTGGACTCCGTTTGATATCCTTTTTCTGCGAAACACTGAAATAGGCAAAATAACAGCAATTTGGGCTGGGCCTCCGGTTAATAGGTTAGTCCCAAAAATAATATAGAAGTGTATAAATAAGCCCATTAAACATCCAAAACAGAATATATAATAGCATGGAACTAGTTCGCCATGACTTTCTCGTCGCCGTTGGCCGCCTCAATGCTCAGCTCGTAGAGCTGCAGGAACTCCGTGGGGTTGGGGGTGCCGTCGTAGCGAGGAGGCAGATCCGGCTTGAACTTGCCAGGCCAGGTGACGCTACGCAGCTCAGGGGTGAAGGCGCGGCAGCCTGCCGTGGTCACCTGAGCTCTGCGCTGGTGGAGAACTTGTCCTTGATGTGGTCCGTGCACCGCCATTGCAGGCGGCACGCGGTCTTGCTGTGGTGGCGCAGGGAGTGCGGGGGCGTTTTCTCGTGGCCGAGGGACTTCTTGGTAGCTTCTTTCTTCTTGCGCGGGCGCCGGACACGGCAGGTCGCGCTGTGGGGCCACGCGCCTTGGCGCCAAGACTCCGTCTTGGGATAGAGGTGGTGGAGGCGCTCCATGGGCCACGCCGCCCGCGGTTGGCGGAGGGCGAGGCAGCGAGAGGGATGGCGCAGGGGAGCCCCCTGCGGCACTGACCAGCTCGGCAATGCGGTCCAGCCAGTCCTCGTAGAGGTCGTCGACGGGGTGGTAGCGCAGGAGCTCGCGCGCCATGCACAGAGCGGCCTGCTCGTCCACGGGAGCGCGACGAGTGTGGGATGACGAACCGGCCGGGGTCAGCAATGGAGTGGTGGTGCGCCCGTCCCACCGCACCGAGGGGTGCAGCGAGGATTCTTGCTGCTCGTTCCCCGCCGGGCCGGTGGTGGCGTTGGCGTCAGGCGACGGAGAACAACGGGGTGGCCCGCCGACGGGAGCCGTCTGAGCAACGCGGGCGGCGAGGGAAGCCCAGCGCTCAGCGCGAGCGCGGCGTGCGTCCACCATGGAGATGATGAAGCAACGGGGCGCGGAGCGATGGAGGGGAAGCTTCGGCGCACCCCTACCTGGCGCGCCAAATGTCGGATCTCAGGTTCCGGCAAAACCCTCAAGGTTCGAACACTGGGGTGCATACGAAGATCTCCCCCTACCGATCCACGTCCTAGCTTCGCTAAGATCTCAAGGGCTAACTCGACGAACTCGCAACACAAAGGACACAAGATTTATATTGGTTCGGGCCACCATTGTGGCGTAATACCCTACTCTAGTGTGGTGGTGGTGGATTGCCTCTTGGTCTGAGGATGAACAGTACAAGGAGAAGAACAGCCTCCTGAGGCGGGGTGTTCTTGTGCTTGGTGGGTGTGTCGGTGAACTGAATGAGTTCCAGACTAGTTAAGTTGGGTGTGGATCCGATGCCTCCTACTGTGGTGGCCAGCCCTATTTATAGAGGCCCTGGTCCTCTTCCCGAATATTGAGCGGGAAGGGAGCCAACAATGGCCAATTTGAAAGGGGACAGCTAGTACAGCTTATCCTGACAAAAGCAGTCTTCGCCTGCAAAAGGCTCTGGTGGTGACGCCGCCTTGGGCTCCATGGTTACCTCCATCCTGCCGTCCCACTGGTCTTGGTCTTGTTGCATTGATATGGAAACCTTTGCTTGACGCCTCGGTACTCCGCGCCTGCACTTGCCTCCTTAGCACCAAAGAGGAAACAAGGACACTCTGCGCGCTGGCGCCCGCCTGGTCTTGATCGTCATGGCTCACGTCATGAGAACCTCGCGAGGTTTGCCTTGCCTTGATCTCTCCGCCCCTCGCGAGCCAACCTGATGAGGCCGCTCCCGAAGGGGTCTTGCGCCGTCCGCCTCGCGAGGGTCTTGAGTGCTTGTGGGTGAAGATGGGCCGTACGGGCCCGCTCGCAGAGCCACGCCGTGGGCCGCAGGCAGGCAAGTCTGGGGACCCCCGTTCCCAGAACGCCGACACCTTTGTCCATCGGTATGTTACTTGCCCGAGATTCGATCGTCAGTATCTTCATACCTAGTTCAATCTCGTTACCGGCAAGTCTCTTTACTCGTTCGTTAATACATCACCTTGTGACTAACTCCTTAGTCATTTGCTTGCAAGCTTATGATGTGTATTACCGAGAGGGCCTAGAGATACCTCTCCAATACTCGGAGTGACAAATCCTAATCTTGATCTATGCCAACTCAACAAACACCTTTGGAGATACCTGTAGAGAATCTTTATGATCACCCAGTTACGTTGTGACGTTTGATAGAACACAAGGTATTCCTCCAGTATCCGGGAGTTGCATAATCTCATAGTCGAAGGAATATGTATTTGACATGAAGAAAGCAATAGCAATAAACTGAACGAGCAATATGCCAAGCTAACGGATGGGTCTTGTCCATCACATCATTCTCCTAATGATGCGATCCCGTTATCAAATGACAACTCATGTCTATGGTTAGGAAACCTTAACCATCTTTGATTAACAAGCTAGTCTAGTAGAGGCTCACTAGGGATACGGTATTTGTTTATGTATCCACACATGTATTTAAGTTTCTGGTCAATACAATTCTAGCATGAATAGTAAACCTTTATCATGATTAAGGAAATATAATAATAATCATTTTATTATTGTCTCTAGGGCATATTTCCATCAGTCTCCCACTTGCACTAGAGTCAATAATCTAGTTCACATCGCCATGTGATTAATACCCATAGTTCACATCGCCATGTGACTAACACCCAAAGAGTTTACTAGAGTCAATAATCTAGTTCACATCGCCATGTGATTAATACTCAAAGAGTACTAAGGTGTGATCATGTTTTGCTTGTGAGAGAGGTTTAGTCAATGGGTCTGCCACATTCAGATCCGTATGTATTTTGAAAATTTCTATGTCCAGAATGCTTTGCATGGACTACTCTAGCTAATAGCTCCCACGTCCAATACATATCCAGATTGAGACTCAGAGTCATCTGGTTTGGTGTTAAAGCTTGCATCGATGTAACCCTTTACGATGAACTCTTTATCACCTCCATAATCGAGAAACATTTCCTTAGTCCTTTTCAGGTACCTAAGGATAATTTTGACCGTTGTCCTGTGGTCCACTCCTGGATCACTATTGGACCCCCTTGCCAAACTCATGGCAAGGCACACAACAGGTCTGGTACATAGCATGGCATACTTTATAGAACCTATGGCTAAGGCATAGGGAATGACTTTCATTCTCTCTCTATCTTCTTCCGTGATCGGGTTTTGAGTCTTACTCAACTTCACACCTTGTAACACAAGCAAGAACCCTTTCTTTAACTGATCCATCATTGGTACACGTTGGTGCTATACAAACAGTTTTTGACCCCTTTCCGCGACGGCATTTGGAACCGTCGCCTAGTGATTGACGGCGATAGGGGTGTCCTTCCCACATGACCTAGAAACCGTCGGGGATATGCCCTCCTGGCACACATGCTCGGCAAAATGAGGTCGCGTGCGACCTACGAGCACTCAAATGCGGTAATACGTACAGTAGAGCTAAAAAAAATACAATTATACATGCGAAATTGTTTCCGGTCACAAGTAATCCCACACAGTCAGTCCCCGCTAAACGTTTCCATTCGTATGTATATCCCACACAATCGCTCCAAGGAAAACGTTTCCGTTCACAGGTACGTCACACACAATTTTCCTCGTTAAATCATTTGTGATAGCGTTGCCATTGCACATGATATTAACAATTTTATCGTTTGCGTTATTGAATGCATCACACACGGTGCGTAGAAGAAACTGTGTGGCAAAGGTTGTCCATCACACACAGTTTCTATGTGGTAAATGTTTGCACAAGGTTGCCTAACGCAAACACTTTTCAAGAGAAGGTCATGTGTGATTGTTCATTTATCCAACACGGTTTAATTCTAGAAACTGTGTGTGTCACCTGAGGTCATCGCCCACGGTATTTTCTCAATAACCGTTTGCAATAGCAAAACCCAATTAGCACGCTAATTCGCCATTAGCAGGCTAATTGCCCTATTATTAATAATCCATAATTAATCTAATTGACATTCATATTAAGCACATAATATATTTCATTTTCATATTAAGGAAGCAGGATTTCATAATTGAAATACATCAGAGTACAACATGATATAGCATCAGCACTCAGCTACCCCATTACACAACTGCACCAGCACCAAGTTTCACATGCAAAATGTAGAACCTTTCGAAATTAACATCATAGACGGTATATAGACAGATGCATCTCATGTGGAAAACTGCTGAAGCAGAAGGTGAATATTGAGCCTTCATTCATGTTGAAGGTCTTTGCAACTTTAGGCCAGTGCCTGTGGATGATTGACCGTCCGTCCTTCGTCCTCTTCAGGAACACTTCAATATTGAACCGTGGGTGTTGTATGAAAACCTTCCTCGCCTCCTGACCATAGAGGTGGTTTGAGTGGTAGTCATCAGTGAACTGCTTTGGAAAGGCCTGAAAACAAGGATGTGCATAAATATCTTCTCTATATTGGAAATGGGGCAAAGGAATAAAAAAAGGCAATGTATAATAGTTAGTACCATCTTGTAGTGAACTGATGTCTTCATCATTGTGCAGACAAAGATCTTGTTGTCTTTTGTCGCCAATTTCATTATCCTAACAATCTTTCTGAGTTTCTTGACTTGATTGATATTCATGGACAACTCATTTCCATACAAAAAGGGTCAAACAGTGGGTCAAAACCTCTGACAGCAGGACCTACATGTGCAAGACGAAATTGTTAAAAACCTAAATATTATAATGGTTCATGCAATTGCACAATAATGTGCTATTAGACAACGGACCATGCACCTGCTAACCTCGATTGTAAACCTCAGTGCTTCCCATTGTTTCCCTGCAACACATATAAGGTATTTAGTCATCAGGTTAACTAAGGGTTCGCATGCTATCAGTAAAATATGTTGATAAAAAAATAAGCACATTGCAGATTCATCAGATTAATTCAAGCCACATGGAAAACCCATTTATCCAAACCAAGCATGATTAAGAACTAGGAAATATACCACTTGTATATGTTTCTCATGTATTATGTGCAGCCAAATTCGGTTTATTCCTCACATGCACAAGAATACAAAATTCTACCCATGACAATTGGACATCGCATTGCAGAATTGAATGAAGCAGTTAACTAAACACCACAACAAATGAACCAAACATTAAGTGAGCACCACATTGCACAATATAGCATACTCCTAATAGAAGATCAGACAGTTAACCAAACCAAGCATGCTTAACAACTTGGAAATATAACAATTGTATTTGTTTCTCATGTATTTACTACAGCCAAATTCAATTTATTCCTCACATGGTATACAAAAACAGAATGCACCCACAACTATTGAACATCGCATTGCAGAATCGAACCAAACAGTTAACTAAACACCACAACATAAATGAACCAGATGTTAACTGAGCACCACACTGCACAATGTATAACCAAACCAAGCATGCTTGACAACTTTTAAATATAGCAATTGTATTCGTTTCTCATTTATTTTGTAAAGATAAATTTGATTTATTTCTCACATGGAAGACAATACAAAATTGCAGCCTGAAGAATTGAACATCACATTTGTAGAATTGAACCAAACTGTTAACTGAAGACGACAACTAATTAACAAAATAGTTAATAAGTGAGCACCACACTGCACGACATATAGAACATATACACTAGAGCAACAGATTGCATGGTAAAACTAGATAGCACAATTCACTAGAATTTGTGAAGGAAAGGCAGGAGCAGCACACGCAACGGGTAAACCGAGCATGCTTAACCAGCGTAGCTAGCAAATGGCAAGGTGCTCCTCCAAGATCTGGGGGTCGGCACGAATGGCGGCCATCGCGACCTCATCCGCGCGTGCGGCCATGATTTGCTTCTCCGCTGCCAAATACTCCTTGAGATCCTGGCTATACTGCGTGCACCATGGCTTAGGGCGACGCTTATTTGGTGGAGGGGTCGGTGATTTGGGTGGAAGGTGTCGCGCCGGCGGTCGGGGCATGTGGGATGTGGAAGGAGGAGGAGGATGGGGGTCGGGTGTGGATTACCTGCCTGGATAGACGAGGCCGAGTAGCGTGAAGTAGGGTCGCCGGCGAGGAGGCGGCGCTGTAAGCAAGGGGTGAAGGTTTCAACTTGGAAAGGAAGGCGGAAACAGGGGAAATGTGGCTTCTGGTAAGGGGGAGGGGGCGGGGAGGTAGATATTTCCGTGGAAGCCGAAAATTTGGAATCGCTTCAGCGAAAAAACTGGCACGCAAAGTGTCGTCAGATGCGGGCCCTTATTCAGAACTTTGTATGATATGTGAACATCACAAACGATTCAGATAGCTTAACCCGTGTGTGATGAGTTTGAACGTAAAAAATTTTGGTTCGAATTTCCCTGGTTACAGTGGTCATCCACGTCATTGCATAATTTGGGTACACAAAGGAGACTACAGCACACCCACACTTCTTAATCGGGCAAGTTCAGCAATTAAACAGAGCTAGCTGACCTAAACATTACTCTAAAAATTAAAGACCGGCGCTCTTAATTAAACAAAACAAAGAGTACTACTATGGCTGGTGCTCGTCGATCTCCGTCGCCGCCTCCATGTCCAGCTCGCACCCGATGGTCTCCTGGGGAAGGGGCTCCATGGCATCCATCACACCATACTCGGCAAGCATCTCGCCATCCGCGTCCGCCATCTCTTTGGAAAAGGCCGCCACGAGTTGGGCATGGGCGGACGCGATCTGGGCTTGGACGGGCTCCGTCGTCGCAAGGTATGTGGCGGAGGAACGGACGGCTGCTCGAACGCTCTCGACTATTGCCAGCTCTTTGGTTGTGGGTTGCCGACCGTTGTCGGATAAGCTTCGTTCGATTTGTGCGGTGACCACCAGGAGCTGGGCGTGGGCGGCCTCAACATGGTCATGGGCGGCCTCCATCAGGGCTAAGGCCGCCGCTGTGGAACGGACAGCTGCTGTGCCGCTCTCGCCAGTTGCTATCCCCGAGACAGATTTTGCTACCGCCACCTGAGAAGCAACAACAGCCGTTTGGGCTGCCTTGGCCGCCCGGTTGCAGATTGCGGCCGCGCTCATGCACCTTGTTAGCATGCGCATGGCGGCTGCGGCCTTGCTCTCGCCGGAGTGGGCCACCGAAGTTGCCCTCACGATACGGGTCCACGTGCGCATCTTTCACCGGCGATGATTGAATAGTGAAATGATATTTGGGGAGTGAGCTATTGTGCTTGAGACGTCGGCATTGGACTGTAGGCGACGCACATTCTCGCGTAAGCCATAGGCGTACTATACACCGATGGTGCTCCAGGATATTTTGTGTTGCATCTCACACGGTTGGTAATAATAAACTGTGTGGGATCTACTTGATTTTCCTTTTTGATTTGAATTACATAATGGGGTCACAGCGGCAATGGACGGTGTTTGAATTGGTAGATCTTTTATCTGCGGTGATCATGTAACTATATGTGTGTCGTAAAAGAATTGGAATTATTCAGGGTTTGTTTGAACATTTTACACATTAAATTGGTTTTCTATCTATTTCAGGTGCACAATTCAAAATTAAACTACATGCACATGCTCCGGTGCACCAACATGGGTTGTAAAATCATATATCTGTCCAGGGGTTTATGCTTATGTCCCATGCAAGAAATGGGGATGAAATTCGAACACCACGACAACGTGGCTCTCCGGCAAACGTCGACGTACTTGATGTTGTAATTCTAGTAAATCCAAAAATCGTCCGAAATTCATGAAACTTGGCATGCTCATGGAGCGGCATCAACATGCCGTGGTAATTTTGTTGTCCCATTTGGGGCAGGTTTGGGTATAAGCTTCTCACAAACCAGAGCTTGTCACAACAATCCTAATGGTTTCGGTAGGGCACGTTTCACCTTTCTGGACGAAACGATATCCATTGCCTCTTCTCGATTTCAATTTTTTTCCTAGTGTCAACATAGAACAACAGGAGTGTTGTGTCAATTTTTGGGATTTTGGGGGTTTGTTTGGACATTTTTATGCATGAATTGAGTTTTCAATGCATTTATGTGCATAATTCAAATTTGAACTACATACCCATGCTCTAACGTATACAAATTGGTTGAAAATTCAAATCTGTGTCCTTGGTTGCATGCTTAGGTCCCATGCAAGAAATGGGAATGAATGTCAAACACCCTATCACCGTGACTCGGCCGCAAACATTGAGATACCTGGTTTTTAAATTCTAGTAAATCCAAAACTCGTCCAAAATTCATGAAACTTGGCATGCTATCATGGAGCGGCATCAACATGCCGTGGTAAAAAATTTGTCCCATTTGGGGCAGGTTTGGGTATATGCTTCCCACAAACCAGAGCTCCTCACAACAATCATGATGGTTTCGGTAGGGAACGTCCCACCTTTGGGGACGAAACGGTATCCATTGCCTCTTATTGCTTTTATAAATTTTCTCGTGTCAACATAGAACAACAGGAGTGTTGTGTCAAATTTTGTGATTTTTCGGGGTTCGTCTAGACATTTTTATGCATTAACTGAGTTTTCTATGCATTCATGTGCATAATTCAAATTTGAACTACATGCACATGCTCTAATGCATATGAATTGGTAGAAAATTCAAATCTGTGTTCTTGGTTGCATGCTTAGGTCCCATGCAAGAAATGGGAATGAATGTCAAACACCCTGCCACCGTCACTAGGCTGCAAACTTTTTGATACCTGGTTTTTAAATTCTAGCAAATCCAAAGATCGTCTGAAATTCATGAAACTTGGCATGCTGTCATGGAGCAGCATCAACATGCCGTGGTAAATTTTTTGTCCCATTTGGGGCAGGTTTGGGGATATGCTTCTCACAAACCAGAGCTTCTCACAACAAGCCTGATGGTTTCGGTACAGAACGTTTCACCTTTCTGGACAAAACGATATCCATTGCCTCTTCTTGGTTTCAATTTTTTTCCTAGTGTCAACGTAGAACAACAGGAGTGTTGCGTCAATTTTTGGGATTTTTCGGGGTTCGCTTGGACATTTTAATGCATTAGTTGAGTTTTCAATGCAGTTATATGCATAATTCAAATTTGAACTACAAGCACATGCTCTAATGCATATAAATTGGTTGAAAATTCAAATATGTGTCCCTGGTTGCATGCTTAGGTCCAATGTAAGAAATGAGAATGAATGTCAAACACCCTACCACCGTCACTCAGCCGCAAACATTGAGATACCTGGTTTTTTATATTCTATTAAATCCAAAACTCGTCTGAAAATCACGAAACTTGGCATGCTATCATGGAGCGGCATCAACATGCCGTGGTAATTTTTTTGTCCCATATGGGGCAGGTTTGGGTATACGCTTCTCACAAACCAAAGCTTCTCACAACAAGCATGATGGTTTCGGTAGGGAACGTCCCACCTTTCGGGACGAAACGATATCCATTGCCTCTTACTGCTTTCAAATTTTTTTCTCGTGTCAACATAGAACAACAGGAGCGTTGTGTCAAGTTTTGTGATTTTTTGGGGTTCGTTTGGACATTTTTATGCATTAACTGAGTTTTCAATGCATTCATGTGCATAATTCAAATTTGAACTACATGCCCATGCTCTAATGCATATAAATTGGTTGAAAATTCAAATTTCTGTCCTTGGTTGCATGCTTAGGTCCCATGCAAGAAATGGGAATGAATGTCAAACACCCTGCCACCGTCACTCGGCCGCAAACATTGAGATGCCCGGTTTTTAAATTCTAGTAAATCCAAAGCTCGTCTGAAATTCATGAAACTTGGCATGCTATCATGGAGCGGCATCAACATGCCATGGTAAATTTTTTGTCCCATTTGGGGTAGGTTTGGGGATATGCTTCTCACAAACCAGAGCTCCTCACAGCAAGCCTGATGGTTTCGGTACGGAATGTTTCACCTTTCTGGACGAAACGATATCCATTGCCTCTTCTCGATTTCAATTTTTTCCTAGTGTCAACATAGAACAATAGGAGTGTTGTGTCATTTTTTTGGATTTTTCGGGGTTCGTTTGGACATTTTTATGCATTAATTGACTTTTCAATTCATTTATGTGCATAATTCAAATTTGAACTACATGCACATGCTCTAATGCATATAAATTGGTTGAAAATTCAAATCTGTGTCCTTGGTTGCATGCTTAGGTCCCATGCAAGAAATGGGAATGAATGTCAAACACCCTGCCACCGTCACTCGGCCGCAAACATTGAGATACCTTGTTTTTAAATTCTGGTAAATCCAAAACTCGTCTGAAATTCATGAACTTGGCATGCTATCATGGAGCGGCATCAACATGCCGTTGTCGGCATTCTGGGAACGGGGGTCCCCAGACTTGCCTGCCTGCGGCCCACGGCGTGGCTCTGCGAGCGGGCCCGTACGACCCATCTTCACCAACAAGCATTCAAGACCCTCGCGAGGGGCCAAGCCTTGCAAGGTGGACGACACAAGACCTCCTCGGGATCGCCCTCACCAGGCTGGCTCGCGAGGGGCAGAGAGTTCAAGGCAAGGCAAACCTCGCGAGGTTCCATTGACGTGAGCCATGACGATCAAGATCAGGCGGGCGGCAGCGCACACAGTGTCCTTGTTTCCTCTTTGGTGCTAAGGAAGCAAGCGCAGGCGTGGAGTACCGAGGTGTCAAGCAAAGGTTTCCATATCAGTGCAACGAGACCAAGACCAGCAGGACGGCAAGACGGAGGTCACCATGGAGCCCAAGGCGGCGTCACCACCAGAGCCTTTTGCAGGCGAAGACAGCTTTTGTCAGGATAAGCTGCACTAGCTGTCCCCTTTCAAATTGGCCGTTGTTGGCTCCCTTCCCGCTCAATATTTGGGGAGAGGACCAGGGCCTCTATAAATAGGATTAGCCACCATAGTAGGAGGCAACTGGTCTCGAACTCATTCAGTTCATCCTCACACCCACCAAACACAAGAGCACCTCACCTCAGGAGGCTGTTCTTCCCCTTGTACTGTTCATCCTCAGCCCAAGAGGCAATCCACCACCACCACACTGGAGTAGGGTATTACACCACAATGGTGGCCCGAACCAGTATAAATCTTGTGTCCTTTGTGTTGCGAGTTCGTCGAGTTAGCCCTTGAGATCTTAGCGAATCTAGGACGCGAATAGGTAGGGGGAGATCTTCGTGCGCACCCCAGTGTTCAAACCTTAAGGGTTTTGCCGGAACCTGAGATCCGACATTTGGCGCGCCAGGTAGGGGTGCGCCGAAGCTTCCCTTCCGTCGCTCCGCATCCCGTTGCTTCATCATCTCCATGGCGGACGCTTGCCGCGCTCGCGCTGAGCGCCGGGCTGCCCTCGCCGCCAGCGTTGCTCAGACGGCTCCCGTCGGCGGGCCAACCCGTCGTTCCCCGTCGCCTGCCGCCAACGCCGCCACCGGCCCAGTGGGGAACGAGCAGCAAGCATCCTCGCCGCACCCCTCGGTGCGGCGGGACGGCCGCACGGCCACTCCATCGCTGACCCCGGCCGGTTCGTCATCCCACGCTCGTCGCACTCATGTGGACGCGCATGCCACTTTATGCATGGCGCACGAGCTCTTGCACTACTGCCCCGTCGACGACCTCTACGAGGACTGGCTCGACCGCATCGCCGAGCTTGTCAGCGCCGCAGGGGCTCCCCTGCCCCGTCCCTCTCGCTGCCTCGCCCTCTGCCAGCCGCGGGCGGCATGGCCCATGGAGCGCCTCCACCACCTCTTCCCCAAGACGGAGTTTTGGCGCTCAGGCGCGCGGCCCCACGGCGCGACCTGCCCCATCCAGCGCCCGCGCAAGAAGAATGAAGCTGCCAAGAAGTCCCTCGGCCGCGAGAAAACGCCCCCGCGCTCCCTGCGCCACCACGGCAAGACCGCGTGCCGCCTGCGGCAGTGGTGCGCAGACCCCATCAAGGACAAGTTCTCCACAAGCACAGAGTCCCGGTGACCACGGCAGGCTGCCGCGCCTTCACCCCTGAGCTGTGTAGCATCACCTGGCCGGGAAAGTTCAAGCCGGATCTGCCTCCTCACTATGACGGCACCCCCGACCACGCGGAGTTCCTGTAGCTCTACGAGCTGAGCATCGAGGCGGCCAACGGCGACGAGAAAGTCATGGCGAACTGGTTCCCCATGGCTCTCAAGGATGGTGCCCGCTCCTGGCTCCTGAACCTGCCTCCAGGCTCGATCTCCTCCTGGAACGAGATGCGCAATCGTTTCGTTGCCAACTTCCAGGGCACTCGCGACCGCCCACCGGCTGCGGGTGACCTACGCCGCGTCAAGCAACAACCAGGAGAGACCCTCCATAAGTACATCCAGCGCTTCAACAACGTTCGCCTCAAGATCCCCAAGGTGACGGACGAGGCCATCATCTCCGCGTTCTCTGATGGCGTCTGCGGCGTCAAGATGAAGGAGGAGCTTGCTATCCACGAGAAGCTGTGCACGTCTCTGGACCTATTCAACCTGGCAACCAAGTGCGCAAGAGCTGAGGAAGGGCGCCTCTCCCTCCTCGAGCTCCCGGCTGCGGACCCGGAGGAGAAGAAAGCCAAGGCCAAGGACGTGAAGCGCAAGGGAGCAGCCGTGCTCGCGGCGGAGCCAGACACAAAGTGCGGCAGGGACCAGCTTGAGTCATCCAAGAGCAGCCGACCGTTCTGCGCCTTCCATAACCTGCATAGCCATAACACCAGCGACTGTCAAGAGCTCAGAGCCATTCGAGAAGGACGCTTCGGTCGATGCCCCAAGCGCAATGACCAGGGCTACGACCGAGGGGGAGGACATGGTGGCGGACGCTGGGATGACCGTGGCCCGCGCCAGGAGTGGCGCGACCGGCCTCATGAGGACCGCTGGCAGGATCAGTCTCGCGAGGGTGCCTGGAGGGATCAGCCTCGTGAGGATCGTCCTCAGGGCAACGCTGGTCTCCCTCCACCACTGCCACCACCAAGAAGGAATGACTACCACCATCAGGACGAG
Source organism: Triticum aestivum (assembly GCF_018294505.1). Classification (NCBI taxonomy): domain Eukaryota; kingdom Viridiplantae; phylum Streptophyta; class Magnoliopsida; order Poales; family Poaceae; genus Triticum; species Triticum aestivum. The sequence continues at coordinate 336,090,998 of NC_057805.1, forward strand.
GGGGCTTGGGGCTTCCAGGAGCCGTGTGCCATTGCCTGCATCTTGGGCGGAGCTCAAACCCCAGCCTCACAGCGTATCTTCAAACAGTTTGCTCGTGAAGTGAATGCAGTCCTCCCCAAGCTCGAGGCCACGCGCCCGCTCAGATGGTCCAAGTGCGCCATCACGTTCAGCTCGGCAGATCAGCTCAAGTGCGCGGCTACCGCTGGCGCCCTCCCGATGCTCTGTTCACCAGTCATTAGCAACGTGCAAGTTACCAAGACTCTCATCGATGGCGGTGCAGGGCTCAACGTTCTGTCCGTCAACATGTTTGACAACCTCCAAGTGTCGTATGATCAGCTTCAGCCCACCAAGCCTTTCTCAGGAGTGACCGACGGCTCCACCACCCTGATCGGGCAGGTCCGCCTCCCCGTCACCTTCGGACAACGCGACAACTACCACACCGAGCTCATCGACTTCGACGCCGCCCACATCATTCTGCCATACAATGAGATCCTCGGGTACCCAGCCCTGGCCAAGTTTATGGCGGTGACCCATCACGGCTACAATGTTCTCAAGATGCCAGGAAGCGGCGGAGTCATCACGGTCCCGTGCGAAGAAAGAGATGCGGTGTGCTCCCTCGAGCGTGCCTTCCAAGCTGCAGCAATCAACGACCCTGACAGCAAGGGCGAGCGCCCTCTTGAGGCCACCCCCAAGAAGAAGAAGCTGCTGCTCCACGCAGGGCCTCAGGCAAGCGGCGCCTCAAGCGGCGCCGCGATCGGATCGGTGCCCGCACCTGGGGCGCCTCCCTCCATCGCATAGGAAAGCGCGCCCGGCGCCCTTCTCGGGCGGGGCTTGGGGGCTCTCTTCTAGAGGGCCTCGGACCTCGCCAACATCACGAGGGAGGTGCTCGGGCACCATCTGGAGGCGTGCTTTGTGGCACGTCACCCTCAGGAGGACACAAGACGAGGAGCGCCCAGCGCTCAGGAGTTCATTACCAGGACCACCCAGGAGCTGCAAGATGCGAGGGCCATGCACGGCGATCGCCGTTCACCTGGTGCAGCGTCCCATCCAGGCGAGGATGCCGGGCTGCGCGTCTGCATCGACGTCCCAGGGCTCAACAGAGCCGCATCTTAGGAGCCCTTCTGGCCTTTGCATGTGGGACACTGCGAGGGCCCACCGCACAACTACGTTCGCATGCCTTTTGGCCTGCCGAGCATGGCGTCTGCCTATCAGCGCAACCTGCGGCGTGCCCTGGCAACTCAGGAGGCCGGGCACCATGCCGTCCTGACGGAGATGGAGACGGTCCTCAAGGAACCGCGTGGACCCCCAAAGCCTCCCGAGGCTCAAGGCCCCGGTGGCTCATGAGGAGCGACCCCTTTGTCGCGTACCTTCAGCCGCCCCAACTCTCCTTCATCAACAGAATCAGGTGACATTTTCCAAGTTTATTTATCTGGGAGCGCCCTCAGGGCTGCATCATTCCCAGGCCGCGTGGGTCCGTCCCTGTGACATGTATCCCTTTTTATGTCTTTAGCTTACCTTGCTGGGGGCGCCCCTCGGGCTGCATCATCGCCAAGCCGCTCGGGCCTGACCCAGTGGCATGTATCTTCCCTACATTTACCTAAGCCAGTTTGCTTTCCAGGCTTAATCTACCTATGACCATCACCTGCTTGATTCTCACCCGCCACGGGGGCTACTCACGCTGGCCCGACGCTTGCGCTCGGGTCCGTCCCTGCAACGTCGACAAACCTGAGCGGTCGATCTCTGGCTCGTGGCATGCCCCGCGCACGTCACCTCACCAGGCCCTCAGTGCCTTCATCTCCTCGCGGAGCAACCAGCGGCGGACCGGCAACCGTAATGGCAAACTGTGTCTCTCCTTGTGCTGGCTTGCAGGAATCTCCTGAAGGCGACGGCAGGCGGAACCGCGAGCTCCCTCTTCTCACATGCAATCCGCTTACGCGTTAAAAGGGGGGCTCCTAAGCATCGCGACTTAGGAGCTCTTACTGGCTCTCCAGCCCTCACCCCCTGGCCTTGACCATGGCACGCGACCTGGCATACCAGCGGCTGCTGAGCTCGCTCGAGGGCCGGGACCTGAGGATGCAGAGCACGAAGGAAAGTGTGGAGAAGGGGCGAGGCTCGCATGGGCCTGGCTTAGCTATGCTTCGGACGCCTATGCACGAATCTGGCGCATCATGAGGAATCGACTCCGGACCGTCAAGATAAGTCCCGAGCCCGGGTTGGCTAAACCGCTAAGGACTAAGAACCATACTAACCGCAGCCCTGCTGTAGCAACGTCACCCCCTCCTTAGCATCGCGCCTCAGGAACTCTTACTGGACCTCGGGCCGCTCACCTCCTGGCCTTGACCACGGCACGCGGCCTGGCATACCAGCGACGGCTGCAGCCTGCCTGGGGAGTGGGACCTGTCAGCGTAGAGCGCCAAGTCGTCACGAGGTCGGAAAGGGAGACCGAGCTGAAGTAGGACTCACGCTCGTGCAAGTTCATAATAAGGACAATATTGACAAGAGACATTACAAAACCTTTACACACCCCCACGGGGCATTTCTTGATTCCTCGCAGGAAACAAAAGACAAGAACTTAGGGAATCCTAACTACACGTGCCCCTGTGGATGACGCCATCATCAACAGTGGGCCACCAGAGGCCGGCGCCAACCTCATCCGGATCAACGGCGGTGGCGGCCTGACGCTGCAGCCCTTCTCCGGGCTCGGCGGGAGCTTGGGGGCACGTAGCTGTCGTCGCTCGTCTCCGGGGTCTCATAGAGCACGGGAGAATCGATGGACTCCCGAGTGTCACCGCTGCTTCCAGAGGAGCCGTTGGCGACGCGGGCAGCAGACCCTGTCCCAGCTGCGGCGCCAGCGTCGAAGACCTTGAAGAACAGCGTGGAGGCATCGTCGTACACGAAGTGGATCGCGAGGGCGCCCTCCGCATGACACACTCGGGCGACCTCACCCCAGCCTCGGGTCATGAAGATCTTCCCCAAGGAGACGGCCTCAACCTCCGCTCCAGTCGCCGGCGTGTCGTAGTCGGCGTGCTGCAGCCAAAGCTCGAGGGGCCCCCTCGGCGGCATCTCGGCTGAGAAGAAGGAAGGCAAGCGGATCCAAGTGCTCGGCGGCATCGCCGCCCACAGCACGAGCTCACGCAAGGAGTCCGTGGCGTGGACTCCAGGGACGGCGACACGCGCCACCGTGGCACGGCGACCATGGCCACGGCGCGCACGCCAATGCTCGACACATCTGTCTCCTGAGCCCCCGACTTGGGCGTACAGGGGTAACGCATACTCGGGAGGAGGCCGCTCGCACCAAGGCCTCGTCACCACCTGCATCGTCGTCTCGTCGCGGCGGTGGGCCGGCCTCTTCTTCGACAGGAGCGCCACCAGCCCGTCGAGGGGAGTCTTTCCTTTCTCCGCCGCGGAAAACCTTCGGATGGGCGCGATTGGTGTCGGCAATGGTGCGAGGGGGGAGAAGCAAGCGGAATGGGAAGAGATGGGCGACAGGGGCTCCGCCCCCTCCCATTTATAGCAGGAGAAGGCCAACCAGCGCCCCCCACGATCACAGGTAATGATGGTTTTTCCTTGCATGTCGCAGGGACTTGTCAAGTCGGGCAGTTGCCGAGGCAGCGTGGGGAAGCGGAGACGCCCACGTCCAATCAACCGCCCCGCGTCGACCAAGGCCGCAGGCTATTGGGGCCCGCGGCGCTCCGCACTTGACCTTTGGCTTTGCCTCGAAGCCAAGCCCGAGCGTGCCTTGGGCCCGGGGGCTACTGTCAGCATTCTGGGAACGGGGGTCCCCAGACTTGCCTGCCTGCGGCCCACGGCATGGCTCTGCGAGCGGGCCCGTACGGCCCATCTTCACCAACAAGCATTCAAGACCCTCGCGAGGGGCCAAGCCTCGCGAGGTGGACGACACAAGACCTCCTCGAGAGCGCCCTCACCAGGCTGGCTTGCGAGGGGCGGAGAGTTCAAGGGAAGGCAAACCTCGCGAGGTTCCAATGACATGGGCCATGACGATCAAGATCAGGCGGGCGCCAGGTGGGCGCCAGCGCGCCTAGTGTCCTTGTTTCCTCTTTGGTGCTAAGGAAGCAAGTGCAGGCGCGGAGTACCGAGGCGTCAAGCAAAGGTTTCCATATCAGTGCAACGAGACCAAGACCAGCAGGACGACAAGACGGAGGTCACCATGGAGCCCAAGGCGGCGTCACCACCAGAGCCTTTTGCAGGCGAAGACTACTTTTGTCAGGATAAGCTGCACTAGCTGTCCCCTTTCAAATTGGCCGTTGTTGGCTCCCTTCCCGCTCAATATTTGGGGAGAGGACCAGGGCCTCTATAAATAGGATTAGCCACCACAGTAGGAGGCAACTAGTCTCAAACTCATTCAGTTCATCCTCACACCCACCAAACACAAGAGCACCTCACCTCAGGAGGCTGTTCTTCCCCTTGTACTGTTCATCCTCAGCCCAAGAGGCAATCCACCACCACCACACTGGAGTAGGGTATTACACCACAACGGTGGCCCGAACCAATATAAATCTTGTGTCCTTTGTGTTGCGAGTTCGTCGAGTTAGCCCTTGAGATCTTAGCGAATCTAGGACGCGGATCGGTAGGGGGAGATCTTCGTGCGCACCCCAGTGTTCGAACCTTAAGGGTTTTGCCAGAACCCGAGATCCGACAGCCGTGGTAAATTTTTTGTCCCATTTGGGGCATGTTTGGGTATATGCTTCTCACAAACTAGAGATTCTCACAACAAGCATGATGGTTTTGGTAGGGAACGTCCCACCTTTGGGGATGAAATGATATCCATTGCCTCTGATTGCTTTCAAAAAAATTCTCGTGTCAACGTAGAACAACAGGAGTGTTGTGTCAATTTTTGTGATTTTTCGGGGTTTGTTTGGACATTTTTATGCATTAATTGAGTTTTCAATGCATTCATGTGCATAATTCAAATTTGAACTACATGCACATGCTCTAATGCATATAAATTGGTTGAAAATTCAAATCTGTGTTCTTGGTTGCACACTTAGGTACCATGCAAGAAATGGGAATGAATATCAAACACCCTGCCACCATCACTCGGCCACAAATATTGAGATGCCTAGTTTTTAAATTCTAGTAAATCCAAAACTCTTCTGAAATTCATGAAACTTGGAATACTATCATGGAGCGGCATCAACATGCCGTCGTAAAATTTTTGTCCCATTTGCGGTATATTTGGGTATATGCTTCTCACAAACCAAAGCTTCTCACAACAAGCAAGATGGTTTCGGTAGGGAACGTCCCACCTTTGGGGACGAAACGATATCCATTGCCTCTTATTGCTTTCAAAAACTTTCTCGTGTCAACATAGAACAACATGAGTGTTATGTCAATTATTGTGATTTTTTGGGGTTCGTTTGGACATTTTTATGCATTAACTGAGTTTTCAATGCATTTATATGCATAATTCAAATTTGAACTACATGCAAATGCTCCAGTGCATATAAATTGGTTGACAAATCAAATCTATGTCCTTGGGTGCATGCTTAGGTCCCATGCAAGAAATGGGAATGAATTTCAAACAACAGGGCACCGTTGATTGCCGGCAAAATGTTGAGATACTTTGTTTTTAAATTCTTGTAAATCCAAAACTCGTCTGAAATTCATGAAACTTGGCATGCTATCATGGAATGGCACCCGACATGCTGTGGTATTTTTCTTGTCCATTTTGAGAGAAGGTGCACTCAAATAACAACCAACAAAGGCATTTTGAAAAAATAGCTGCCACTTTAATATCTCAAACGTTTCTATAATTCAAACCGTGTGCGTTGTGTTAACCATTCACGTGATGCCACGTGTCTTGATTTTAATGGCTATAGGAGGTGCGGTGCGGACAACTGCTTGACCTTGACTGAACGCGAGGCGTGCGAGCGTAGTCCGGTGCACAGGCTGACCGAGAGGCGTGCAAGCTGTCCTCCAATGCGCAGGCTCATCGGGAAGCGTGTGAGCTGTACGCTATGCAGGCTCACTGGGGAGCGAGTCCTTTGACTTCCATGGCCGCCCGCCTTCCTCTCCATTAATGGCGCCCGAGCCGCTGCTTAATACGGGCGGCCTTACTGTTTGCCTCCCATTCCCCTCCCTCCCGCAGACCTCCACCAACGCCATGGTGCAGAAGGATCATCTGCCACTAGTCTTCAAGTTTGGTGAAGTCGACTCTGAGCCGGAGGAGATAGAAAATAAGGAGGAATGGGGCCTCATGGACATGGCCCAGAACGAGCTGGCCGCTGCGGTTGCTGCCCCCGCTCCCGTCCCAGCTCCCATCCCCACGCCCGCGCCAGCGACCATCACCGTAGCATTGGCGGGCTGGTCGCCGAGCACTATCGCATAGCTGGAAGCCGCGGGCGTCAGCCAGGTCTCCGCGGACCCGTGCGAGCTCGTGTACATGCCAGCGCCCGTGCCCGTGCGCGCCCCTCCACCCACCGCGGCGGCTGGTCCCTGTGCGTTTGGCTGCACCCGCCACGCCCGTGCCCATGTGCGCGCCCCCCTCAGCGGCATGGGACGCTGCCGTCGACCGCTACCTCTCAGCGCCACCAGCTGCCATCGTCCTGCACCCCGCCTGTCGATCGCGCGACGACATGATATTTGATTTACAAGTGAAGAACATTCTGTGCTGCATTGAAGACTTCAACAACGGCGTCCCGGAGGACGACAACGACAATGACGGTGCAGCACGCCGCCTCTGCCGCCGCCGGAAATAGTTTCTTTCTTGGGTTTAATACTGTATCTCGATCATATGAATATAAATTCGTAGTATGACTGAATGAAATATATGGTTTGAGCGAACTTGCGTTTTTGTCTCTTAATGTACAGACCTATCGAACGATTTTCTTTTGAAAAAAAGTCAATGGTTTTTAAATATAAAACACTCATCGCAAACGTTTTTGTTAGAACACCCGTATGCAAACGGACAGCTTCCCCAGGAAGCCAAGGGAAAATGAGCCAAGTAGGATTTTTGCGGCTCTTGATCGCAAACGTTTTAGATAGAACACCCATATGCAAAGTGAGAGCAGGATTTGTTCATCTCTTCAACGCAAACAGTTCTTTTGGATGATCCGTGTGCAACCACTTACAAACAATTTGCTAAGATTTGCATCTATCATATTGGGTATGTTGCCATTTGTCAAACTGGAAAGGTTGACATTATTGATCTAGTAACATTGCCATTTGTCAAGCTTGTAACACTGCGATTTGTCAAAATATGAAGCTAAAAATCACTAGCAGTATCTAATTTTTACAACTAAAATTCAGTAATTAAGCATAGATTTCATTCATAGATTAAGCAGTCATTCTTAATTTATACAAACAGTTCAACTCGAGAGCTGAACTGACCAGAATTTTCCCCAATTGTTGCCAACCACGTACTGAAATAGCTAGTTCAACTATATACTAGCTAATTTTAAGTACGTTGTACAGTTCCACCACATCTATAGTCAGATGAACTGAACAAAATAGCCCCTAAATACTACTACTACTATTACGGAGGGGCTTTGTACTACTTCTAGCTGCCTCTCCTCTGCTGAGCGCGCTCAGTAAAAGGCAGAGGAGGAGGAGCCTACCGACGACCTGGACAACAGCAATACGGTGCCTGCCCTGCTGCAGCTTCAGTGATGCTCACCTCGAACGCCCTCTGCCACTCCAGACGACCCCTCTCGAAGCGGTGGTTCTCCTAGTAGATCTTCTGATTCCTCGCCTCTGAGGCGGCGTGTGTCGCGGCCACGGCGGCGGTAAGGCTCATTGCATGCTTGACGAGGCGCTCCTCCTCCTCCCGCAGGAACTCGGTGTAGCACGCAATGTCGCTGACGAACATGCGGGCATCCACCTCTGCCCCCTGCCTTCGGGTGGCGTTGGTGGAGCGGGTGATGACCCCGGCGGTCGACGGTGGGCTGGCGGCCGACGATGGGGTGGTGGCCACGACCACCACCTCCCGCCTTCGGGCCGCGGTGGCAGAGCGGGTGATGGCCACGGTGCCCGGCAGTGGGGTGGAGGCCACGACGGCCACCTCCCGCCTTCGCTGGGCGATGGCCCTGGTTTTTGACGGTGGTGTGGTGGCAATGGCGGCCGGCAACAGCTGCCAACGGGCAGCGGCGGTGGAGCGTGTGGTGGGTGTTCCGCGCACACCCAACAGGGACGCCACCTGCACTACACTACGCCGAGGACTGCGCCGCCGCCGCGGAGTAGCCTCCTAGCTGGAGCTGTCCTCTGATGACGGCGGAGTGGCTGAGCGACGACGACGGACGGGTGCCATTGGCGATTGTGGGAGAAGCAGACGAGATAAGCTATAGGGAGGGAGGGGAAAATGCGATGCAGGACTCGCCAGCCGTGAGGGTTTATATAGCAGGCCGGTAAGCATTGGGATTTTGGGGGATTTCGCCGAGTCAGGCGGGAAGCTTGCACGGGAACTTGCAAGGTTGTGTGGGAACGAGTTCACCGACGATTCATTGGCGCCACCATTTGGCGAAAAGAACGCCCCCTCGCGCTGCGCAACCTTGCGCCGTAAGCCGTCCGCGGTAGCGAGGTGACAAAGACGTGCGAGAGGAGAACGAAAGGCCGCGTACACATATGGTTAATAAAAAAAGTTTGCGATTTAATTACCTACTATACCCCCATCCTGGTTTATAAGTATGATTTAACTAATAAAATACGAATGCATGCCGCCAAAGATTACATAGTTGGATTCGTATTTGAACATAGTTTTCAATTATATAATTTTTATAACATGCATTACCATTTTGTTGGTTAAATTTGAGGGCAAAGTATGGCACAGAATATAAAGGGGACAATAGACTAGACGGAGGTAGTAGCACACGGCCACTGTCTACGTAGGGACGCAACTGTCAGCCGGCTTGTAGGCGACCATTTCCTGCGTGTTCAACTACTCTATGCATTTGGTTGCTTGCGGTTCAGGCGGCCGCGGCGTGCTTTGCTCGCATCCCGCCGTGCGCGCTCTGCTCTTGCGTCCCCCCGGGTGCTCTACCCTCGTCCCTACACGCGTGCTGCCAGTGTTTGGGGCTGGCGCATGATCACGCACATTTGTGTGCATGCTGTTGCACCGGGCGAGGCGCAACAATGCAGATACCCGCTGCAAAAACTGCCATGCGGACGCGCAGAGAATCCAGGCCGCCCGGCCCCCATTTATTCCTGCGGCCATTTACCTTCATCTCTCGCGTCACACCACACAATAAGCACACCCACAACAACACATACATAGAGGACATCCAACGGTTCCAATGGTGATCCCCGTGGCTCCAATGGTGCTCCCAGCGGCCGACAACGACAGCGGTGCGCAGTTCACCAAGCATCACGTAGTGGACACCCACGTGAGGGGAAAGGCCCTCTCGGTGGTGTACACGAACGATCCGGTCTCGGTGGAGAGTTCCATCGAAACTATGGAGCAGTTCCTTGTCGAGGACAAGTACCAAGTGGTCGGCTTCGACCTCGCGTACACCATCGGTCGTGCCGGGCACAATCAGAAGGTTGCTGTCGCCCAGTTGTGCATGCGACATGACGTCCTCGTCTACCACTACCACCTTGCCACAAGGCCTTGCGGGCGTTTCTCCAGGTTTATCAACAGCTCCGACTACAGTTTCGCTATGGTGGACACCACCAACAATCTAAAATCGCTCAAGGTTTCGGGCTTGAAATGCCTAAATCTTGTCAACATCCAGCACCACTACAAGGTCTGGGGTAGCGACAAAAATAAACTGAACTCCCTGGTTGACCTCGCCCCGGCCATCATCGACCCCTACTACATGAAGATGAAGAATGAGAGCAAGAAGGACAAGAACGCCTGACACAGTGTGTGGCATGAGAGACTGGATGAACAACATGTCAAGTACGCGGCCAAGGACGCGTACACAAGCTACGAGATGTACAGGCAGATCGTTGACAAGAGGAAGTGTCTTCTTCCTGTCCCAGATGAGGGATCGAGCCAAAGAGCAGTGGCGGGAGCGTCACAAGAAGTAGATGACTAGACGATCGTTTGTCCTAATTTAGAATGCATGCAATTGTTTATTGAGGTGTGTGCGAATGATCTGTATAGTCACTTATGTAATTGGATGTTTATTTCAGTTATATATATACACACATGTTATTCTTCTGTAGATAGAGCAAATCAAACGGCTTATTAGCAGCAATCGTCTGTGTTATTATTGGTCTTCGCACACATTTTTTATTACGGGCCTGTTTACCGCGTATCACACACATCTTGTTTAGTTGAACCGTTTCCATTGTGTTGCCTAATCACACACAGTTCATCCTAGTGAATCGTATGCTGTATATCGGACACACCTTCATATGACTGCCCATTTCTTTTGTTCCTCCTCATCCCAAACAGTTAATTGAACTGAACCGTATGCCCTGCATCGCACACGCAACTAAAATCTGAACCGTGTTTGATGCATCCGTCATCACAAACGTTTTGCACCTTCTTTGACGGTTTTTTACACCACCATTTGCGATAATGGCATCACACACAGTTTCGTCGTAGGGTCTCTGATCGTAGTGTCGCGTTTGGACCATCCTGCAGTAGTGCATTTTGAACTTCTTCAAAACTTTATCAAGTATGTGCTTTGTGAAAGTCTATTAAACGTCTCGATCTATCCCTATAGATCTTGATGCCCAATATTTAAGTAGCTTCACCGAGGTCTTCCATTCAAAAATTCTTATACAAGTATCCTTGTATGCTATCCAGAAATTCTATATCATTTCCAATCAATAATATGTCATCCACATATAATATCAGAAATGCTACAGAGCTCCTACTCACTTTCTTGTAAATACAGGCTTCACAATAAGTCTGTATAATACCATATGCTTTGGTCACCTCATCAAAGTGTATATTCCAACTCCGAGATGCTTGCACCAGTCCATAGATGGATCGCTGGAGGTTGCACACTTTGTTAGCACCTTTAGGATCGACAAAACCTTCTGGTTGCATCATATACAACTCTTCTTTAAGAAATCCATTAAGGAATGCAGTTTTGACATCCATTTGCCGAATTTCATAATTATAAAATGCGGCAATTGCTAACATGATTCGGACTGACTTAAGCATCACTACGAGTGAGAAGGTGTCATCATAGTCAACCCCTTGAACTTGTCGAAAACCTTTCATGACAAGTCGTGCTTTGTAGATGGTGACATTACCATCAGCGTCTGTCCTCTTCTTGAAGATCCATTTATTCTGAATGACTTGCCGATCATCGGGCAAGTCCACCAAAGTCCACACTTTGTTCCCATACATGGATCCTATCTCTGATTTCATGGCCTCAAGCCATCTATCGGAATCTGGGCTCATCATAGCTTCTTCATAGTTCGTAGGCTCACCATGGTCTAGTAACATGACTTCTAGGACAGGATTATCGTACCACTCTGGTGTAGAACGTGCTCTGTTCAACGTACAAGGTCCAGTAGTAACTTGATCTGAAGTTTCATGATCATGATCATTAGCTTCCTTTCTAGTTGGTGTAGGCATCACGGGAACGGATTTCTCAGATGTGCTACTTTCCAAATTGAGAGAAGGTACAATTACCTCATCAAGTTCTACTTTCCTCCCACTCACTTCTTTCGAGAGAAAACTCCTTCTCTAGAAAGGACCCATTCTTAGCAACAAAGATCTTGCCTTCGGATCTGTGGTAGAAGGTGTACCCAATAGTTTCTTTAGGGTATTGATGTTGGCTAGGACTACGTCGGTATTTCCCCAAAGAGGAAGGGATGATGTAGCACATCGACGGTAGGTATTTCCCTCAGTGATGAGACCAAGGTTACCGAACCAGTAGGAGAACCAACCAACACTATGTAAATAGCACCTGCACACAAATAACAAATACTCGCAACCCAGCGTGTTAAAGGGGTTGTCAATCCCTTTCGGGTAACGGCGCCAGAAATTAGCAAATAGACGTGAGAGAGTTGTAAATATTGATAGATCGAACGCCAAATAAAACAAACTGCAGCAAGGTATTTTTTGTATTTTTGGTTTGATAGATCTAAAAATAAAAGCAAAGGAAAATAGATCGCAAAGGCAAATATATTAAAGAAGAGACCCGGGGGCCGTAGATTTCACTAGTGGCTTCTCTCGAAAAAATAGCAAATGGTGGGTAAATAAATTACTGTTGGGCAATTGTAGAACTTAAAATAATCATCATGATATCGAGGCAATGATCATTATATAGGCATAACGTCCAAGATTAGTAGACCGACTCCTGCCTGCATATACTACGATTACTCCACACATCGACCGCTATGCAGCATGCATCTAAAGTATTAAGTTCATAGAGAAACGGAGTAATGCAATAAGAACGATGACATGCTGTATACAAGATCTATTTATGTAGAAATAGACCCCATCTTGTTATCCTTAATGGCAACGATACATACGTGTCAGTTCCCCTTCTGTCACTGGGATCAAGCACCGTAAGATCGAACCCATCACAAAGCACCTCTTCCCATTGCAAGATAAATAGATCAAGTTGGCCAAACAAAATCCAAATATAGGAGAAGAAATACGAGGCTATAAGCAATCATGCATATAAGAGATCAACGAAGACTCTAATAACTTTCATGGATAAAAAGATAGATCTGGTCATAAACTCAAAGTTCATACAATCCCAACAAACACATCGCAAAAAGAGTTACATCATATGGATCTCCAAGAGACCATTGTATTGAGAATCAAAAGAGAGAGAGAGGAAGCCATCTAGCTACTAACTACGGACCCGTAGGTCTACATAGAACTACTCACGCATCATCGGAAAGGCACCAATGGAAGTGGTGAACCCCTCCGTGATGGTGTCTAGATTGGATCTGGTGGTTCCGGACTCTGCGGTGGCTGGAATTGATTTTTGTCGACTCCCCTAGGGTTTCTAGAATATTGGGGTATTTATAGAGTAAAGAGGCAGTTCAGGGGGCACCCGAGGTGGGCATAACCCACCAGGGTGCGCCTGGGCCTCCAGGTGCACCCTGGTGGGTTGTGCTCCCCTCGGAGCACCCCCCAAGGTGCTTCTCCGGCCCACTGGATGTCTTCTGGTCCAAAAAAATCCACAAATTTTTTTGCTGCGTTTGGACTCTGTTTGGTATTGATTTCATGCGATGTAAAAAACATGCAGAAAAAAGCAACTGGCACTTGGCACTATGTCAATAGGTTACTACCAAAAAATGATATAAAATGACTATATAATGATTATAAAACATCCCAGAATTATAATATAACAGCATGGAACAATCAAAAATTATAGATACCTTGGAGGCGTATCAGCATCCCCAGGCTTAATTCCTGCTCGTCCTCGAGTAGGTAAACATGTCATCTCATATTATTTTATTTATAGCATGGACATTTGGACTTTTATATGGTTCAAAGCAATAGTCTAGTTTTGACATGAGACTTAAATACTCAAGCATATCAACAAGCAACCATGTCTTTAAAAATATCAACGCTATAATAAGTTATCCCTAGCCCATCATGCTCAATCATTGATCCATTCATGAAATACACTCGCATATTAACTACACCCAATGCTCAAGTACGATCATAGTGCCCCCTAGTTGGTGCTTTATAAGAAGAGATGGAGACTCAAATTTAAAATAAAAATTGCATAAAGTAAAAGAAAGGCTCTTCGCAAAGGGAAGTAGGGATTTGTAGAGGTGCCAGAGCTCAAAGCAAAAATTGAGAGATAAAAACATTTTGAGAGACATACTTTACCTACCAATGAAAACGACTTAGAGCTCCCAACACTTTCCATGCTAGACATATCATAGGCGGCTGCCAAACAGAAAATAAAGTTTATTCCTTTTTCCACCATACTTTCACTTTCCATGGCTAACCATATCCACAGGTGCCCTCTGTTGGGGAACGTAGCAATAATTCAAAATTTTCTACGCATCACCAAGATCAATCTATGGATTCATCTAGCAACGAGAGAGGAGTGCATCTACATACCCTTGTAGATCGCGAGCGGAAGCGTTCAAGAGAACGGGGTTGATGGAGTCGTACTCGTCGTGATCCAAATCACCGATGATCCTAGTGTCGAACGGACGGCACCTCTGCGTTCAACACACATACGGAGCAGCGACGTCTCCTCCTTCTTGATACAGCAAGGGGGAAGGAGAGGTTAATGGAGATCCAGCAGCACGACGACGTGGTGGTGGAAGTAGCGGGATCCCGGCAGGGCTTCACCAAGCGCAAGCGGGGAGGAAGAGGTGTCACGGGAGGGAGAGGGAGGCGCCAGGGCTTGGATTGCTGCTGCCCTCCCTCCCCCCCACTATATATAGGGCCAAGGGAGAGGGGGGCGCAGCCTTGGCCCTTCCTCCAAGGAAGGGTGCGGCCAGGGAGGAGTCCTTCCTCCCCAAGGCACCTCGGAGGTGCCTTCCCCCTTTAGGACTCTCCGTTTATCTTATCTGTAGGCGCATGGGCCTCTTGGGGCTGGTTCCCTTGGCCCATATAGGCCAAGGCGCACCCCCCACAGCCCATGTGGCCCCCCCGGGGCTGGTGGACCCCTTGGTGGACCCCCGGACCCCTTTCGGCACTCCCGGTACAATACCGATAAAGTGCGAAACTTTTCCGGCGACCAAAATAAGACTTCCCATATATAAATATTTACCTCCGGACCATTCCGGAACTCCTCGTGACATCCGGGACTCCGAACAACTTTCGGGTTACCGCATACTAATATCTCTACAACCCTAGCGTCACCGAACCTTAAGTGTGTAGACCCTACGGGTTCGGGAGACACGCAGACATGACCGAGATGACTCTCCGGTCAATAACCAACAGCGGGATCTGGATACCCATGTTGGCTCCCACATGCTCCTCGATGATCTCATCGGATGAACCACGATGTCGAGGATTCAATAAATCCCGTATACAATTCCCTTTGTCAAACGGTATGTTACTTGCCCGAGATTCGATCGTCGGTATCCCAATACCTTGTTCAATCTCGTTACCGGAAAGTCTCTTTACTCGTACCGCAATGCATGATCCCGTGACTAACGCCTTAGTCACATTGAGCTCATTATGATGATGCATTACCGAGTGGGCCCAGAGATACCTCTCCGTCACACGGAGTGACAAATCCCAGTCTCGATCCGTGCCAACCCAACAGACACTTTCGGAGATACCCGTAGTGCACCTTTATAGTCACCCAGTTACGTTGTGACGTTTGGCACACCCAAAGCACTCCTACGGTATCCGGGAGTTGCACGATCTCATGGTCTAAGGAAAAGATACTTGACATTGGAAAAGCTCTAGCAAACGAAACTACACGATCTTTTATGCTATGCTTAGGATTGGGTCTTGTCCATCACATCATTCTCCTAATGATGTGATCCCGTTATCAACGACATCCAATGTCCATGGTCAGGAAACCGTAACCATCTATTGATCAACGAGCTAGTCAACTAGAGGCTTACTAGGGACATGGTGTTGTCTATGTATCCACACATGTATCTGAGTTTCCTATCAATACAATTCTAGCATGGATAATAAACGATTATCATGAATAAGGAAATATAATAATAACCAATTTATTATTGCCTCTAGGGCATATTTCCAACAGTCTCCCACTTGCACTAGAGTCAATAATCTAGTTCACATCACCATGTGATTAACACTCACTGGTCACATCACCATGTGACCAACATCTAAAGAGTTTACTAGAGTCAACAATCTAGTTCACATCACTATGTGATTAACACTCAATGTGTTCTGGTTTGGTCATGTTATGCTTGTGAGAGAGGTTATTAGTCAACGGGTCTGAACTTTTCAGAACCGTGTGCTTTACGAATATCTATGTCATCTTGTGGATGCTACCACGCGCTATTTGGAGCCATTTCAAATAATTGCTCTACTATACGAATCCGGTTTACTACTCAGAGTCATCCGGATTAGTGTCAAAGTTCGCATCGACATAACCCTTTACGACGAACTCCTTTCCACCTCCATAATCGAGAAAATTCCTTAATCCACTAGGTACTAAGGATATGTTCGACCGCTGTCATGAGATCCTTTCCCGGATCACCATTGTACCCTCTTGACCAACTCATGGCAAGGCACACTACATGTGCGGTACACAGCATAGCATACTATAGAGCCTACGTCTAAAGCATAGGGGACGACCTTCGTCCTTTCTCTATCTTCTGCTGTGGTCAGGTCTTGAGTCTCACTCAATACTCACACCTTGTAACACAGCCAAGAACTCCTTCTTTGCTGATCTATTTTGAACTCTTTCAAAATCATGTCAAGGTGTGCTGCTTTTGAAAGTATCATCAGGCGTCTTGATCTATCTCTATGGATCTTGATGCCCAATATGTAAGCAGCTTTATCCAGGTCTTCCTTTGAAAAACTCCTTTCAAACAACCCTTTATGCTTTCCAGAAATTTCACATCATTTCGGATCAACAATATGTCATTCACATATACTTATCAGAAATGTTGTAGCGCTCCCACTCACTTTATTGTAAATACAAGTTTCTAA
Source organism: Triticum aestivum (assembly GCF_018294505.1). NCBI lineage: Eukaryota > Viridiplantae > Streptophyta > Magnoliopsida > Poales > Poaceae > Triticum > Triticum aestivum. The sequence continues at coordinate 336,107,484 of NC_057805.1, forward strand.
CAAACTTTGTATAAACCCAAAAACTTTGATCACTCCATCAAAGCGTATATTCTAACTCCGAGATGCTTGCTCTAATCCATGGAAGGATCGCTGGAGCTAGCATACCTTTTAGCATCCTTAGGATCGACAAAACCTTTCTGATTGTATCACATACAACCTTTCCTTACGAAAACTAGTAAGGAAACTTGTTTTGACATCCATCTGCCAGATTTCATAAATGTAGCTAATGCTAACATGATTCTGACGGACCTAAGCATCGCTACGGATTAGAAAAACTCATCGTAGTCAACTCCTTGAACTTGTGAAAATACTCTTTGCCACAAGTCGAGCTTCATAGATGGTAACATTACCGTCCATGTCCGTCTTCTTCTTAAAGATCCATTTATCTCAATGGCTTGCCGATCATCGGGCAAGTTCACCAAAGTCCATGCTTTGTTCTGATACATGGATTCTATCTCGGATTTCATGGCCTCGATCCATTCGTCGGAATATGGGCCCACCACCGCTTCTCCATAGCTCGTAGGTTCATTGTTGTCTAGCAACATGACTTCCAAGACAGGATCACGCATTACTCTGAAGTAGTGCGCATCCTCGTCGTCCTACGAGGTTTGGTAGTGACTTGATCCGAAGTTTCATGATCACTATCATAAGCTTCCACTTCAATTGGTGTAGGTGCCACAGGAACAACTTCCTGTGCCCTGCTACATACTAGTTAAAGCGACGGTTAAATAACCTTATCAAGTCTCCACCATCCTCCCACTCAATTCTTTCGAGAGAAACTTTTCCTCGAGAAAGGACTCGTTTCTAGAAGCAATTACTTTTGCTTCCAGATCTGAAATAGGAGGTATACCCAACTGTTTTTGGGTATTCTATGAAGATGCATTTATCCGCTTTGGGTTCGAGCTTATCAGCCTGAAACTTTTTCACATAAGCATCGCAGCCCCAAACTTTTAAGAAATGACAACTTAGGTTTCTATAAACGGTGTCGTCCCAACGGAATTGCGTGGTGCCCCTTTTAAAGTGAATGCGGTTGTCTCTAATGCCTAACCCATAAACGATAGTGGTAATTTGATAAGAAACATCATGGTATGCACCATATCCAATAGGGTGCAGTTATGATGTTCGGACACACCATCACACTATGGTGTTCCAGGCGGTATTAATTGTGAAACACTTTCCACAATGTCTCAATTGTGTGCCAAACTCGTATCTCAGATACTCATCTCTATGATCATATCACAGACATTTTATCCTCTTGTCACGACGATCTTCAACTTCACTCTGAAATTACTTGAACCTTTCAATAATTCAGACTAGTGTTTCATCAAGTAAATACACTCAGCATCTACTCAAATCATCTGTGAAGTAAGAACATAACGATATCCACTGCATGCCTCAGCACTCATTGGATTGCGTACATCAAAATGTATTACTTCCAATAAGTTGCTCTCTTGTTCCATCTCACTGAAAACGAGGACTTTCAGTCATTTTGCCCATGTGGTATGATTTACATGTCTCAAGTGATTCATAATCAAGTGAGTCCAAACGATCCATCTGTATGGAGTTTCTTCATGCATATATACCAATAGACATGGTTCGCATGTCTCAATCTTTTCAAAAACGAGTGAGTCCAAAGATCCACCTACATGGAGCTTCTTCATGCGTTCTACACCAATATGACTCAAGTGGCAGTGCCACAAGTATGTGGTACTATCATTACTATCTTATATCTTTTTGGCATGAACATGTGTATCACTACGATCGAGATTCATTTTAGGTGCAAGACCATTGAAGGTATTATTCAAATAAACAGAGTAACCATTATTCTTCTTAAATGAATAACCGTTTTGCGGTAAACATAATCCAATCATGTTCAACGCAAACACCAAATCTCGATGGTAGAGGGAGCATGCGATGCTTGATCACATCAACCTTGGAAACACTTCCAACACATATCGTCATCTCACCTTTAGCTAGTCTCCATTTATTCCGCAGCTTTTATTTCGAGTTACTAACACTTAGCAACCGAACCAGTATCTAATACCCTGGTGCTGCTAGGAGTACTAGTAAAGTACACATTCATATAACGTATATCCAATATACTTCTGTCGACCTTGCCTGCCTTCTCATCTACCAAGTATCTAGGGTAGTACTGCTTCAGTGACCGTTCCTCTCATTACAGAAGCACTTAGTCTCGGGTTTGGGTTCAACCTTGGTATTCTTCACTAGAGCAGCAAACGACTTGCTTGTTTCATGAAGTATCCCTTTTGCCCTTGCCCTTCTTAAACTAGTGGTTTTACTAACCATCAACAATTGATGCTCCTTCTTGATTTCTACTCTCGCGGTGTCAAACATCGCGAATAGCTCAAGGATCATCATAACTATCCTTGATATGTTATAGTTCATCACGAAGCTCTACTAGCTTGGTGGCAGTGACTATGGAGAACTATCACTATCTCATCTGGGAGATTAACTCCCACTCGATTCAAGCGATTGTGGCACTCAGACAATCTGAGCACACGCTCAACGATTGAGCTTTTCTCCCTTAGTTTGCAGGCTTAAGAAACTTGTCAGAGGTCTCATACCTCTTGACGTGGGCACTAGTCTGAAATCCCAATTTCAGTCTTCGGAACATCTCACATGTTCTGCGACGTTTCAAAAACGTCTTTGGTGCCACAATTCTAAACCGCACTGAACTATCACGTAGTCATCAAAACGTGTATGTCAGATGTTTCGTAACATCTATAGACGACGCTGAGGTTCAGCACACCGAGCGGTGCATTAAGGACATAAGCCTTCTGTACAGCAACGAGGACAATCCTCAGTTTACGAACCCAGTCTGCATAATTGCTACTACCAACTTTCAACTAAATTTTCTCTAGGAACATATCTTAACCAGTAGAACTAAAGCGCAAGCTATGACATAATTTGCAAATACCTTTTTGACTATGTTCATGATAATGAAGTTCATCTGATTATGAACTCCCACTCAGGTAGACATCCCTCTAGTCATCTAAGTGAAACATGATCCGAGTTTAACTAGGCCGTGTCTGATCATCACGTGAGACGGACTAGTCAAGATCGGTGAACATCTCCATGTTGATCGTATCTTCTATACGACTCATGCTCGACCTTTCGGTCCTCCATGTTCCGAGGCCATGTATGTACATGCTAGGCTCGTCAAGTCAACCTAAGTGTATTGCGTGTGTTCCGAGGCCATGTCTGTACATGCTAGGCTCGTCAACACCCGTTGTATTCGAACGTTAGAATCTGTCACACCCGATCATCACGTGGTGCTTCGAAACAACGAACCTTCGCAACGGTGCACAGTTAGGGTGAACACTTTCTTGAAATTATTATAAGGGATCATCTTACTTACTACCGTCGTTCTAAGCAAATAAGATGCAAAAACATGATAAACATCACATGCAATCAAATAGTGACATGATATGGCCAATATCATCATGCTCCTTTGATCTCCATCTTCGGGGCACCATGATCATCTTCGTCACCGGCATGACACCATGATCTCCATCATTGTGTCTTCATGAAGTCGTCACGCCAACGATTACTTCTACTTATATGGCTAATGCATTTAGCAACATAGTAAAGTAATTTACATGGCGCTATTCAATGACACGAGGTCATGCAGAATAATAAAGACAACTCCTATGGCTCCTGCCGGTTGTCATACTCATCGACATGCAAGTCGTGATTCCTATTACAAGAATATGATCAATCTCATACATCACATATATCATTCATCACATCTTCTGGCCATATCACATCACATAGCACTTGCTGCAAAAACAAGTTAGACGTCCTCTAATTGTTGTTGCAAGTTTTTACGTGGTTTGTAGGTTTATAGCAAGAATGTTTTCTTACCTACGTATGACCACAACGTGATTTGCCAATTTCTATTTACCCTTCATAAGGACCCTTTTCATCGAATCCGTTCCGACTAAAGTGGGAGAGACAGACACCCGCTAGCCACCTTATGCATCTAGTGCATGTCAGTCGGTGGAACCTGTCTCACGTAAGCGTACGTGTAAGGTTGGTCCGGGCCGCTTCATCCTACAATGCCGCCGAAACAAGAAACGACTAGTAGTGGCAAGAAGAATTGGCAAACTCAACGCCCACAACTGCTTTGTGTTCTACTCGTGCATAGTAACTACGCATAGACCTGGCTCATGATGCCACTGCTGGGAAACGTAGCAATAATTCAAAATTTTCTACGCATCACCAAGATCAATCTATGGATTCATCTAGCAACGAGAGAGGAGTGCATCTACATACCCTTGTAGATCGCGAGCGGAAGCGTTCAAGAGAACGGGGTTGATGGAGTCGTACTCGTCGTGATCCAAATCACCGATGATCCTAGCGTCGAACGGACGGCACCTCTGCGTTCAACACACATACGGAGCAGCGACGTCTCCTCCTTCTTGATACAGCAAGGGGGAAGGAGAGGTTAATGGAGATCCAGCAGCACGACGGCGTGGTGGTGGAAGTAGCGGGATCCCGGCAGGGCTTCACCAAGCGCAAGCGGGGAGGAAGAGGTGTCACGGGAGGGAGAGGGAGGCGCCAGGGCTTGGATTGCTGCTGCCCTCCCTCCCCCCCACTATATATAGGGCCAAGGGAGAGGGGGGGGGGCAGCCTTGGCCCTTCCTCCAAGGAAGGGTGCGGCCAGGGAGGAGTCCTTCCTCCCCAAGGCACCTCGGAGGTGCCTTCCCCCTTTAGGACTCTCCGTTTATCTTATCTGTAGGCGCATGGGCCACTTGGGGTTGGTTCCCTTGGCCCATATAAGCCAAGGCGCACCCCCCACAGCCCATGTGGCCCCCCCGGGGCTGGTGGACCCCTTGGTGGACCCCCGGACCCTTTTCGGCACTCCCGGTACAATACCGATAAAGTGCGAAACTTTTCCGGCGACCAAAATAAGACTTTCCATATATAAATATTTACCTCCGGACCATTCCGGAACTCCTCGTGACGTCCGGGATCTCATCCGGGACTCCGAACAACTTTCGGGTTACCGCATACTAATATCTCTACAACCCTAGCGTCACCGAACCTTAAGTGTGTAGACCCTACGGGTTCGGGAGACACGCAGACATGACCGAGACGACTCTCCGGTCAATAACCAACAGCGGGATCTGGATACCCATGTTGGCTCCCACATGCTCCTCGATGATCTCATCGGATGAACCACGATGTCGAGGATTCAATCAATCCCGTATACAATTCCCTTTGTCAAACGGTATGTTACTTGCCCGAGATTCGATCGTCGGTATCCCAATACCTTGTTCAATCTCGTTACCGGAAAGTCTCTTTACTCGTACCGCAATGCATGATCCCGTGACTAACGCCTTAGTCACATTGAGCTCATTATGATGATGCATTACCGAGTGGGCCCAGAGATACCTCTCCGTCACACGGAGTGACAAATCCCAGTCTCGATCCGTGCCAACCCAACAGACACTTTCGGAGATACCCGTAGTGCACCTTTATAGTCACCCAGTTACGTTGTGACGTTTGGCACACCCAAAGCACTCCTACGGTATCCGGGAGTTGCACGATCTCATGGTCTAAGGAAAAGATACTTGACATTGGAAAAGCTCTAGCAAACGAAACTACACGATCTTTTATGCTATGCTTAGGATTGGGTCTTGTCCATCACATCATTCTCCTAATGATGTGATCCCGTTATCAACGACATCCAATGTCCATGGTCAGGAGACCGTAACCATCTATTGATCAACGAGCTAGTCAACTAGAGGCTTACTAGGGACATGGTGTTGTCTATGTATCCACACATGTATCTGAGTTTCCTATCAATACAATTCTAGCATGGATAATAAACGATTATCATGAATAAGGAAATATAATAATAACCAATTTATTATTGCCTCTAGGGCATATTTCCAACACCCTCCATACCAACATTTTCCAAGGAATTTATTATTTGACAACACAAAATAAATTCATTTTTCATTTCGGGACTAGGCATCCCTAATACCTTTGCCTTACTCTCGTGCAATGACAAGTGAATAAACACTCATCGTGAGAATAACACATCTAGCATGGAATTTTTTTGAGGAAAGGACAGTAGGAAAGGCTCCTTCCGTGTTTTCATATATATATGTATGGGGGGTGTTACACTGTCTACATTTTTACAAGCAAGTTCCCCCCAACCTAGACAAGTTTTGGTTAGGTATGGAAGGAGAAGGTGCTTCTATTGGTGTAAGTCAGAAATAAAAGAATAAATAAAGGCAGGGTGAGCACCCCTAGTCCTATGTTGGAGGAGGCCGAAATCGTCCTTAAATCTTCTCAACCAACAATCGAGGCTTGGAGCAATTCTTCTGAAATGTTTATTGTTTATTTCCTTCCACAAACTCCAAGCAGCCACCAAGAAGATGTCGAAGAAGAGCGGGCATCCCCAAGAATCTTTACCTAGTTGAAGAAGTTGGAGGCGGCAGGTGAAAGAGGGCCAATTAATTCCAAGTTTTTGCTAGCAGGATCGACTGAATGGGCAATTGAAAATCATATGATCCACCGTCTCCTCGTCATGGATGCCACAAAGAAAACAACTGTGATCATCTCCAATATCATAGTGTCGGCGATTGAGCATGTTTCGTGTGTTTAGTCTATCATTCATGAGAAGCCAGCCAAAAACCTTGATCCTCATGATGCAGTGAGAGCGCCAGAGAAGAGAGAAAGCTGGATGGGCATTTGCGTCGCGAAAATAGAACCTGTAGTAGTCGGCTGGTCGGTATATGGTTTTGCCCCAGGTATAGAACCAGACATCACTGTTGGACGTGGAATGATCCATGTGCGAGGAGATCCGTTGGATGTCTCGCACCTTGTTCAGGGCTTGTGGGGAGAGCGGTAGGTGAAAGGCCTCCGACAGTGTCGTGCTCTCCAAGAAATCTTTGACGGACCCATCATCAAGCATGGCAAAGGAGAATGCATGGGGATGCGAGCTTTCTAGTACATCTCCAGTCCAAAGATCTTTCCAAACCAGAGTAGTTGTGCCCAAAACCACTCTAACCTGTGTGATGCCTCGGAAGATAGGGGTGAGCTTTAGGAAGTCACGCCACCAGAATGATCCAACATGATTCGTAGCATGAGGGACTTTGTTTGTGTAATACGTGTCCCAAATAAGATGCACCCACGGGACGTCGACCTTGTTGTAAGACTTGTGTAGGAATTTCATGAGCAGAGCATCATTTTGCAACTTTATGTTAATAACACCCAAGCCACCATGCTTTTTGGGTTTGCAAACCATATCCCAGGCGGCAAGGGAGTTGCATTTGTCCCCCTGCTCTGTCTTTTTTGTCCAAAGGCATCTTCTTCTAATTTTGTTGAGCATTTCAATCAGCTTGGGCGAGAACTTGAGCGTGCACATGGCATAAATGAGGAGAGATGTGACGGTAGCATTTAGCCAAGAGAGTTTACCACCATAGGACATCATTGCAATCGTAGAGGTGAGGCGACGTTCATCACTGCACACGAGCGGCATAAGGTCCAGTATAGTCGGTTTGGTCGTGCCAAGAGGAAGACCAACGTAGGTAAACGGCATAGAGCCAACTGAGCACCCAAAGAACCTCGCAAACGCCAGGGCAGTTTCATCTGAAAGGTTGATTGGGATGAGCGTGGATTTGTGGAAATTGATCTGGAGGCCGATAGAGAATGCATAGTCCACGAGGATTTCTTTGATGACAGCAGCTTGACGAGGGCATGCAGGCATAGCCAGGATCGTGTCGTCGCCATACTAGATAACAGGGTAGTCCATTTGGCCGACGCGAGGGAAGGGCAGCTGAATTTTTCCTTGCCTAAACATGTCGTTGATGGCTGCCTGGAGGAGATCAGCTGCAATCATGAAGATCAAGGGGGACAACGGGTCGCCCTGTCTCAAACCAGTGCGACAGTGGAATTGACGGCCGGGTACACCATTTAATAAAACCGACGATCTCCTGGTGGAAAAGATGCATCTGATCAAAGAAAGCCACTTGTCATTGATGCCCAACTATTTCATGATGTTCAACATAGGAGCGTGCTCAATTGTATCGAAGGCTTTGGCAAAATCAAGTTTCAGCAAGATAATTTCCTTCTTAGAGGCATGGCATTGGTGAATATATTGGAAGGCCCAAGCAAGGCAATCTTGTATCGTTCTCCCCTTAATGAAACCATACTGGTTCTTGTGTATGATCTTTAGAATGACACGTTGTAGGCGGTTGGCAAGCAGCTTAGTGATCATCTTAAGACAACAGTTGAGGAGGGTGATCGGGCGGTAGTCATTGACAGTTTCAGGTGAGTTGGATTTTGGGATTAAGGTTATCAAGCCATCATTTATGCTTGTGAGATCCAAGTCTCCTTGATGAAAAGCATCACAAAGATTATAAAAGTCTTGCTTGATGATAGGCCAACATACTTTGAGAAAAGCCCCACTAAAACCATCAGGGCCGGGTGCACGATCAGCCGGCATTTCTTTAATCACCGCATCAAACTCATCGTGGGTAAAAGGTTCAGTTAGCTGGTCTAAATCATCATGACGTTGCAAAATGTTAGGGAGGTTGAATTTCATTTCTGTTGGTCTCGAGGTACCCAGGCGATCAGTGTAAGTTTGAAATAGGAGCGCTTCTTTGCCTGCGTGAGTGTCCACGAGGGAACCATTTTCCTTTCTGAAGCTTGCGATGTTGTTGCGACGGCATCTTTCAGTAGCAACAGCCTGATTTTTTTTTTGTATTTTCATCTCCTAACTTGATCCATCTCATGGTGCAGCGTTTCTTCCAGTACTGGTTTTGATATTTAAGTAGACGTAGCAGGTATTTCTTGATGATATTCCGAAAATTCGTCTCCGGTATTGTCAGATTTCTGCTGTTTTCTAATTCATCAAGTTGAGCAATGGTCTCATTGCAGTTAGCAATGGCTACTGAAAGACGGGAGAGGTTTTTGCTCCAAATCTTTAGGGCGTGATGAAGGGCTTTGAATTTACGACAAAGAATGGTCGCAACATTTTGGGCTCTAACTGGTCTGCACCAAACCTCTTGGACAAGATCCATGAAGCCAGGGTGTAAAATCCAAAATGGCTCAAAACAGAAAACCTTGCTGCGAGGGATGTAGGTTTGGATGGAAATAATGCAGGGCACGTGATCAGAGACAGGCTTACCAAGAGGCTTGACCAGGGTATTGGGATAAACATTGGTCCAGTGCAGCGAAGTGAAGAACCAATCTAGCTGTTCAAGGAGCGGGTCTTGTTGCATATTGCTCCAAGTATATGATCGACCTTTTATAGGTAATTCAATAAGGCTTTGCTTAAGGATAGTGTCATTGAAAGTACACATGTCATTTGGATACCCCCTGGATTGTTTCGATTGTCAGGCGCATGAATATAATGAAAATCGCCAACTAGAAGCCAATTTTGCGTGTTAGGTATATCGAGAGCATAGAGCCAATTGGTGAACATAACACGAGCATCACCCGAACAGGGATCGTACACATTAACTAGCGTCCAAGAATGAGAGGACAACGTGCTAGTAAAGTTAATGACCAGGGCAAAATTAGACGAAAACACCACATCACCAGTGAACACAGAGCTTTTCCATATAGCATGGAAAATATTGGCCACCCCTCACCGCCTCGCGAGCGGTACGAGCACACAAAAGAGAAATTTATTTTGAATATTAGAGATGGCACATACAAATTTGCTTAGAACGGCAAAAGAATACCACATATAGGTAGGTATAGTGGACTCATGTGGCAAAACTGGTTTAAAGTATTTTGGATGCACAAGTAGTGATCATACTTAGTGCAAAATGAAGGCTAGCAAAAGATTGAGAAGCGACCAACTAAGAAACGAATAATCTCATAAGCGAGCATTAAGCATAATTACACCAAATAATGCACCACAAGTAGGATGTAATTTCATTGCATAACTATTGACTTTCGTGCTTGCATAGGGAATCAGAAACCTTAACACCAATATTCTTACTAAAGCATAATTACTCATCAACATGACTCACATATCACATCATCATATCTCAAAACTATTACAAGGAATCAAGTTTATTTTGTCGAATGATCTTCATGAAAGTTTTTATTATATCCTTCTTGGATATCTATCACTTTGGAACTAATTTTCATGTGTTGCTTTTCATAAGCTCAAACAAATATGAGTGAAGATCATGAGACTAATTTTTCTTTCTCTCAAATTAATTTAAGTGAAGCAAGAGAGAATTTCTTCAAAAATACTAAAGCACATCGTGCTCAAAAAGATATAAGTGAAGCACTAGAGCAATTCCATAGCTCATAAAAATTTAAGTGAAGCATAGAGAGCAATTCTAACAAGTCATGGCATAATTTTGGCTCTCTCAAATAGGTGTGTCCAGCAAGGAATCAAGCCTTAAAACAAAAGGCAAAACAAGCAAAGACTCATATCATACAAGACGCTCCAAGCAAAACTCATAGTATGTGACGAATAAAAATATAGCTTCGAGTAAAATATTGATGGTCGTTAGAAGAAAGAGGAGATGCCACTCGTGGCATCCCCAAGCTTAGTTGCTTGCTTCTCTTTGGATAATATCTTGGGATGCCATGGGCATTCCCAAGCTTAGGCTCTTCTTACTCCTTATTCCTTCATCCATCGTAACATCGCCCAAAACATGAAAACTTCAATCACACAAAACTCAACAAAACCTTCGTGAGATCCGTTCGTATAAGAAAGAAAATCACTACTGTAAGTACTATTGCAACCCATTCATATTTTATTCTTGCATTATATCTACTGTATCCCAAATTTTCCATGGCAAAAAATCTTCAAAGAAAACCATAGAATCATCAAAACAAGCACACAACGCAAAGAAAACAAAATCTGTCAAAAACAGAATAGTCTGTAGCAATCTGGATATTTCAAATACTTATGTAACTCTAAAAAGCCTGAAACATTAGACGACCTGAGCAATTTGTATATTAATCTTATGCAGAAAGAATTGGTATTTTATCATGCTCTGGTTAAAAATGAAAATTATTTTCGTGAGCGCAAAAGTTTCTATTTTTCAGCAAGATCAAACAACTATCACCCAAGAAGATCCTAAAGGCTTTGCTTGGCACAAACACTAATTAAAACACAAAAAACACAATCATAACTGTTGCATAATTGTGCAAACACTCAAGAACAGAAAGCGAAAAGCAAAAATAAATTTTATTCATTGAGTTGCCTCCCAACAAGCGCTATTGTTTTACGCCCCTAGCTAAGCATAGAGCAAGGATCTACGTTTTGTCATCCTTCTTCTTAATTTCCTTAGAGGTGTTTTTGTCATGAGGTTTTGTAAAACAACATAAAACATATTATCCATAGAAACTTTAGCATTATTAAGTTGCTCATCATAATAACCCCTTTTATTTCCGGCAACAATCCAAGAGTAATGTTGGTTAACATTATTGAAAACTTGTTGGATTACATCTAGAATGGGGACTTACTTTTTAAGATTCTCATCAAAGATTTTATTATCCCCAAGCAAATGTCTTAACGCATAATCACTATTGTAAATAATTTCATCTATCACGGGCTTTACACGGTTCATACCATAAAAATCAAAGATTTCCCTAGCTTCCCGTATTATGTAGTCAAACTCATTCATAAGAACAAGAGTGGCCAACTTATTAGCCTTAGGATTCTTTATAATGGGAAGCTCAAAAAACAATCTTTGCAAAGTAGGATGAGTACGGATAAATTTACTTTCAAGTTTCAGAACTAGCGCTGAGATGGCATCCGCATAAGATCTAGTATTTCTAACTATAGGAGCATCATCAAGACTTAGATTTCCAACACAATTGAAAAATTCTTGGATACATTCTTTTCCCATAACATTCCCTTGCCCCAAGATAAAAGTTTTAGCATCCAGATTGCCCGTACGTCCAATCTTAGGAGTTAGGCCATCATCTGTTGCTGCCATACCAAAATCACTCATGATTGCAAGCAAAGGATAGATCTGACGAGAAAAAGGCAAATGAAAAAGAGGGCGAATAAAACGGCAAATTTTTGTGAAGTGGGGGAGAGGAAAACGAGAGGCAAATGGAAAATGAGGTAAATTGCGAGGAGATGAGATTTGTGATTAGGAACCTGGTAGATGTTGATGATGTCTCCCCGTCAACGGTGCCAGAAATTGGCACGGAACCGGGAGACTATCTTGACTTGATCCTCCCCGGCAATGCTACCTCTTGAGCACGCGTTGGTTTTCCCTTGAAGAGGAAAGGGTGATGCAGCAAAGTAGCGTAAGTATTTCCCTCAGTTTTTGAGAACCAAGGTATCAATCCAGTAGGAGATAACACGCAAGTCACCTAGTACCTGCACAAACAATCAAGAACCTTGCAACCAACGCGATAAAGGGGTTGTCAATCCCTTCACGGTCACTCGCAAAAGTGAGATCTAATGAAGATAGTAAGATAAATATTTTTGGTATTTTTGTTGTATAGATTGGAAAGTAAAGATTGCAAAACAGTAAACGAGATGTGATGTAAATAAAGGAGATGCAATATAATAAGAAAGAGACCCGGGGGCCATAGGTTTCACTAGTGGCTTCTCTCAAGATAGCATGTATTACGGTGGGTGAACAAATTACTGCCGAGCAATTTATAGAAAAGCGCATAGTTATGAGAATATCTAGGCAATGATCATGAATATAGGCATCACGTCCATGTCAAGTAGACCGAAACGATTCTGCATCTACTACTATTACTCCACACATCGACCGCTATCCAGCATGCATCTAGAGTATTAAGTTCCTAAGAACAGAGCAATGCATTAAGCAAGATGACATGATGTAGAGGGATAAACTCAAGCAATATGATATAAACCCCATCTTTTCCTCGATGGCAACAATACAATACGTGCCCTGCTGCCCCTACTGTCACTGGGAAAGGACACCGCAAGATTGAACCCAAAGCTAATCACTTCTCCCATTGTAAGAAAGATCAATCTAGTAGGCCAAACTAAACCGATAATTCGAAGAGACTTGCAAAGATATCAAATCATGCATATAAGAATTCAGAGAATAACCAAATAATATTCACAGATAACCTTGATCCTAAATCCACAATTCATCGGATCTCGGCAAACACACCGCAAAAGAGTATTACATCGAATAGATCTCCAAGAACATCGAGGAGAACTTTGTATTGAGAACCAAAGAGAGAGAAGAAGCCATCTAGCTAATAACTATGGACCCCGAAGGTCAGTAGTAAACTACTCACTCTTCATCGGAGAGGCTATGGGGTTGATGTAGAAGCCCTCCATGATCAATTCCCCCTCCGGCAGATCGCCGGGAAAGGCCCCAAGATGGGATCTCACGGGTACAAAAGGTTGCAGCGGTGGAAACGTGGTTTCGTAGCTCCCCCTGATGTTTTTAGGGTATAAGACTATATATAGGCAGAAGAAGTACGTCGGTGGAGCTCCGTGGGGCCCACGAGGGTGGGGGCGCGCCTACCCCCCTGGGCGCGCCCTCCTACCTCGTGGCCGCCTCGCGGAGTTCCGGACTTCAACTCCAAGTCTTCTGGATTTCTGGCCTTCGGTTAATAGGTTAGTCCCAAAAATAATATAAAAGAGCATATTAAAGCCCATTAAACATCAAAAACATATAATATAATAGCATGGAACAATAAAAAATTATAGATACGTTGGAGACGTATCAGGCAACAGCGCCAGAAATTCCTTTTGATGTCGGCTAGGACTACGTCGGTATTTCCCGAAACAGGAAGGGATGATGCAGCATAGTGACGGTAGGTATTTACCTCAGTGATGAGACCAAGGTTATCGAACCAGTAGGAGAACCAAGCAACACTACGTAAACAACACATGCACACAAATAACAAATACTCGCAACCCGACGTGTTAAAGGGCTTGTCAATCCCTCTCGGGTAACGGCGCCAGAAATTAGCAAACGGACATGAGAGAGTTGTAAATATTGATAGTTCGAATGCCAAATAAAATAAAGTGCAGCAAGGTATTTTTATATTTTTGGTTCAATAGATCTGAAAATAAAAGCAAAGAAAAATCAGGGCGAAGCCATGTATAGGCTGTGTAGTCACATGACTACACAACTTTGTGGAAAAAGTATCATATATAAGCACAAATCATGCAAAAAATAATACAATATTTGTAGAAATGCATATATCTTGACTACACATGATTGAAATCCTGGCACCACCACTGAGGAAAATAGATCGCAAAGGCAAATATATTAAAGAAGAGACCTAGGGGCCGTAGATTTCACTAGTGGCTTCCCTCGAGAAAAATAGCAACCGGTGGGTAAACAAATTACTGTTGGGCAATTGATAGAAATTCAAATAATCATGACGATATCTAGGCAATGATCATTATATAGGCATCACGTCCAAGATTAGTAGACTGACTCCTGCCTTCATCTACTACTATTACTCCACACATCGACCGCTATCCAGCATGCATCTAGTGTATTAAGTTCATGGAGAAATGGAGTAATGCAATAAGAACGATGACATGATGTAGACAAGATCTATTTATGTAGAAATAGACCCCATCTTGTTTCCTCAATGGCAACGATACATATGTGTCGGTTCCCCTTCTGTCACTGGGATCATGCACCGTAAGATCGAACCCATCACAAAGCACCTCTTCCCATTGCAAGATAGATAGATCAAGTTGGCCAAACAAAACCCAAATATCGGAGAATAAATACGAGGCTATAGGCAATCATGCATATAAGAGATCAAAGAAGACTCAAATAACTTTCATGGATAAAAAGATAGATTTGATCATAAACTCAAAGTTCATCCGATCCCAACAAACACACCGCAAAAAGAGTTACATCATATGGATCTCCAAGAGAACATTGTATTGAGAATCAAAAGAGAGAGAGAGAGAGAGAAAGCCATCTAGCTACTAACTACAGACCCGTAGGTCTACAAAGAACTACTCACGCATCATCAGAGAGGCACCAATGGAAGTGGTGAACCCCTCTGTGATGGTGTCTAGATTGGATCTGGTGGTTCTGGACTCTGCGGCGGCTGGAATGGATTTTCGTCGACTCCCCTAGGGTTTTTGGAATATTGAGGTATTTATAGAGCAAAGAGGCGGTTCAGGGGGCATCCGAGGTGCGCACAACCCACCAGGGTGCGCCTGGGCCTCCAGGCGCGCCCTGGTGGGTTGTGCTCCCCTCGAAGCACCCCCAGGTGCTTCTCCGGCCCACTGGATGTCTTCTAGTCCAAAAAATCCACAAAAAGTTTCACTGCGTTTGGACTCCGTTTGGTATTGATTTCCTGTGATGTAAAAAACATGCAGAAAACAGCAACTGGCACTTGGAACTTTGTCAATAGGTTAGTACCAAAAAATGATATTAAATGACTATAAAATGATTATAAAACATCCAAGAATGATAATATAATAGCATGGAAAAATGAAAAATTATAGATACGTGGAGACGTATCAGGTATCCCATGAAGACGCACTTCTCCGATTTGGGATCGAGCTTATCAGGCTGAAGCCTTTTGACATACGTGTCGCAACCCCAAACTTTAAGAAACGTCAGGTTAGGTTTCTTGCCAAACCATAGTTCATACAGTGTCGTCTCAACGAATTTAGATGGTGCCCTATTTAACGTGAATGCACTTGTCTCTAATGCATAACCCCAAAATGATAGTGGTAAATTGGTAAGAGACATCATAGAACGCAGCATATCCAATAAAGTACGGTTACGACATTCGGATACACCATTACGATGTGGTGTTCCAGGTGGCCTGAGTTGTGAAACAATTCCACATTTTTTAAATTAAGGCCAAACTCGTAACTCAAATATTCGCCTCCGCGATCAGATCATAGAAACTTTATTTTCTTGTTACAATGATTCTCCACTTCACTCTGAAATTCTTTGAACTTTTCAAATGTTTCGGACTTGTGTTTCATCAAGTAGATATACCCATACCTACTCAAATCATCTTTGAAGGTTAGAAAATAACGATACCTGCTGCGTGCTTCAACACTCATCGGACCGCATACATCGGCATGTATTATTTCCAATAAGTCATTAGCTCGCTCCATTGTTCCAGAGAACGGAGTTTTAGTCATCTTGCCCATGAGGCATGGTTCACAAGTATCAAATGATTCATAATGAAGTTATTTCAAAAGTCCAGCTGCATGGAGTTTCTTCATGCGCTTTACACCAATATGACCTAAACGGTAGTGCCACAAGTATGTTGCACTATCATTATCAACTTTGCATCTTTTGGCATCAATATTATGAATATGTGTATCACTACGATCGAGATTCAGTAAACCATTCACATTGGGTGTATGACCATAGAAGGTTTTATTCATGTGAACAGAACAACATATATTCTCTGACTTAAATGAATAAACGTATTGCAATAAACATGATCTGATCATATTCATGCTCAATGCAAACACCAAATAAGATTTACATAGGTTCAACACTAACCCCGAAGGTAGAGGGAGTGTGCGATGGTGATCATATCAACCTTGGAATCATTTCCAGCACACATCATCACCTCGCTTTTAACTAGTCTCTGCAACTCATGTTTCGAGTTACTTATCTTAGCAATTGAACTGGTATCAAATACCTAGGGGTTACTACGAACACTAGTAAAATACACATACATAACATGTATATCAAATATACCATTGTTCACTTTGCCATTCTTCTTATCTGCCAAGTATTTGGGGCAGTACCACTTCCAGTGACCATTTCCTTCGCAGTAGAAGCACTCAGTTTCAGCTTGGGTTCAGCTTTGGACTTCTTCACGGGAGTGGCAACTTGCTTGCCATTCTTTTGGAGTTCCTTTTCTTTCCCTCGCCCTTTTTCTTGAAACTAGTGGTCTTGTTAACCATCAACGCTTGATGCTCTTTCTTGATTTCTACCTTTGCCGATTTCAGCATCACGAAGAGCTTGGGAACCATTTTTGTCATCCCTTGCATATTATAGTTTATCACGAAGTTCTAGTAGCTTGGTGATAGTGACTAGAGAACTTTGTCAATCACTATCTTATCTAGAATATTAACTCCCACTTGATTCAAGCGATTGTAGTACCCAAACATTCTGAGTACATGCTCACTGGCTAAGCTATTCTCCTCCATCTTGTAGGCAAAGTACTTGTCAGAGGTCTCATACCTCTTGACACGGGCATGAATCTGAAATACCAATTTTCAGCTCTTGGAACATCTCATATGCTCCGTGGCGTTCACAATGTTTTTTGAAGTCCCGGGTTCTAAGCCATAAAGCATGGTGCACTAAACTATCAAGTAGTCATCATATCGAGCTCTGCATCTGCTCCTGCAACAGGTTTGTCACCTAGCGATGCATCAAGGACATAATTCTTCTATGCAACAATGAGGATAATCCTCAGATTACGGACCCAGTCCGGATCATTGCTACTATCATCTTTCAACTTAGTTTTCTCTAGGAACATATCAAAAATATATAGGAGCTATATCACGAGCTATTGATCTACAGCATAGATATGCAAAACTATCAAGACTAAGTTCATGATAAATTAAGTTCAATTAATCAAATTACTAATGAATTCCCACTTAAATAAACATCCCTCAAGTTTATCTAAGTGATACATGATCCAAATCAACTAACCCATGTCTGATCATCACGTGAGATGGGGTAGTCATCAATGGTGAACATCTCTATGTTGATCATATCTATTATATGACTCATGTTCGACCTTTCGGTCTCCAGTATTCCGAGACCATGTATGTACATGCTAGGCTCGTCAAGTTTAACCCAAGTATTCTGCATGTGCAAAACTGTCTTACACAAGTTATATGTGAAAGTAGAGTCTATCACACCCGATCATCACGTGGTGTCTTGAAATGACGAACTGTAGCAATGGTGCATACTCAGGGAGAACACTTTTATCTCGAAATTAAGTGAAGGGATCATCTTATAATGCTACCACCGTTCTAAGCAAAATAAGATGCATAAAAGATAAACATCACTTGCATTTAAAATATGTGACATGATATGGCCATCATCTTGTGCTTTTGATCTCCATCTCCAAAGCATTTTCATGATCTCCATCGTCACCGGCTTGACACCTTGATCTCCATCATAGTGTCGTTGCGTCAAGGTTGTCACACCAACTATTGCTTCTACAACTACCGCTAACGCATAGTGATAAAGTAAAGCAATTACATGGCGCTTGCACTTCATACAATAAAGAGACAACCCTAAGGCTCCTGTCGGTTGTCGATATTACAAAATATGATCATCTCACACATCAACATATATCACATCATATCTTGACCATATCACATCACAACATTCCCTGCAAAACACAAGTTAGATGTCCTCTACTTTGTTGTTGCAAGTTTTACATGGATGCTACGGGCTTCTAGCAAGAACCATTCTTACCTACGCAAAAACCACAATGGTGTTTCATCAAGTTTGTTGTTTTAACCTTCTTCAAGGACCGGCTATAGTCAAATTCGATTCAACTAAAGTAGGAGAAACAGACATCCGCCAAACACCTTTATGCAAAACTAGTTGCATGTTAGTCGGTGGAACATGTCTCATGTGCATAGACAAGTAAGGTTGGTCCGAGCCGCTTCATCCCACAATACCGCCGAATCAAAATAAGACGTTGGTGGTAAGCAGTATGACTATCACCGCCCACAACTCTTTTTGTTCTACTCGTGCGTATCATCTACGCATAGACCTGGCTCGGATGCCACTGTTGGGAAATGTTGCATGGAAAACAAAAAAAATCTATGCACATGCAAGATCTATCCATGGAGATGCATAGCAACGAGGGGGAGAGTGTGTCTACGTACCCTTGTAGACCATAAGCAGAAGTGTTTCACAACGCGGTTGATGTAGTCGAACTTTCTTCACGCTCCAACAGATCTAGTACCAAAAGCAGGGCACCTCCGCGTTCTACACACGTTCACCTCAGTGACGTCCTCCGCCTTCTTGATCCAGCAAGACGGTGAGGTAGTGGATGAGTTTCGACAGCACGACGGCGTGGTGACGGTGATGGTGAAGCTATCTCCGCAGGGCTTCGCCTAAGCACTACGAAAATATGACCGGGGGTGTAAACGGTGGACGGGGGCGCCGCACATGGCTAGGCAATTGTCTGTTGTGTGCTAGGCGCCCCCCTCACACATATATATAGGTGGGAGGGAGGGAGGAGCAGCCAAACGGGGCGCCCAAGTAGGAGGAATCCTACTTGGGGTCTAGCTTGCCCATGCCGACCTCAAGACTGCGGCCCGGGCGGACCGCGAGGTGCTCCAGCAATTGGAGAAAATCACCTTGGGTAAGCAATACTTATTGCAGTGTGTGTTTGGCAGCAAAGGGTATGTCGAGCTCACCTAGCTATGGCATTCCGCAGAAGTCTTCGCGGGTCTTCCTAGAGCATGGCGGATGCAGTTGCGCACTTCGACCAGTTGGCGGGTCACGAGGTGGAGAAGGCCTTCTGGGGCCAATTCCCGGGGTCTCCGGCATCGCAGCTGCTGAACAATCGAATGAAGTAGCTGGCGGAGCTACTCCGCATGGCGAGGCCGGTGCTACAAGACCTCTGTGTCGCCCTGTGGCCTACCGAAGCCCTTCCAACCAGCCTCTTCATCCTCGTGATGCACCTGCGGGGGGCTGTCTCGCGTGTGGATAGCTGGGGGAGGTCCGCGTGCTTTGAAGGAGAATGGAGGGCATATGCCTGCATGAAGATGCACTTCCGCAAGGTTGACGTGGTGACAGTCGTCGTGGGTCCTCCTGCGGAGAAGCTCCGCACCGCCGAGCAGTTCTTTCCCGAGGTGGAGGAAGGAGCTCGGGTTACCGAGGCCATGTGTCCAAAAGACACTTTGTGTTATTTGGTAGTACTTCGGAATGCCGAACTGATGGAATGTATAAAATATTATCTTTTTCTTTAATGGATATGGCTTTAAATTCCATGTGTGTTTTTCAATTATTTGTACCTCATGTGTGACTGTTTTACACTGAAAGTGGCCAGTCGTCGGCTTCAACCCCCATGTAGATTATACAAAGGGTGTTCCAAGATGCAGGTTTGACCCTTAGCCGACATCTCGGTGCCCAGAGGCGATCTTCTGCATATAGGAACAAGGCAATCAGACTATAGGCTTGAGAGCTTTTATGTAGTCCTAGGAGTTTGACTGTGGTGGCTGATGACCAGCTCTCGGTATGGGAAATGGCCGGCCTGGTAGGCCGAGGTGTAGGACATGACACACTTCGGCTCGAAAGTAAAGCCCTTCATTAACACGGGTGATCTCTATCACCGCATCGCTTAACATGGTCTATGAATGGCCAACCAGTTTGCGCCGACCTAGACAGTCAGTTTTTGGCTTTCTCTACTGAGGCGCTCTGCCAATTAACCTGGCGGCACTATTGCAGTGGTTCTCCCGTTACACCCTTAGACGAATTCATCGGGAACGTAAGGGGCACACATAGGAGCCGGGCAATCCAACTATTGACCGAAATCTTGGTTCGAAACGGATGCATATAAGACAAAAACCGAGATGCCGAATACTTCGGACTTGTAATACAATTGTATATTTTTAAAGAACTTCTTCACAGCGCAGGCGCCATGCTTATAAATAAATACGATAAAGACCTTTAAAGGGCATGGTTTCTTTATTTCATAATCTCAAGCATTTACAGGCCCGGCTGCAATAAGAGGAACTAAAAGAATACAATGTAAAAAGAAAAGAAGGAAGAAAAATACAGGGCGGGTATTGACATCGGGCTTTAGGAACCTGGGCTGCATCATGCCGCACGTCTGCGCTTCCGGGCTGTTCACCAGCCTGCAGTCACCGATGGTGGTGATTTAAGTAAGACAAGTGCAATCTCGGTCCTTTATGCGCTTCGGGCGTTTATTGCACGAGCCCCTTGAAGGAGGTCTTGCAGGAGTCTGATAGTGTGGTTTAAGCCACATGGATGAATTCGTGATTGCCGACTCTTTGAGAAAGGCCCACTGATATAAAGGCTCAAAGCCACGTCGGTCCTCGATCGAGCCGTTCCGGCGTGTTGGTGAGTTTTGGCTCCTCGGCAACCTAGGGAATCTTGAGTGCGAACTTATGCACCTTGGGGACATAGTGCCCCATCCAGAGATGGCACGCAAGAAGCCCACATCCCTATTTAGGGTGTGGGGTTATGCGTCCGAGGTCAATTTGTGCGGCCCGGGTGCGCTTCGAAGAGCTAGCAGTGCATTTATCGCTGCAGGCTGCCTCCTTGGATGCATGTACCTCGGCTGCAAATGCCACGGTTTGCTCCTCGGTCCAGAGCGAACGCTCGATGTTTCCATTGACTATTATAACACCGTTGGGTCCTTGCATTTTTAGCTTTGAGATAAGCATAATGCGGGACTGCGTTGAAGCGTGCGAAGCCTGTGCGTCCTAAAAGCGCGTGATATCCGCTTCAGAAGGGGACGATGTCGAAGATTAACTCTTCACTTCTGAAGTTTTCGGGTGTGCCGAAGACTAGCTCCAAGGTGACCGTGCCGGTGCAGTGGGCTTTGAAGCCTGGGATGACACCTTTAAAGATGGTGGTGTTTGGTTTGATGCGGGATGAGTCGATGCCCATCTTCCTAACCGTGTCCTTGTAAATGAGGTTGAGGCTGCTTCCTCCGTCCATGAGGACGTGTGTCTGATGGTAACCATCGATAATTGGGTCCAGGACGAGCATCGCCGATCCGCCATGTCTAATGCTGGTCGCGTGGTCATGCATGTCAAACGTGATCGGGCAAGCCGACCAAGGGTTGAACTTCAGGGCGACTGGCTCCAACGCGTAGATATCCCAAAATACTCGCTTCCTCTCCTTTTTAGGGATGTGGGTAACATAGATCATGTTGACCTTGGTTACCTCATCGGGGAACTTCTTTTGGCCCCCATTATTGGGTGGCCGAGGTTCATCCTCGTCTTCATTGCGGTTTTGGAATTTACTTGGTCCCTGACCTTGCCAGCTGATACGTCTCCAACGTATCTATAATTTATGAATTCATGCTGTCATATTATCATTCTCGGATGCTTTACAATCATTTTATAGCAACTTATATCATTTTTTGGGACTAACCTATTGACATAGTGCCCAGTGCGAGTTGCTATTTTTGCTTATTTTTTTACTTCGCAGGAAACTCAATATCAAACGGAGTCCAAACACTGTGAAATTTTTTGGAGATTTTTTATGGACCAGAACACCCAGGATGGGCAAGAGAAGTACCAGAGGGATGCCCCGAGGGGGCACAACCCACCTCGGCGCGCCTGCGGGCCCAGGCACGCCCTGGTGGGTTGTGCCCACCTCGGTGGCCTCCCGCATCGCCTCTTCGCCCTATAAATTGTCAAATATTCCAAAAACCCTCGGGAGAACCCTAGATCGGAAGTTCTGCCGCTGCAAGCCTCTGTATCCATGAAAACCAATCTAGACCCCATCCCGGCACCCTGCCGGAGGCGGAGATCATCACCGGTGGCCATCTTCATCATCCCAGCGGCCACCATGATGAGGAGGGAGTAGTCCAACCTCGGGGCTGAGGGTTTGTACCAGTAGCTATGTGTTTAATCTCTCTCTCTCTCTCTCTCTCGTGTTCTTGAGATGTCACGATCTTGATGTATCACGGGCTTTGTTAATATAGTCGGATCATATGTTGTTTTCCCCTCTCTATCTTGTGATGAATTGAGTTTTTCCTTTGAGATTTCGTTTTATCGGATTGAATACTTTTATGGATTTGAGAGCACTTGATATATGTCTTTGAAAGGATCGATATAGTTGACTAGAGGGGGGTGAATAGGCAACTAACAATTTTTAGCTTTTCTTTACCAATTTAAACTTTGCATCAAAGTAGGTTGTCTAGATATGCAACTAGGTGAGCAAGCTATATGATGCAACAACAACAAGCACACAAGCAAGCAAGGGATGCAACACAATATAAGCTTGCACAAGTAAAGGTACGAGATAACCAAGAGTGGAGCCGGTGAAGACGAGGATGTGTTACCGAAGTTCCTTCCCTTTGAGAGGAAGTACGTCTCCGTTGGAGCGGTGTGGAGGCACAATGCTCCCCGAGAAGCCACTAGGGCCACCGTATTCTCCTCACGCCCTGA
Source organism: Triticum aestivum (assembly GCF_018294505.1). Lineage (NCBI taxonomy): Eukaryota > Viridiplantae > Streptophyta > Magnoliopsida > Poales > Poaceae > Triticum > Triticum aestivum. The sequence continues at coordinate 336,130,579 of NC_057805.1, forward strand.
CACAATGCGAGATATCATGATTCCGCTATTGGTGCCCTTGGAGGCGGCGACCGGACCTTTACAAACAAGGTTGGGGCAATCTCCACAACTTAATTGGAGGCTCCCAACGACACCACGAAGCTTCACCACAATGGAATATGGCTCCGCGGTGACCTCAACCGCCTAGGGTGCTCAAACACCCAAGAGTAACAAGATCCGCAAGGGATTAGTTGGGGGAATCAAATTACTCTTGGTGGAAGTGTAGATCGGGGCTTTCTCAACCAATCCCTAGAGAATCAACGAGTTTGATTGGCTAGGGAGAGAGATCGGGCGAAAATGGAGCTTAGAGAAACAATGGAGCTTAGAGAAACAATGGAGCTTAGAGAAACAATGGAGCTTAGAGATGGAAGAGGTAGTCAACTCGGAGAAGAAGACTCCCCTTATATAGTGATAGGACAAATCCAACCGTTATCCACTTACCCAGCCTGCGACGTGCGGTACTACCGCAACAGACATGCGGTACTACCGCAAGGGCCTACGGTACTACCGCGGGGAACTACGGTACTACCGCCGGCGCGACAGGAGCTAGACCAGCCCTGTTGCTTGGAAGCAGAGAGCGGTAGAACCACCGGAGCGGTACTACCGCTCGTCCTTGCGGTACTACAGCAAGGTAGGGTTTGTCTAGGCTGGGAAGGCACGGACATATAAAAATACATCCATGGCTACTTCTGTTGAGTTTTGATCTGTGCAAAACTCCGACACGGTACTACCGCATACCTGGAGCAGTACTACCGCGTAGGGCACGGATGTAAAAAATTACATCCGCCCCTACTTCCGCTTCTGCTGTTGTGCCTGGCCCGAGGCCACGGTACTACCGCGCTCGGGGAGCGGTACTACCGCAAGGGACTGCGGTACTACCGCGCCCACGGCCAGTACTACCGTGGGCCTCTGCGGTACTACTGCTCCCATGAGCAGTACTACTGCATGCCACAGCACAACACTCACTAGGAGTCCTTCATTTTGCAGAGACATGGATAAACGGTGGTTGCTCCAAAGAGGCAAAGGAAAGGTGGTGCAAAAGGAACATACGTGTATGTGATGATTCCACCCAAACCTTTCCAAAGCGGACCCCCTCTTAATAGTACGACTTTCCTACGACTCAAATCCACCAAAAAGAAACGTAGAGAAAACTCCATCTTCACTGGACTCCGAGGGGCAACGACTCGTCTTGTGTCTAAACATGAGATATCTAAAATGCTCAATGCACACGATTAGTCCGCAAAAGCATTGTAATCAATCACCAAAACCACTTAGGGATAAATATGCCCTTACAGTCTTGCGTATGAATACTCGTGGTGACAATGGGGTATCATATTTATTCACTTGATATGTGTTTTGTCACTCAACTCGCGGCCCGAGGTGACATTGGGGTAATCTATGCATAGGGGTTGATGCACGTTTTCGTCCTTGTTTCTCCGGTAGAAATCTTGGGGCACTCTATGAGGTTCTCTGTGTTGGATTCATTATTATGAATCTGAATTTGCTTTGGTGTTATTTTAGTACGAACTCTTGATAGATCAATCAGAAAGAATAGCTACATGTTATTTTAGTACAGACTCTTGATAGATCGGTCGAAAAGAATAACTTGGTGTTATTTTAGTACGAACTCTTGGATAGATCAATCAGAAAGAATAGCTACAAACAATTTCTTCTTATGTTCTCCTCTAGATAAGAACTTTGGAGTGATTCTTCATCGCACGTTGAGGGATGGTTTTATGATCCAATTATATTAGCATTGTTGAGAGATTGCACTAGCGAAAGTACGGACCCTAGGCCTCATTTTCAAGCATTGTAATACCGTTTGTGCTCCATTTTATTAATTTCTACCTTGCTGTTTTTTTATTTTCAGATTATAAAAATATATTTCTACCATCCATATTACACTTTTATCACCATCTCTTCGCCAAACTATGCACCTATACAAATTGCCATTGTATTGGGTGTGTTGGGGACACAAGAGGTTTCTTGTATTTGATTGCAGGGTTGTTTGAGAGAGACCATCTTCATCCTACGCCTCCCACAGATTGATAAACCTTAGGTCATCCACTTGAGGGAAAATTGCTACTGTCCTACAAAACTCTACGCTTGGAGGCCCAACACGAGTCTACAAGAACAAGTTGTGTAGTAGACATCAAGCTCTTTTCTGGTGCCGTTGCCGGGGAGGTGAGTGCATGAAGGTATATCTTTAGATCTTGCAATCAAATCTTTTAGTTTCCTATTTTATCACTAGTTTGGTTTATAAAAGAAAAAAATGGAATTGAGGTGGTCTCATATTATTCATCTTTATCATGTCTTTCTTGAAAATGATGGAAAGGAAAATTGTGCTCAATTGATTGAAGAAGGATTCAATAAAATGATTGGCATAAATGATGAGCATGATTGCAATGTTGTTAGTATGAATTCTTTTAATATCCATGATGCTAGTGATATGCAAAGCCATAAGCTTGGGGATGCTATGTTTGATGAAGATGATATTTTTAGTCCCCCAAGACTTGATGTACAAATTTGTTATAATGATTGCATGCCTCCTATTTATGATGATTATATTGATGAAAGTGGGTTTGGAAGAGTGTCAACTCTAGGTACTAATGATCCCACTATTTTGGAGGGTGTTGAACCTTATTATAATAATTATGAAAGTGGATTTGGAGAGGTCATGACTTTATTCAATGATGATTCCACTATCTTGGAAGAGGTTTCAAATGACTATGATAACAAAGTTGCTATCTATGATGATTATGGTGATGACATATAAGTTATAAATAATAATGATTACCATGAAACTTGTCATCATGATTTTAATTTTCAATCCCATGATAGTTATTTTGTTGAGTTTGCTTCCACTACTACTCATGAGAAGAAATTTGCTTATGTGGGGAGTAACAAAATTTCTATGCCTATGCATCATGAAAAGAGTGATTTATGTGATAGTTATATTGTTGAATTCATTCATGATGCTACTGAAAATTATTATGAGAGAGGAGCATATGCAATTACATATAGCAATAATAGCAAGTTTCCTCTCTTTATGTTGAAAATCTTGAAGTTTTACTTGTTTTACCTTCCTATGCTAGTTGATTCTTGCTCCCATAAATTATTTACTCACAAAATCCCTATGCATAGGAAGTGGGTTAGACTTAAATGTGATAGTCATATGCTTCATGATGTTCTCTTTATGTTTCAATTCTTATTTTTTTATGTGAGCATCATTGAAATCATCATGCCTAGATAAAAAGGCATTAAAGAAAAGCGCTTGTTGGGAGACAACCCAACACTTTTACCTACTGTTTTTGTGTGTTCACGTGATTAGGCTACTATATTAATCATGTTTTATTGCTTTTGTTTCAATAAAGTGCCAAGCAAAGCCTTTGGGATAGTGTGGATGATAGTTGACTTGAATATGTGCAAAAACAGAAACCTTTGCGCTCAGTCCAGGAATTTTCAAAATTCACTGAATGTGCTTTTGATCTGAATTTTTTACAGGTGATAGATATACAAATTCTCAAGGTTGTCCTAATTTTTTCGAATTTTTGGAGTAGCGGAATTATGGTTGTTTTTCATATCATTACAGACTGTTCTGTTTTTGACATGTTCTGTTTTTGACATATTCTGTTTCCAATGCATAGTTTGCTTGTTTCCTAGTTTCTATGGCTTATATTGCTCAATATAAATTGTGGAAATGATATGATACAGTAGGCATTGTGTGGGAATAATTATGAATCTTGTCTTTGACAGTACCAAAGTGAAATGGTTTGCTCTTTATCATACTAACCTATCTCGCGAAGTTCCGTTAAGTTTTGTGTGATTGAAGTTTTCAAGTTTTGGGTGAGATGTCGATATGAGGAGAATAAGGAGTGACAAGATGAGGGAGTCCTGGATTAAGGGGTCCTCGGGCGTCCGGGCTATGTGACGTGGGCCGGACTAATGGGCCATGAAGATACAAGACAAAAGACTTCTTCCCGTGTCCGGATGGGACTCTCCTTTACGTGGAAGGCAAGCTTGGCATTAGGATATGAAGATTCCTTCCTCTGTAAACCGACTCTGTACAACCCTAGGTCCCTCTGGTGTCTATATAAACCGGAGGGTTTAGTCCGTAGAGGCAATCATAATCACAGAGGCTAGACATCTAGGGTTTAGCCATTACGATCTCGAGGTAGATCAACTCTTGTAAACTCCATATTTATCCAAGATAATCAAGTAGGAAGTAGGGTATTACCTCCATCAAGAGGGCCTGAACCTGGGTAAACATCGTGTCCCTATCTCCTGTTACCTTCGATCCTCAGACGCCAGTTCGGGACTCCCTACCCGAGATCTGCCGGTTTTGACACCGACATTGGTGCTCTTGTTGAGAGTTCCGCTGTGCCGTCGCCAGAAGGTTCGATGGCTCCATCAGTCATCCACAACAATACTGCCCTGAGGGAGGTCTTTCTCCCCGGCCAAATCTTTGTGTTCGGCGGCTTCGCACTGCGGGCCAACTCGCTTGGCCATCTAGAGCAGATCGACAGCTACGCCCCAGGTCACCAGATTAGTTTTGGAAATCTGGATTATGTCGCCGATATCCGAGGAGACTTGATCTTCCAAGGGTTCGTGACCCCAACCTCGGCTCTGGCTTTAGATCTGGAGTGCATTACCAGATCCGAAGACGAGATCCCCGAGCCCGCCGGACTCTCTGTAGCCATTAAGCTTAGCACAAGAGAGCTGGAGGAAGTAGTGTCAGAGGCAACCATCATGAAGTCGGACCCTTCTCCGAGCACTGGCTCTGAACCCTCGGAGTCAGCATCGTGTGAGCTCGGCCAAGGAGTTTTCTGTTGGGTTCTACGGTAGGGTGCGTCGACTGCAAATTAAAATTTTCCTACGCGCAGAACAACCAGGAACATGCTACGGGAGATGGATCACAATTCATTACCACTAGACGCGCAATGCCATGCAGCGGAAGAAGAGTTGGGGCAGCGCGTCCGTGTGGATCGTCTCCTCCTCGTCCGATCTCCCTCGAACAGCCGGTCGTCGGTTCCCACGTACAGGTTCGCCGGAGCGGCGCAAACGGTATCTGCGCGTGCAGGAGGAACGTCGTGCGGCGGACTGCTAGGTCCGGTCGCACAACCGGCGGCGAGTAGAGGTGTCTATTCGCAACACATGCAAACCCTAGTGATAGCGCCGAAGCGATCAACCGCATGAGTGTGCCGCACCCCACTTTATATAGGCGTCCGTCGCAGGCTCAACATTTGGGCCTCGCACGGACCCTAAAGCCCATAAGTCTACTCGGCCACAATCCGAATACATCTTGGATCACATCCGACCAGTGTCCTCGGATCCGACCTTGTAGGTTCCTTCCCTTAAGCGCGCGATCCCATATGTTCAAGCCGGCTCGGTCGCAGTTCGGATCACCTCCGAACTACATGGCTGGTAGCGGCCTCTAGCAAGGCGTGCTGACCACCAAGCAGACGATGAAACTGTTTAGGCGAACCTGTACATCACACTTCCATTCCTTTTGCCACACGATATATGTTGTCGGGCTCAAGGCGAGTCTGTCATCCTTGTGCTAGCCCGACCTCTTTCTCGTTTCAGTGATGCCGACCACAAACCAGATTATCTCATAATCCTTGTCGCATGGCCATGCTTATCTGGTCGGATCACACGAGGGGCCCAGAGTATATCTCTCCTGGTCGGAGGGGCAAATCCCATCTTGCTCGACCATCGCAGCATATGTCTGGACAAGCTCGAAACCTACCTTTGTAACTACCCAGTCACGGAGTAGCATTTGGTCGGCCCAAAGCAGGTCTGTCACCATCCCGAGTACATGCGTCAGCTCAGGTCTTAGGACATAGAACGTATGTTGTACTAGAGACTCGCAGATGACATATCGCTGCGTCTCATAGTTGGGTCTGTCCGACTCGGACCTTATCTCGACTCGGATCCGACTACGTCGAATCCGTCCAGACCTTCCAAAATCCATATTATCTGGTTAGCATCCAATGCTCCATGGCTAGTGAGACCAAGCCATCGACCGTGTCATATGCTAGTCTAGTCGGCTGCGCGTCCACACATCCCTTTCGACTAGGGACCTTTTAGGACAATCATCATACAATGCATAGTCCCACAAACAAGTCACGTACTTGTTGATACACATCATTGATAATGTCCAAGGACTATCTTTATTCATAAACACATAGGAAATATCATCATACATGATTGCCTCTAGGGCATATCTCCAACATTTTCTTCCCGCCGTACTCCACGGACTCTCTTCTCCCTAGCCAAACCTCGCCTTTAAGTGAGGCTCTGGACTTAATGCGATCCCTCGTCATTACAGAGGGGCAACATCCGAACTACGCCCGGCCCGAACTAGGGGCTGAGAGCGGGGAATTTTACATCCCACCCACCACCCACTTCATAGCCACTGTCGAGGACTTAACCTACATGCTCGATTACGGCTCCGAAGACATCGACGGTATGGATGACAATGCCGGAGAAGATCAGGCCCAAAACCCGCCGTTTACCGGACGCTGGACGACCACCTCTTCATATGACGTGTACATGGTGGATACACCCAAAGAGGGTAACGGCGATAACGAGAAAAATCCAGTTGAGAATAAACCTCCTGAGATACAACCAAAGCGCCGACATCAGCGGCGCCGCTCTAAATCACGCCGTGGAAGAGACAGCAATACCGGCACCGGAGACAACAATACCCCGGACGACGCCGAAGACCAAGAAGACCCTGTCGAGCCAACCTCCAAACAGGACGACCGAGAAGATGGGCAAATTGGCCCTGATGAACAAGCAGTAAACAAAAACTCGGAGGATAGTAATTATCTTCCACTCTCCGAGGATGAGGTGAGCCTCGACGACAAAGACTTTATCGTGCCTGAGGAACCCCTTGATCAGGAGCGCTTCAAGCGCCGGCTAATAGCCACTGCAAGGAGCCTGAAAAAGAAGAAGCAGCAGCAGCTTCAAGCTGACCAAGATCTGCTCAACGACAGGTGGACTAATGTCCTGGCAGCCGAGGAATACGGCCTCGGGCGCCCAACCAAGAGTTACCAAAAGCGCAAGCTGCTACCTCAATTTGACGATAAGGCGTTGGAGCCCATACCATCAACGCGTAACGCGGCCGACCAGCCACCACGTGGCCATGACAAAACGGCAACTCAAGCCGAACACCAGCCCATACTACCTCGCCGTAAAAGCAGAGACACAACAGCTCAAGGATATACGTACGACCTACAGCAGGACTTGGAAAATAGAGCAGGTCAGACCAGATCGATCTACGGATCACAGGGGCGTGCCCCGACGTGCGAGGACGGCTATCTAGCCGGGCGCGACAAGCATAACCACGTCTGGGCCGAAAACCACAGACGGACTCCATCCGAGCTGTGTCGCGACTTGGCCCGATATAGAGGCGCCGCACACCCCCTCTGCTTCACTGATGAAGTAATGGAGCATGAATTCCTAGAAGGGTTCAAACCCGTGAATATCGAATCATATGATGGAACAACAGATCCCGCAGTATGGATTGAGGACTTTCTTCTCCATATTCATATGGCCCGCGGTGATGATCTTCATGCCATCAAATACCTCTTGCTAAAGCTCAAGGGACCAGCTCGACATTGGTTAAACAAGCTACCAGAAAACTCCATTGGCAACTGGGAGGACTTGGAAGATGCCTTCCGTGACAACTTCCATGGCACATACGTTCGACCTCCGCATGCCGATGACTAAAGTCACATCGTTCAACAGCCCGGAGAGTCGGCCAGGAAATTCTGGACCAGGTTCCTAATTAAAAAGAACCAGATTGCCGACTGTCCGGATGCCGAACCCTAGCGGCCTTTAAGCATAGCATTCGCAATGAATGGCTCGCCCGACACCTTGGCCAAGAAAAGCCGAAGTCCATGGCAGCCCTCACAACACTTACGACCCGCTTTTGCACGGGCAAAGATAGTTGGCTAGCACGTAGCAGCAACAATGCAAGTGAACCTGGCACTTCTGAAGCCAGAAATAGCAACGGCGAGCCCCGACGCAATAGGCACAAGCGTCGGAACAACAGTGACAATACTGATGAACAGCGGTCAACGTCAGATTCAGTGGCTTCAAGTCCGGTCACCGGAAGAAGCCATTTAAAAGAAGTAATCCAGGCTCATCCAGCTTGGACCGAATCCTCGATCGACCATGCCAGATCCACGACACCCCCGATAAACCCGCCAATCATACCAACAGAACCTGTTGGGTCTTTAAACAGGCCGGTAAGTTAAATACCGAGAATAAGGAGAAGGGGTCGCCAAGTGAGGACGACGACGAGGAGCCCCGTCCACCGAACACGGGGGGTCAAAAGAAATCCCCCCCCCCAAGTCAAAACAGTGAACATGATATACGTTACTCATATCCCCAAGAGGGAGCGCAAACGCGCGCTCAGGGATGTCTATGCGATAGAGCCAGTCGACCCAAAATTCAATCCATGGTCATCCTGCCCGATCACTTTCGATCGCAGGGACCATCCGACCAGTATCCGTCATGGCGGCTCAGCCGCACTGGTCCTCGACCCAATCATTGATGGATTCCACCCCACGCGAGTCCTCATGGACTGTGGCAGCAGCCTTAACTTGCTCTATCAGGACACAGTCCACAAGATGGGCATCGATCCGTCAAGGATCAAGCCCACAAAAACTACCTTCAAAGGAGTAATACCAGGTGTAGAGGCCCGTTCCACGGGCTCAATCACATTGGAAGTCATCTTCGGATCGCCGGACAACTTCCGAAGCGAAGACTTGATCTTTTACATCGTCCCCTTCCGAAGTGGCTATCATGCACTGCTTGGACGAACCGCATTTGCTCGCTTCCATGCGGTGCCACACTATGCCTATCTCAAACTTAAGATGCCCGGACCATGCGGTGTCATAACAGTCAACGGAAACATGGAACGCTCCCTTCGTACCGAGGAGCACACCGCGGCCCTGGCAGCGGAAGTACAGGGCGGCCTTATCAAGCAGAACATCAATTCGGCGACCAAGCCCCCGGACACTATTAAACGAGTCTGGACTACTCCGCAGCACGACAGTCTAGCTCGTCAGGAGTTCGACTAGCAATTCGGCCTCTGTCTTACCCCCGACCGAATTGCGGCGTACATACCACGCGTACATAACTACGCACTAAAAATACCATGGGCAAAGACGGAGGCATAACTCGATCACGGTCCACAATACGGCTCGACCTTATCTGGGCACTCATACTTTCCCTTTTCTTTCTATCCTTTTCAGGTTTCTTTTCCACGGGCCCCTCACGCCGGCCTGATCGTCGATCCTTTTGAAGGACAAACATACCAAGGAGGCAAGCAGCATAGACGTGTGGCAGAATACCTAGATGATCTTCTTGACGATCACTTTACCTGTTTTCAGGACCCACACGCAGCTTCCCCTTGGTCTTGGCATGTTAAATAGCCCTATTGCTTATCGCGCATTACTTGTACAAATACGCTTTGACGTATCAATCAAATTATAATGGAAATAGTTTCCGGCCCAACATACGTGGCACTGGCTTACTCCTTCATTATATTTCACTATTTTTATCGATTGCACTCGTACACCTTGGTCCGACTTAAATCGCCAGGGGCTCCTATGCGCTCCATACATTTGCAACAAGTCCGAACACTTTTTACAGTATAATTCGGCGCCCCGAATATAGCATTATATGCATCGGCTCCAAATCATGTCTTTGGTCAATAGTTGGATTTTCCGGCTCTTGTGCTTGCTACCTTACGTTCCATCTTATCGGCTAGGGTAGTAAAGGGAGAACTACTGCGATTGTGTTTCTGGTTCATCCGGATAAACACCTCAGTAGAGAAATCCGAAAACTGACTGTCATGATGCGGCAAGAGTTGGTCAGCTATTCGGTGGCTAAACATAAATCTCTTGCGATTTTTTCCGCATTATGCGACGGATCGGCCTCCACCCGATCAGGTGTCTATAGCGCCCTAGTCCGGATAAACAAATACTAACTAGGGGCTGCACCTACACTCCTATTGTCAAACTCCTATGGCTAAGTGAGGGTGATAAAGCCACATAGTCCGATTGCCTGGTTCGCTGCACTAAACCCCTCCTTCAAGGACCAAATTCTTGGGTCAAGTGTGTTTAGGTTCCAACCCGAACACCCCCGTACTACCTACGTGGGGGATGAAGCCGACGACTGGCCAACTCTCAGATTTAATAAACGGTCGCACAAGAGGAAATAATTTCAAAAACAACAAGCAATATATTACATATAGGCTTTGTTCCATAATATAGGACCAGATAACATGAATACATTCATTCAAAGATAATGTCCTTCACACACTGGCCCTCTACAATGCGGGATCCTTCCAGGACATCATCAAAATACAGCTCAGGCGTGCGGTGCTCTTTGCCCACAGGCAGTCCCTCGGTCGCAAGCTTGACGGTGTTCATCTTCGCCCACTGTACCTTGACACGGGCGAAGGCCATCCGCGCACCTTCGATGCAGACCGACCGCTTTATGGCATCAAGCCGAGCGCAGTCATCGACCGGCCGCTTCACAAGCCCGAAGTGGCTGCTGGGTATGGCTTCGGCAGGCCATAAACGGATTATCAAATCCTTCATGGCCAAACCGGCCACCTTATGCAGTTCGGTCAGCTATTTCAGCTGATCGCTAAGGGGCACCGGATGCTCTGGCGCAAGGTACTGTGACCAGAACAGCTTCTCCGTTGAGCTCCCCTCTTCGGCTTGGAAGAACTCCGCAACATCAACAACTCTGCGAGGCAGATCCGCAAACGCTCCTGGAGAACTCCAAATCCGGGTCAGTCAGAGGTACCTTTTCTTCACAAATTTGCTCTGCATAATAAAGGCCTTACCCGCCGCAATCTGCTTGGCCTCCTGGATTTCCCGGAGGGTGCCCTGGGCCTCAACCCGGGCCTCTTGTGCACTTTGGCGGGACTTAGCAAGTTCGGACTCTTGGTCCGTAATCTTGCGCTCCAAGGACTCGCATTTCTTTATGGCGTCCTTGAGCTCCTGCTGAACCTCCCCGACCCTTGACTCGTGTTTTTTGCGGACGGCTTGCTCCTTCTCCGCTTTCTTCTAGGCCTCGGCCAGCGCGTTCTTGAGGGACTCCACCTCGGCCGCAACACCTATGAAACATCATAATAACATGATCAACACAAACAATTCATATCATTTTAGATCTGAACAGGCCATTGCATACCTTGCTTGTCCTGTAGTTGTTTTTGACATGGCCCTCTTCATCGGCCTGCTCCAGACTCTGCTTCAGTTTGGAGACTTTGGAAGAATGGGAGGTCGTAGCCAGCATCGACGCCTGCTTATTCACATAGACATATATGATTAGTCTCCTGCGAAAATTATTCGATCCTCTGTCCGGCCTTTCTTTTCGAAAACCGGACAGAGTCTCAGGGGCTACTGTCTATACTACGGCATTCTTTTTGCATAATTATGCCACATACCTCAAAGCCTATTAGAAGGCTGGCGCAGGCTTCGGTCAGTCCGCTCTTAGCAGACTGAACCCTCTCAACCACCATACCCATAAGGATACGGTGTTCTTCTACAATGGAAGCACCTTGAAGCGCTTCCAGTAGAGTATCCGGCACCTCTGGATGGACAGAGGTCACCGGCGGAATAGGTGCACCTCCTTCTTTCGAAGGAGGCTGCTTACCTGATTCCGGAGCCGTATGGGCCTCCGGAATTGTATTCGGCTGGGGGCCGAATTGGGCATGGCCCCCATCGCCAGTTTCCAAGGGGGTCTGCTCCCCCATGTGTCCGGCGGCCGAGGTATCACCCTCTGGCGCCACCTTGATGGCCTCATGTACCTCTCCCTGGCCTGGGAGGGTCTTTCGGGACAACACTTCAGCGTCGACCGTAGTCTTGGGGGAGAAGGCCGGCGGAGGCTACCCGCTGTCCATTACATTTGGATCCAGCGAATTCCCCGCAGATGAGGATCGCTGGGGGTGGACGTGAGCCGGACTGCAGCTCATGATTCAACATGTTAAAACCACGAAGTAAAGGAGTTGGATATGTATGTGCATAAGTGCCTTTGAGTACTTACGATCCGGCTAGAGGCTTCTCCCTGGGATGCCACTCAGGGCTGCTATTGGTGTCCGATTCAGAATTGACCGCAAGGGAGACCCTCCCTTTCTTGGACGCCTCCCCCTCTGCCTCCAGATCCGTGGAGGCCACCCTTTTCTTCCTTCCCCCTCGGGGGGAGAATTGCTTTCCTCCTCCTCCTCGTCGTCGTTCTCGGCGGGGGAGGAGTGGGTTTCGGCCTCTTCGGACGTTGCGTCTGAAGCGCCTTTATGGCGGAGGCTGCTTCTCGCCTCCTAACCCTTCTTCTTGGCTTTCTTCTTTGGCGCGTGGTAGGGCGCCGGAACCAGCATCTTCATCAGAAGTGGGATAGCTGGGTTTTCAGGCAGCGGAGTCAGACACTGGAGCCGCTCTGCCTTCTTTATCAAGGCTTGAAAAGACAAATGGAGAAGCTTGGACATCTTCCTGGAATGCACAGGTAGGGATACACCGGGAAATATGAAAAACTTACCGCACTGGCCGGATGAGTCAGGTTATATCCGCGGTCCTTGGTGGTCATCGGCCATGTCTGATTGGCCTTGAAAAGCACCTTCCAGATACCTTCGTGCATGGAGCCGAAGAACTGTTGCAAGGTCTAGTGCTTGGCCGGATTGAACTCCCACAAATGGCAAGTCCGGCTTTGGCAAGGAATGATTCGGCAAAAAAGCATCACCTGGATCACATTGACAAGCTTGATGTTCTTGTCCACCATGCTCTTGATGCGCGTCTGCAGCGTTGACACCTCGTCCGACAACACCCAGTCCAGGCCCTTTTTTAGCCAGGAGGTAAGCCGCATTGGGGGCCCGGACTTGAATTCGGGAGCCGCCGCCTAGGTGACGTCGCGGGGTTCTGTGATGTAGAGCCACTGTTGTTGCCACCCTTTGACGGTCTCCACAAAGGTGCCTGTGGGCCCTGTGATGTTGGATAGTTTGCTCATCATGGCGCCTCCACACTCTGCATGTTGACCATCCACCACTTTCGTCTTCACATTGAAGATCTTTAGCCATAATCCGAAGTGGGGTGGGATGCGGAGGAAGGCCTCGCACACGATAATGAATGCCGAGATGTTGAGGAAAGAATTTGGGGCTAGATCGTGGAAATCTAGCCCGTAGTAGAACATGAGTCCGCGGACGAAGGGGTGGAGGGGAAATCCTAACCCGCGGATGAAGTGGGGAATGAAAACCACCCTCTCGTTGGGCTCCGGGGTGGGGACGATTTGCCTCTTGACCGGAAGCCGTGGGCGATCTCCTGGGCCAAGTACCCCGCTTCCCGGAGCTCCATGATGTTCTCCTCCCTGACGGAGGAGGCCATCCACTTGCCCTGTGCTCCAGATCCGGACATGGTCGGAGTGCTTTTTGTGGGCGGAAAGGATGGAAGCTTGGGCGCTGGAGCTCGAGAATGAATGGGCAGAGAGGAAGAAGGCGTGTGTGAAAGAGTGAATCTTTATCCTCTTATAAAGGCAGCGAATATCAAGTGCCTCCCCACTCGCCTTAAAACTCGCCTATTCCCCAAGGGTCGTGCAGATGGCGCGGTTGGATTACCCACACCCACATTGGTGAGAATCCCGCGATAAGGGGGCACGATCTCTACTTTGACAAGACGTGCCAATGAAAACAACATCTCGAAACATGGAGCGGGAGGCTAAAAAACGGTTCAAACTAATGACCGGGCAGGGACGTAATGTCTCGCTACAAAAGTTGTCAGTAGATGGGACTTGTGAAATATTATACTCTTTGCGGCTGTGTGTGGTGCCTGTTTTGCAGAGCCGGGCACGTTTTCTGTGTTCGAGGACTACTTTGAAGTATTCGGAGGAGGAAACCGCCTTGCAATGCCGACGACAATCTGCGCGCCGGACACATCGTCATTGAAGCCTGGTTCAGGGGCTACTGAGGGAGTCCTGGATTAAGGGGTCCTCGGGTGTCTGGGCTATGTGACGTGGGCCAGACTAATGGGCCATGAAGATACAAGACAGAAGACTTCTTCCCCTGTCCAGATGGGACTCTCCTTTACGTGGAAGGCAAGCTTGGCGTTCGGATATGAATATTCCTTCCTCCGTACAACCCTAGGTCCCTCTGGTGTCTATATAAACCGGAGGGTTTAGTCCGTAGAGGCAATCATAATCACACAGGCTAGACATCTAGGGTTTAGCCATTACAATCTCGAGGTAGATCAACTCTTGTAAACCCCATACTCATCCAAGATAATCAAGCAGGAAGTAGGATATTACCTCCATCAAGAGGGCCCGAACCTGGGTAAACATCGTGTCCCTATCTCCTGTTACCTTCGATCCTCAGACGCACAGTTTGGGACCCCCTACCCGAGATCTGCCGGTTTTGACACCGACACAAGACCCTAAGATTGGGGATGCCCAAGGCACCCCGATGTAATATTTCAAGGAATATCCAAGCAACTAAGCTTGGGGATGCTCCGGAAGGCATCCCCTCTTTCGTCTCCAACATTATCGGTAATCTTACTTGGGGCTATATTTTCATTCGTCACATGACATGAGTTTTGCTTGGAGCGTCATTTTATTTTGTTTGGATTTTCTTGCTGTTATTTAGATTAATGTTTTGCATCCTTTATTTCAATAAAAGTGGCAAGGATAGTCTTCACCATGCTTATTTTGCAAGTATATGAGTTGCTGTTTCAAAACAGAAAGTTTACCGTTGTTGCAAAAATTCTCTAGAAAATTAAGAATGTGATAAAATGCTGAAAGTTTTTGAAAAGTAAGCTCTGATAAATTTTCTATAGTGTGTTAAATTTTCAGAATTTTTTGAGTTAAATAAGTATGGATACTTCTTCATCCATTACAGATTGTCTTGTTTTGTTAGATTGCTGTTATGTTTGCATTGTTTACATATGTTTGCTTGTCTAATGATTCTATTTGAGGATAGGAGTATTGAATATGAAGAGGCATTTAATATGCAATGTTAAATTATATTTTTAGTGATTTGCTACAGTAGAGAATGATAAGGTTTTGCATTGATTTTTGCTAATGTATCTTACGAGTTTTTGTTGAGTTTTGTGTGTATGAAGTTCTTAAGATTTAGGGAAACCGTCATGTAAAAGGAATTAAGGAGACACAAAAGCTCAATCTTGGGGATTCCCAAGGCAACCCAAGATAATATTTCAAGAGGTCTCAAGCATCTAAGCTTGGGGATGCCCCGGTAGGCATCCCACCTTTCTTCATCAACAATTATTGGTTAGTATCGGTTGAGCCTAAGTTTTTGCTTCTTCACATGAGTTGTGCTATTCTTGGAATGCCATTTTATTTTGTTTTGCTTGTTGTTCTAATAAAATACATAAATCTTAAAGTTTTCAAATAAGAGAGAGTCCTCAATTAGCTACCCCTTTACTTAACTACTCATTTGATCTTCACTTATATCTTTTTGGAGTAGTTTGTCATTTACTCTCGTGCTTCACTTATATCCTATGTGTAAATTGTTGAATAAATTGAATGTAATGAAGTTGAAATTATATGTTCATATCATGCCTAGTGGTAGCTTCACATTGGGTTTAGAAAGTGAAATCTTTTGAAGCTTGACAATCACAATATTGGTCATACAAGCAATTCCTGAATGATTACTATAAGGAAGCGAACTTTCACATGCAAATATATTATCTTGGACATCTTCTATGATTGTGAATACCCATTAATTATTTTCAAACTTGAGCAAATTAGTTGAAGTTGGACAAGGAAGACAATGTAATAAGTTATGGTTGTGTATATTTGCATAGAAGTTATATTGTCATGGATCCTCCAACATGTGGTGTTTGCCTAGGATCTTTTGCTAGCCAAAAATTCGTACTAAGTAGAGATACTACTTGTGCATACAAAAACCCTTAAACCAAGTTTCTTGCCGTCAGTGCCCACCATACCTACCTACGGATTGAATAAGATCCTTCAAATAAGTTCTCATCGGTGCATAAAGCAATAAAAATTTCTCCTAAATATGTTTGATCTTTTATTGTAAGGGAAAATTGAGCGTTGTACGAACTTGTGATGGCAAAGTAATAAAAGTGATGGACTGCATAATAAAGGTTTCTATCATAAGGGGCAATATAACATGGTGTTCCTTTGCAGTAAGAGCTTGGGAATCCAAATAAAAAGCACATGACAACCTCTGCTTCCCTCTGCGAAGGGCCTATCTTTTACTTTTCAGTATTTACTTTTATGCAAAGAGTCAATAGTATAAATTCTCATTTCAACCTCAATTATTCTCTAGTTGGCAAGCATCATGTGGTGGGTAAAGATCTAGGAACATATGACCAGTCAAATATATTTGATCATGATTTATTATTGTTGACAATTATCTCTATGATAAATGAGTTGGGAGGCAAAATATTAAGCCCATATCTTTCTCTGTGTTCGATGGATGACATTTGTTCTAAGAATATGCTTTGAGTAGTAGCAATCATGGAAGACTATATGATGGTTGAGTATGTGGAGCTCTTACTTAGACTCTGTTGAATAAGTTGAATTGCAATTGTTTGGTGACTAAGAATATAGGTTGTTGAGTTTCAAGAGAATTCATTGTTTGAACCTTAACATGTGAATTGGTTGCTACTTTGTCATGATGAGTTTTATGAGAAAGAGTTGTTGTTATGATGCTAGGAAAAGTGATTCAAATTATCATTGATCAAACTTATGCACTTAGCTAGCATTCACACTTCATAAATTATTTCTTTTATCATTTACCTACTTGAGGACGAGTAGGAATTAAGCTTGAAGATGCTGATACGTCTCCAACGTATCTATAATTTATAAAGTATTGATGCTGTTATATTATCATTCTTGGATGTTTTACAATCATTTTATAGCAACTTTATATCACTTTTGGGACTAACCTATTGACATAGTGTCCAGTACCAGCTGCTGTTTTTGCTTGTTTTTTACTTCGCAGGAAATCAATATCAAACGGAGTCCAAACACCGTGAAACTTTTTGGAGAATTTTTATGGATGGGCCAAAGAAGTAACAGAGGGGTGCCCCGAGGGGGGCACAACCCGCCTGGGCGCGTCTGGGGGCCCAGGCGCGCCCTGGTAGGTTGTGCCCACCTCGATGGCCTCCCGCACCGCCTCTTCGCCCTATAAATTGTCAAATATTCCAAAAACCCTTGGGAGAACCCTAGATCGGAAGTTCCGCCGCCGCAAGCCTCTGTATCCACAGAAACCAATCTAGAAACCATTCCGGCACCCTGTCGAAGGGGTAGATCATCACCGGTGGCCATCTTCATCGTCCCCGCGGCCACCATGATGAGGAGGGAGTAGTTGCCGAGGTTCAAGAACGACACCTATGGGATCACAGAGAATCCCTACTACGGTTGGCGGGGTGCGGGGATGTGCAAAGAGCAGGTTTAGAAGATCAACGCGGGGGAATTTTATCCAGGTTCAGGCCGCAAGCGATGCGTAATGCACTAATCCTGCTTTGGTGTATATTTGGTGTTCTTGAGTTCTTGAACTAGCTGCGGTGCATGCCTAGCCCAAAAAGTCTGAATACTTCCTCAGTACGCCTCGGGCCTCCTTCTATATGTCAAAGGGGCTGCCACAGCAGCACACAGGAGGTGGAAAGTGTCTATAGTGTACAAGTTTATCTCCTGACATCATAGGACAAACACATTTAATGCGCCGCCTATGTGTCCTCTTGCTTTATCGGGGACGGCAGAGAAGCTCATCCCGTCTGTCGCCGCCTCGCCTTGCTTCGACACGCGTCCAGGGTGACGAGGCATGCAGCGCCACGCTGGCTGGCTGGCTGCTGAGCTGGTGTGGTGGCAGGGTCTTCACGAAGATCTGCATGCCACCACGCAGGTGCTTGCCTGGTTGGCCTAGAAGTTGCATGTTGCCACATAGGTGTGCGCCTAGTTGGCAGGCTAGCTACTGCATTGGAACGGCCATGGGGGCAACAAAACCTTGGCAGGTGTGGGCCGGACCGCGGCCCTGCAGATGTCCTCGGCAAGGGTCTTGCCGGGGCCCCAGCAAGGGTCTTGCCGGGGGGCTTGTGGGCGTCCCGGGCAAGGATCTTGTCGGGGGGCTTTCGTCTTCTGGTTCCCATCTAGTTTTGCAGGCCTCTGGTCTTCACAAAGATCTGCATGGCACCACGCAGGAGCCTCCCGAGCCTTGGTTCCAATGTTGTCGATGGTGTCAGAACTCTTAGGCTCAAGGGTGGCGGTCTTGCTGGTATTGGATAAGTTGCCCCGGCAAGGCCCTTGCTGGGGCCACGCATACTGCCCCAGCAAGGCTCTTGCCGGGGCAAGCGCACCTTGTCCCTTTTCTCCTCGCGCCTCTGGCTTGAGCGCTGCTCTAGTAGTCTTGTATCTTGCTTCCTCTGCCCCGCCAAGCGTGGCCGCAGGTGTGGCTACAACTGCCCGTGCACAAGTAAAGGGGTACAGAAGGCCCCTACTTTTGTACACCGACAGGAGCCCCCGGACCTGGGCCACACATAAGCGCGGAGCGTTGTTGGGCCAGGCCCAAAACGATGCGCGGGCGTGCGTGGCAAAGTCTTGACTGTGGTAATCCCTTCGCTAGTTGCGCTTCCCCAAGATGCGCATTGAGTGCGTGACATGCGGGTCGTGCGTGGGGCGGTCGCAGCGTGCTTGTGTCACCTCGCCATAAAATAGTAGAGAGGCGATCTGCGTTCCCCCCATAAAAACAGAGGAAGCCGCAAGGGCGCGGCTCATTTACTAAGTGGACTCGGGTCGTCACCATCATGGCGCCCGCACCCCACGATCACGGGGCGCGAAACGGCCGTTCCACTTGCCATTTGAATCCTGGCTCGCCCGCCACGTGTCCCCCATGCCTTGGGGAGGGCAGGTGGTGGACACGGAGGGTACGGGCTTTAATGCCGAGGCGGGGGGGCCGAGCGCCACTGATTGGAGCAGCGGGTCGGTCCTGATTCCTCGCACCCCTGGCCCCTGGCAGCTGGATTGGTTGATTGGGTCGGCCACCCTCAGGCTCGCTCGGCCCCGTCCCCCTATAAAAGGGGGAGAGGGGCAGCGTCTTTCCGCATTCGTCTTCTTCCAGTTTGATCCCTTCCCTTCCTATGCCATGGCGAGAGGGCGCAGTCGTGGCCGTCCTTCCACGCAGGCGACTAGGTCTTCCTCCCGCCAGAGAGCCGCGGCGGTTAAGGATGAGCCAGACGCCCAAGGTGAAGGCCACGCTTGAGGCAGAGGCGCCGGACAGGGCCGCGATCGGCGAGGCGATCGAGGCAGAGGTGGGCGTGGAAGGGGGACACCCGCGTCTTCACCATCCCCGTCACCATCTCCTCCACCATCTACTCCTGCTTCGTCGAGCGGCCATGTCGGGACACGGCGCTGGAGTTTATCCTGCAGTTGCGCGAGCCGCTGCGCAGCCGCCTTCGCCTTCCCGAGGCATTCGCGAGGGTGCTGGAGATCGACCAACCACCGAGGCTGAGGCTTCACATGAAGGGGTGTTGCAACGGCGACATGTGGGTGAACACAAGGTTCCCCGCCCATCATGTGATGCTTCTTTGCCGGGGCTAGAAAACCTTCGCATGCGCCCATTGCTTGATGAAGGGGCACGTCCTTTACTTCAAGTTAGTGGAGAGCGACCTGCTCTCCGTCAAGGTCTTCGGGCGCTCGGGACACAGGTTAGGGTGTTGCGCGGAGAGCTCGACCGTACGAGAGCTCCTCCTCGAGCGACGGCGACGAGGAGGGGACCGGTGGGGAGGACGACGAAGACGGGTCCGACTAGATGTCGGACGCCCCGTCCTTAGGCGACGCCGATAACAGCACCATCCGCACCTAGCCTTCTCCCCGGTAGAGTGATCTACCGGGGAGGGGTAGTTCTTGGCGGCGGCTCCTTGAGCCAGCTCCTTGAACTTCTCGGGGCCGTTGCTTCTGGCGGCTGGCACTGGAGGGCCGGAGAAGATGAAGAAGGCGGGTGGCGGGCCGTCAAGTCGGAGTAGGATGGCATCGACGCCTTTGTTGCATATTGGCGGCCCGCTGCCTCATCTTCCAGCTTCTTCCCCGGCACCATCATCACCGGCCTTCTTCTGGGCGGCCGCCGGGACGTTCTCTTAGTGTCTTCTACTGCTCGTACTTCGCATAGGCACTCCTTTTGCCCTCGTGCTATCCTGAT
The DNA here is from genome assembly GCF_018294505.1 of Triticum aestivum. NCBI lineage: Eukaryota > Viridiplantae > Streptophyta > Magnoliopsida > Poales > Poaceae > Triticum > Triticum aestivum. The sequence goes on from NC_057805.1 coordinate 336,150,782, forward strand.
CTGCTTCCTGAGGAGAGGGACAAGAAAGGGATTACGGGCACCTTATCGCTTTTTTAGACCTTAAGCCTACGGGCACTTGTCGAATTTAGACTTTGTAATTCCCTGCTTATGTTTATGTTCCATAAGAATTGTACTCGTTTGATCACCGTATTAGTGAAAAAGGGTGTTTGCCGAGATTTTTTGTGCATGAGCGAGGCCCACACTAAGGACTGAGTCCTTGTTATTTCAAATAAACAATGTCGCCCGGCAACAAACCTTGCTGTCCTCCCGCTTTATACCATGATTATATCCACGCCCTTGGCGGGAGTAGGGGTACAGTAGGATCGGGCCCTTCGTTTGTTTCCTTTCCGCCGCAACTACAACCAAATTCCAGCCTGAAAAGGATTTCGGGCATAGAAAGGAGGGAGCACGGTGGCACAGTAATAACCGAAGTTTCGTACGTTTGAGTTTCATACGGAAGCGCATAGCAGGGGAGAAGAGACTTATCTGAATCTGCAGCCCCGGCAACCTCGTCTTGCCAGGGTCGGGGGTGTCGGTCCGTCTTCTTTCCTCCAAGCGGTTCTGCAGAAAAGCCTGTGCAGCCTACGAACCAAAAAGGACTGGAAGAGACAGAAAGACACGCACTCGACCTCTATGCTAGGGGTTAGTCGCTGCCAAGCACTATCAACCCTACCAGGGAGGGAGACTCAACCTAGCATGCATGCTAATTCTAGGGCACCAGCGCTTCATTTATTCATCTATTGCTCAGGGTCTGCGCCTGGCTTTGTACAAAGGGTTACATGCCTTGTCGGCAAGGCTTGTACAAAAAGGTGGTTTGCCGGGAGGCCCAGCAACCGCTCCTTACAGGTAAAATTTGCGAAGATGTTCAATGTTACAGGAGTTGCTCACTGGAATACCATCTTCGGTCTCCAGGCGGACTCGCCAGGCCTGGTGACTCGTATTACCCGATAAGGGCCTTCCCACTTTGGCGTCAACTTGTTGGAATTCTTGGCGGATTGGATTCGCCGAAGAACAAGGTCGCCTTCCTCAAGGCTTCGGGCGTGAACCTTGCGGCTATGGTAGCGACGCAAGGCTTGCTGGTAGCGAGCAGCTCGCACAGCAGCCTAAAGACGATCTTCCTCAAGGAGCGTTGCGTCATCTTGGCGCAACTGCTCTTGCTCAAGCTCATCATAAGCGAGCATTCGAGGTGACCCGTATATGAGTTCCGTGGGGAGAACTGCTTCTGCCATGTATACTAGGGCAAAGGGTGTCTGGCCAGTGGCTCGATTTGGCGCCGTCCTGATCGACCAAAGAACCGTTGGCAACTCATCAATCCAGCGCCTTCCGCACTTGTGCAGCCTGTCAAAAGTCCTGGTCTTGAGGCCTCGCAACACTTATGTGTTCGCCCTCTCAGCTTGGCCGTTACTTCTGGGATGAGCAATAGAAGCAAAACAAACCTTGCCGCCGAGCTCTTGGGTATATTGCATGAAGGTGCAGCTCGTGAACTGTGTGTCATTGTCGGTGATGACTCTATTTGGCACACCAAAACGGCAGACTAGTGCCTTGAAGAACTTGACGTCTGACTGTGTTGTCACCTTTCTCACTGGCTCCACTTCCGGCCACTTTGTGAACTTGTCGATTGCGACGTACAACTACTCAAAGCCCCCGACAGCACGGGGAAAGGGGCCCAGTATGTCAAGCCCCCAGACCGAAAATGGCCAGGAAAGAGGTATTGTCTGAAGAGCTTGAGCTGGTTGATGAAGCTTCTTTGAATGGAACTGGCATGCTTCACACTTGGTTACTAGTGCAGTTGCATCCTGGAGAGTAGTGGGCCAGAAGAAACCTTGCCGGAATGCTTTGCCGGCGAGGGCTCTTGACCCTATGTGGGAGCCACACATGCCTCCATGTATCTCTGCCAACAGCTCCAGTTTGTCCTCCTAAGGAATGCACTTTAGTTTCACGCCGTTCGATCTCCTTTTGTATAGGACATTATCCACAAATTGGTACATGCTGGACCGACGGGCTACTTTCTCTGCTTCTTCCTGTTCCTCGGGGAGTTCCACTGTTTGGAGGAAACAGACGGTGTGTTGCGCCCGTGCTAGAGCCTGGAGCTCGACGGCAAGGACCAAAGGCTCATCTTCGGCCGTAGGGGCAGCTGCCTCTACGGCCAGGGCTTGGGGCCCTACCGGAGGTCGCTGCTCCTCGGCAAGCTTGGGGCACCCGGCAACGTCTTTGCCGGCGGCTCCTGGGAGCTTAGCGGGAAAGTACTTGTCGGGGCCCACTTTCCTTCATTTATTCTGTCTTGTAATGGCTCAACAGACGGCTGGGTTAATTGAAGCACAAAGGTACCTGGTTCCACAGGCAGCTTGAGGGCAACGCGCTTTGACAAGTTGTCGGCAGCGCTGTTCTCTGCTCGGGGAACATGCTCTGCTTGCAGACCATCAAAACGCTCCTCCAATTTCCTCACCTCATCCACATAGGCCTTCATCAACGGGCTCTGGTAATCCTTGTTAACTTGCTTGACGACGAGCTGCGAATCACTTCTGATGATGAGCTTCCTGATTCCGAGGTCTGCCGCGATCCTGAGATCGACAAGCAATCCCTCATACTCTGCCGTGTTGTTCGTTGATTTTTCCGAGGGGAAGTGCATCTGGACCACGTACTTGAGGCGCTCTCCGGTGGGTGCGACGAGTAGCACGCCGGCACCAGCACCTTGCAGCGAGAAAGCTCCATCAAAGTACATGATCCAATCACGGCTCGTCTCCTTGCCGGGAAGGGTGGTCTCTTGAATCTCCTGGTCGGGCGTTGAGGTCCATTCTGCTATTAACTCTGCCAAGGCTCGGCTCTTGATGGTTGAAGTACTTTCAAACTTGAGGTCAAAGCTTGACAGTTCCAATGCCCATTCCACGATCCTCCCAGTCGCATCTTGGTTGTGCAAGATCCGTTGCAAAGGGAGGCGGGTGACGATGGTGATCTCGTGTGCTTGAAAGTAGTGACGCAGCTTTCTCGAGGCCATAAGGAGGCCGAAAAGCAGCTTCTGCATACCAGGATATCTCGATCTAGCCCCCTGCAAGAGGGAACACACAAAATAAACCGGGTGCTGCACCACCTTCTTCTTCTGTTCAAGTTCGCCCATCTGCGCAGACTATGTCTTGCCGGGACCGGGCCTTGCCGGGGATTCCGCCTCGCCGGTGTCAGGCCCAGCCAGGAAGAGCTCTGGCCCATCATCCGACGGCTCCGCTGCCACTGCTACTTCTTCCTCAAGTTCCCTCTATGCTACTAGCGCAGCACTAACCACTTGATTCATCGCCGCTAGATATAGCAGCAATGGCTCTTGTGGCTTAGGTGCGACTAGTATTGGCATGGAGGAGAGGTACCTCTTCAAATCTTGTAGTGCTGCCTCTGCCTCCGGAGTCCATTTCATTGGACCCGCCTTCTTCAAAACTTTGAAGAAGGGGAGGGCGCGTTCAGCAGATTTGGAGATGAACCTACTTAGAGCAGCACCACAGTTGGCAAGCCTATGGACATCTTTGACTCGCTTCGGCACCTCAATGTGCTCAATTGCTTTGATCTTGTCGGGATTTGCTTCGATCCCACACTGAGACACAAAGAACCCAAGAAGTTTGCCGGATGGCACGCCGAACACGCACTTCTCTGGGTTGAGCTTGAGGTTGATCTTGCGCAGGTTGGCACATGTTTCCTCTAGATCCTGCACGAGCGTGGCCTTGTCCTTGGTTTTGACTACTATATCATCCATGTAGGCTTCCATATTTCTATGCAACTGGGGTTCAAAACCAATTTGGACTGCTCGGGAAAATGTCGAACCGGCGCTCTTCAACCCGAAAGGCATCCGTACGAAACAGTACGTACCACATGGGGTGATGAACGCGGTCTTCTCTTCGTCTTCCTTCATCATGAAGATCTGATGGTATCTTGAATAGGCGTCGAGGAATGATAGCAGGCCACACCCGGTAGTGGAGTCCACAATCTGGTCGATGCGTGGCAAAGGGAAAGGATCCTTTGGACACGCTTTATTGATATCTGTGTAATCAGTACATAGCCTCCACTTCCCATTTGCCGTACGCACCACCACTGGATTGTCCAACCACGTGGGGTGGATCACTCCTCTGACCAAGCTTGCCGCCTCTAACTTCCTGATCTCATCGATGATGAACTCTTGCCGCTCCAAAGCTTGCTTCCTGACCTTTTGCTTGACGGGCCGCGCATGAGGACAGACAGCAAGATGGTGCTCAATCACCTCCCTGGGAACGCCGGGGATGTCGGATGCTTGCCACGCAAACACGTCGACATTCCCCGCAGGAAGGCGATGAGCGCGCTTTCCTATTTGCTGTCAAGGGTGGAGCTTATGGTAAAAGCCCCGCCCGTGTCGTCCTCCTTGATGGGCACCTTCTTGGTCTCTGGTGGTGCTACCTTGGATTTCTTGCTCTTGCCGCTGGAGCTCTCTGGCACATCCTCGACGGGAGCACAGCACTCCAAAGAGGCGCGCTTGCCGGAGTGGGTGCAGGAGGTCTTGCCGGAAGAGGTCTCACCGGAAGGGGCCTTGCCGGCAGAGGCAGACGTCTTGCCGGTCTTCTTCCCTCCTGGGGCTTCAGCGGCAGGAGCAAGTGCCTTGGCGGCCGTTGCTGCAACTGCCTCCCGGTAGAGCTGGTCGGCGCAGATGAGCGCGTCCTTCTTGTCGGAGGGGACGGTGATGATGCTCAGTGGCCCGGGCATCTTCAACGTGTTGTAGGCGTAATGTGATGCCGCCATGAACTTGGCCAGCGCTGGGCGGCCAAGGATCCCATTGTAGGGCAGAGGGATCTTGGCGACATCAAAAACAATCTTCTCCGTCGTGTAGTTCAGCTCGCCCCCGAATGTAACGGGCAACATGATTTTACCTTTCGGCTGACTCCTCCCCGGGTTGACTCCTCGAAATGTGCCCATCTCCTCGAGATCTCCATCGGGGATTTGCAGCCTCTCGATCATAGCAGGCGAGATCAAATTCAGACCGGCCCACCATCAACTAGCACTTTTGTCACCTTGAGGTTACGTATTGTTGGTGAGACCAACAATGGCAAACACCCGACCGCAGTCGTGCGATCAGGGTGATCCTCGGTGTCAAAAATGATAGGTGTGCTAGACCACTTCAGTGGCTTCTGGGCATCGATCGAAGGCTCCGCCGCAGTGACCTCACGTGCCCATTTCTTCAGCCGGCGGTGAGAGGTATGCAACGAGGTGCCACCGTCGATGCACATGGACTCTGTAGCTTTCTGGAACCCGTGCTCGCCGGACTCGTCGTCCTCGCCATGATCATCATCTTCCTCCTTCTTGTCACGGCCCCGAGCGGGCCTCTCTCATTGATTATCCTTGCCGCGGCGACCCCCTTGGCCGCCACGCTTCTTGACGGACCCCTCAGCACCATCCTGGCCCTTCTCCTTGTCCCGCCTCTCATATTCGGCTTTCTGTTTCTCTGCAAGCAGCTCAACCTGTCGGCAGTTCTGGAGATCGTGGCCCTTGGTGCGATGGATCTTGCAATACTGCTTGTCGGAGCCTCCTGGCTTGTCGGCGGCCACCAAGGCCCGGCAGGCGGCGCACCCGGAAACTTCCTTGCCGGGGTCGTTAGCCTTGGCCTTCTTGGAGGCACCGGGGACTCCGGATCCCTCGACGGCAAGCACGGTCTTGCCCTTACGCTTCCTATTGCAGCGCTGGCCCTTCTTTGCTAGGGCGGCAGCGTCTTCGTATGTGGAGTCGGTTTTCGCGCCAGCATCTTCGCCGGGGTCCTTCCTTCCTTCTTCAGCCCGAGCACATCTATCAGCCAGAACATAAAGCTCGGCTACATCCTTGACCTTGTTCATCGCCAGCTCTTCACGCATCTTGCGGTTGCGCACATTTTGATGGAATGCACTGATGACAGCGGCGGGGTGAACATCTGGGATGCTGTACTGCACATGGCTGAACCTTTGTATGTACTTGCACAGGGACTCGCCGTCCTTCTAGGGGATGACATGCAAATTGCTTGCCTGGCTAGGGGCTTGGTGGCCTCCGGTAAAGGTGCCAACAAACTCGTGGCACAGATCCGACCAAGAAGAGATGGAATCCACTGGCAGGTGCATCAACCATGACATAACTTTGGGCTTAAGTGCCAACGGAAAGTAGTTGGCGAGGACCTTGTTGTCGCGAGCCCCGGCGGCTTGCATCGCGATGGTGAAGATGTTGAGGAACTCTGAAGGGTGAGTCTTGCCGTTGTAATTTTCCCCAACATCAGGCTTGAACGTGCGGTGGGAGGGCCACTGGAACTGCCGCAGCTCACGGGTAAAGGCCGGACAACCCACCTCGCAAGGTAGGACGCCGGAACCCCCCGGCGTTGGGTGGTCCATAGTGGGCCCCGCCCGCCTATCTGACTGATGGTGCGCTTCCCACCACCGCTCGCTGGTGGTTCGAGCGTCCTCCTGAGCTCGCTCTCGAAGAACTTGATGTTGGTCGCAGCGGGCCAGCGGGTCGGACGATGCTGTGGAAGCGTTGTCACAAGCGTCGGCCCGATGAGCCGGCGGCTGCTGTTGCTGGCGTGGGCGAGGGGACTGCACCATGGTCGCAGCACCCCCAGTCCTTCCTCCTCCGGCGAGCACCGGTTCCATCGAGCACCGGCACGAGGGTCCCGCTAGCTGTGGTTCATCTTTATTGGCGAAGCTGATGAGGCTCCGGATGGTGGCCCTCCACTCGTCGAGCTTCTCCGCAGTAGGAGGGAAGTCGAGGAGCAGTTGCACGCGTGCCAACGCTTCTGCTGGCGTGGGTGGCGGCGAAAGCTATGTGGACCGTGACGCGCTTCGACTTCTAACCATGTTAGAAGGAGCTCTGTCACGGTCTCACGGTCGCACGCCGTCTCCGCCAGCGTCCAGGTGCGCACGCCGGCCCGATGCATCCTACGAGTGACACAAAGGGCTCTTCCCGCGGCGGCGTTGCTCATCTCGCGTGGCCTAGGAAGGCTGCGGCACAGGCGCCGGCTGGGGCATCATAAAGGTTTCCGCGCCGCCTGTGGGCAGCACGGCCCTGCCCCCGGACCCAGCGGCGTCTGGCTCGTCATCCTGGACCCGAACGACGCCGCTCGCCTGGCTCCGATTTCCAGAGTGTCGTGGACGCGTGCGGGCCGTGCCTCCGGCACCATCCGTGGCCACCCCGTCGCCTGCCCGCGCTGGTGCGGACGGGCCTACTCCGGACAACCCGATTGCTATCATCCCCATCTTCTTGGGGGCCATCGCGATGATGAAGTCGATGCGCTAACTCCCAAACCAGATTTTTCACAGCTTGAGCCCCCTACCTGGCGCGCCAAAGATGTCGGGGATCAAGAACAATACCTATGGGATCACAGAGAATCCCTACTACGGTTGGCGGGGCGCGGGGCTGTGCAAAGAGCGGGTTTAGAAAATCAACGCGGGGGAATTTTATCCAGGTTCGGGCCGCAAACGATGCGTAATACCCTAATCCTGCTTTGGTGTATATTTGGTGTTCTTGAGTTCTTGAACTAGCTGCGGTGCATGCCTAGCCCAAAAGGTCTGAATCCTTCCTCAGTACACCTCGGGCCTCCTTTTATATGTCAAAGGTGCTGCCACAGCGGCACAAAGGAGGTGGAAAGTTTCTACAGTGTACAAGTTTATCTCCTGACATCATACGACAAACGCATTTAATGCACCGCCTATGTGTCCTCTTGCTTTATCGGGGACGGCAGAGAAGCTCGTCCCGTCCGTCGCCGCCTCGCCTTGCTTCCACACGTGTCCAGGGTGATGAGGCATGCAGCGCCACGCTGGCTGGCTCACTGGTACGCGTCGGTCCTAAACAAACAGTTTTTAACCCCTTTCCGCGACGGCATTTGGAACCGTCGCCAAGTGAGTGTGGGCGATAGGGGGTCCTTCCTACACGACACAGAAACCGTCGGGGATATGCCCTCCTGGCACACACGTTCGGCAAAATGAGGTCGTGTGCGACCGGTGAGCGCTCAAATACGAAACTACGTACAGTAGAGCTAAAAAAATACAATTATACGGCAAAATTGTTTCCGGTCGCAAGTACATCCCACACAGTCAGTCCCTGCTAAACGTTTCCATTCGTATGTACATCCCACACAGTCGCTCCAAGGAAAACGTTTCCGTTCACACGTACATCACACACAATTTTTCCTATTAAATCGTTTGCTTTATTGAATGTATCACGCATGGTCCGTAGAAGAAACTGTGTGGCAAAGGCTGTCCATCACACACAGTTTTTATGTGGTAAACGTTTGCGCAAGGTGGCCTAACGCAAACAGTTTTCAAGAGAAAGTCATGTGTGATTGTTCATTGATCGAACACGGATTATTCCTAGAAACTGTGTGCGTTTCCTGAGGTCATCGCCCACGGTATTTTTTCAATAACCGTTTGCAATAGCAAAACCCAATTAGCAGGCTAATTGTCCGATTATTCATATTCCATTTATTAATCTAATTGACATTTCATATTAAGCACACAATATATTTCATTTCCATATTAAGGAAGCAGAATTTCATAATTGAAATACATCAGAGTACAACATGATATAGCTTCAGCACTCAGCTACCCCATTACACAACTGCACCAGCAGCAAGTTCCACATGCAATATGTAGAACCTTTCGAAATTAGCATCATAGACGGTATATAGACATATGCATCTCATCTGGAAAACTACTGAAGCGGAAGGCGAATATTGAGCCTTCATTCATGTTGACGGTCTTTACAACTTTAGGCCAGTGCCTGTGGATGATTGACCGTCCGTCCTTTGTCCTCTTCAGGAACACTTCAATATTGAACCGTGGGTGTTGTATGAAAACCTTCCTCACCTCCTGACCATAGAGGTGGTTTGAGAGGTAATCATCAATGAACTGCTTTGGAAAGGCCTGAAAACAAGGATGTGCATAAATATCTTCTCTATATTGGAAATGGGGCAAAGGAATAAAAAAAGGCAAGGTATAATAGTTAACACCATCTTGTATTGAACTGATGTCTTCTTCATTGTGCAGACAAAGATCTTGTTTTTTTGTCACTAATTTCTTTATCCTAACAATCTTTCTGAGTTTCTTGATTTGATTGATATTCATGGGCAACTCATTTCCCCATATGCAAAAAGGGTCGAACAGTGGGTCAAAACCTCTGACAACAGGACCTACATGTGCAAGACCAAATTGTTAAAAACCAAAATATTAGAATGGTTCCTGCAATTGCACAATAATGTGCTATTAGACAACGGACCATGCATGTGCTAACCTCGATTGTAAACCTGAGTGCTTCCCATTGTTTCCCTGCAACACATATATGGTAGTTAGTCATCAGGTTAAGTAAGGGTTCCAATGCTATCAGTAAAATATGTTGATGAAAAATAAGCACATTGCAGATTCATCAGATTAATTCAAGCCACACGGAAAACCCATTTACCCAAACCAAGCATGATTAAGAACTAGGAAATATAGCACGTGTATATGTTTCTCATGTATTAAGTGCAGCCAAATTCGATTTATTCCTCACATGCACAACAATACAAAATTCTACCCACGACAATTGGACATCGCATTGCAGAATTGAACCTTAACTAAACACCACAACAAATGAACTAAACATTAACTGAGCACCACATTGCACAATATAACATACTCCTAATAGAAGATCAGACAGTTAACCAAACAGTTAACTACAGCCAATTGTAGCAATTGTATTTTTTCTCATGTATTTACTACAGTCAAATTCAATTTATTCCATACATGGTATACAATAACAGAATGCACCCACAATTTTGTAAAGATAAATTCGATTTATTTCTCACATGGAAGACAATACAAAATTGCAGCCTGAAGAATTGAACATCACATTTGCAGAATTGAACCAAACAGTTAACTGAAGACGACAACTAATTAACAAAACAGTTAATAAGTGAGCACCACACTGCACGACATATAGAACATATACACTAGAGCAACAGATTGCATGGTAAAGTTAGATAGCACAATTCACTAGAATTTGTGACGGAAAGGCAGGAGCAGCACAGGCAACGGGTAAACGGAGCATGCTTAACGGGCGTAGCTAGCAAATGGCAAGGTGCTCCTCCAGGATCTGGGGGTCGGCACGAATGGTGGCACTTATTTGGTGGAGGGGTCGGTGATTTGGGTAGAAGGTGTCACACTCGCGCCGGCGGTCGGGGCATGTGGGATGTGGAAGGAGGAGGAGGATGGGGGTCGGGTGTGGATTACCTGCCTGGATAGACGAGGCCGAGCAGCGTGAAGGAGGGTCGCCGACGAGGAGGCGGCGCTGCAAGCAAGGAGTGAAGGTTTCAACTTGGAAAGGAAGGCGGAAAGAGGGGAAATGTGGCTTTTGGTAAGGGGGAGGGGGCGGCGAGGTAGATATTTCCGCGGAAGCCAAAAATTTGGAATCGCTTCAGCGAAAAAACTGGCGCGCAAAGTGTCACCAGACACGGTCCCTTACTCATAACTGTGTATCATATGTGGACATCACAAACGATTCAGATAGCTTAACCCGTGTGTGATGAGTTTGAATGTCAAAAGTTTTGGTTCGAATTTCCATGGTTACAGTGGTCATCCACGTCATTGCATAATTTGGGTACACAAAGGAGACTACAGCACACCCACACTTCTTAATCGAGCAAGTTCAGCAATTAAACAGAGCTACCTCACCTAAACATTACTCTAAAAATTAAAGACCGGCGCTCTTAATTAAACAAAACAAAGAGTACTACTATGGCTGGTGCTCGTCGATCTCCGTCGCCGCCTCCATGTCCAGCTCGCACCCGATGGTCTCCTGGGGAAGGGGCTCCATGGCATCCATCACACCATACTCGGCAAGCATCTCGCCATCCGCGTCCGCCATCTCTTTGGAAAAGGCCGCCACGAGTTGGGCATGGGCGGACGCGATCTGGGCTTGGACGGGCTCCGTCGTCGCAAGGTATGTGGCGGAGGAACGGACGGCTGCTCGAACGCTCTCGACTATTGCCAGCTCTTTGGTTGTGGGTTGCCGACCGTTGTCGGATAAGCTTCGTTCGATTTGTGCGGTGACCACCAGGAGCTGGGCGTGGGCGGCCTCAACATGGTCATGGGCGGCCTCCATCAGGGCTAAGACCGCCAGGAGCGGGGCGTGGGCGGCCTCGCCAGTTGCTATCCCTGAGGCAGATGTTGCTGCCGCCACCTGAGAAGCAACAACGGCCGTTTGGGCTGCCTTTGCCCCCCGGTCGTAGATTGCGGCCGTGCTCATGCACCTTGTTAGCACGCGCATGGCGGCTGCGACCGCGCTCTCACCGGAGTGGGCCACTGAAGTTGCCCTCACGATGCGGGTCCACGTGCCCATCTTTACCGGCGATGATTGAACACTGAAATGATATTTGGGGAGCGAGCTAGTGTGCTTGAGACGCCGGCTATGGACTATAGCTGACGCACCTTCTCGCGTAAGCCATAGGCGTACTATACACTGACGGTGCTCCAGGATATTTTGTGCTGCATCTCACACGGTTGCTGATAATAAACTGTGTGCGATCTACTTGATTTTTCATCTGGATTTGAATTACATAATGGGGTCACAGCGGCAATGGACGGTGTTTGAATTGCTAGTACTTTTTATCAAGAGTGAACATGCAACTATATGTGTGTGTAAAAGAATTGGAATTATTCAGGGTTCGTTTGAACATTTTATACATTAAATTGGTTTTCTAGCCATTTCAGGTGAACAATTAAAATTGAACTACATGCACATGCTCCAGTGCATATGAATTGGTTGAAAAATCAAATCTGTGTCCTTGGGTGCATGCTTAGGTCCCATGCAAGAAATGGGAATGAATTTCAAACACCAGGGCACCGTTGATTGCCGCTAAAACATTGAGATGCCTGGTTTTTAAATTCTAGTAAATCCAAAACTCATCTGAAATTCATGAAACTTGGCATGCTATCATGGAGCGGCATCAACATGTCGTGGTACAAATTTTGTCCCATTTGGGGCAGGTTTGGGTGTATGCTTCTCACAAACCGGAGCTTCTCACAACAAGCATGATGGTTTTCGGTAGGGAACGCCCCACCTTTGGGGACGAAACGATATCCATCGCCTCTTATTGCTTTCGATTTTTTTCTCGTGTCAGCATAGAACAACACGAGTGTTGTGTGAATTTTGTGATTTTTTGGGGTTCGGTTGGACATTTTTATGCATTAACTGAGTTTTCAATGCATTTTATGTGCATAATTCAAATTTGAAATACATGCACATGCTCCGGTGCATATAATTTGGTTGAAAAAACAAATCTGTGTCCTTGGGTGCATGCTTAGGTCCCATGCAAGAAATGGGAATGAATTTCAAAACGCCGGGGCACCGTTGATTGCCGGCAAAACATTCAGATGCCTGGTTTTAAAATTCTAGTAAATCCGAAACTCGTCTGAAATTCATGAAATTAGGCATGCTATCATGGAGCGGCATCAACATGCCGTGGTACAAATTTTGTCCCATTTGCGGCAGGTTTGGGTATATGCTTCTCACAAACCGGAGCTTCTCACAACAAACATGATGGTTTTCGGTAGGGAACGTCCCACCTTTGGGGACAAAACGATATCCATTGCCTCTTATTGCTTTCAATTTTTTTCTTGTGTCAACATAGAACAACAGGAGTGTTGTATGAATTTTTGTTATTTTTCGAGGTTCGTTTGGACATTTTTATGCATTAACTGAGTTTTCAATGCATTTTATTTCCATAATTCAAATTTGAACTACATGCACATGCTCCAGTGCACATAAATTGGTTGAAAAATTAAATCTGTGTCCCTGGGTACATGCTTAGGTCCCATGCAAGAAATGGGAATGAATTTCAAACACCAGGGCACCATTGATTGCCGGCAAAACATTGAGATGCCTGGTTTTTAAATTCTAGTAAGTCCAAAACTCGTCTGAAATTCATGAAACTTGGAATTCTATCATGGAGCGGCATCAACATGCCGTGGTACAAATTTTGTCCCATTTGGGGCAGGTTTGGGTATATGCTTCTCACAAACCGGAGGTTCTCACCACAAGCATGATGGTTTTCGGTAGGGAACGTCCCACCTTTGGGGACGAAACGATATCCATTGCCTCTTATTGCTTTCAATTTTTTTTTCTCGTGTCAACATAGAACAACAGGAGTGTGAATTTTTGTGATTTTTCGGGGTTCGTTTGGACATTTTTATGCATTAACTGAGTTTTCAATGCATTTATGTGCATAATTCAAATTTGAACTACATGCACATGCTCCAGTGCATATAAATTGGTTGAAAAATCAAATATGTGTCCTGGGTGCATGCTTAGGTCCCATGCAAGAAATGGGAATGAATTTCAAACACCAGGGCACCGGTTATTGCCGGCAAAACATTGAGATGCCTGGTTTTTAAATTCTAGTAAATCCAAAATTTTGTTAACCATTCACGTGACGCCACGTGTCTTAGTTTTAATGGCTGTAGGAGCTGCCGTACGGACAGCTGCTTGACCTTGACTGAACGGGAGGCGTGTGAGCGCCATCCGGTGCACAGGCTGACCGAGAGGTGTGCAAGCTATCCTCGAGTGCGCAGGCTCACCAGGGAGCATGTGAGCTGTACGCTGCGCAGGCTCACTAGGAAGCGAGCTCTTTGACTTCCATGGCCGCCCGCCTTGCTCGTATCCTCTCCACTAATGGCGCCGAAGCCGCAGTTTAATTCGCTTTTTAAATATACAACACTTATCGCAAACGTTTTAGTTAGAACACCCGTATGCAAACCAACAGCTTCCCCAGGAAGCCAAGAGAAAATGTGCCGAGCAGGATTTCTCCAGCTCTTGATTGCAAACGTTTTAGATAGAACACCCGTATGCAAAGTGAGAGCAGCGCAGGATTTGTGCATCCCTTCAACGCAAACAGTTGTTTTGGATGACCCGTGTGCAACCACGTACAAACAATTTGGTAAGATTTGTCAATCCTTGTAACACTGCGATTTGTCAAAATATGAAGCTAAAAATCACTAGCAGTATCTAATTTTTGCAACTAAAATTCAGTAATTAAGCATAGATTTCATTCATAGATTAAGCAGTCGTTCTTAATTTATACAAACAGTTTGACTCAACAGCTGAACCGACCAAACTTTTCCCCAATTGTTGCCAACCATGTATTCAAATAGCTAGTTCAACTATATATACTAGCTAATTTTAAGTATGTTGTATAGTTCCACCACATCTATAGTCAGATGAACTGAACAAAATAGCCCCTAAATACTACTACTACTGCGGAGGGGCTTTGTACTACTTCCGTCTGCCTCTCCTCTGCCGAGCACACTCAGTAAGAGGCGGAGGAGGAGGAGCCTACTGACGAGCTGGGAAACGGCAATGCGGTGCCTGCCGCTGTTGCAGCTTCAGCGACGCTCACCTCGAACGCCCTCTGCCGCTCCAGACGTGTAGCAACCCGACCTCAGACGGTCAAGTCTGTGTGCTTAAGTGTCATCCCTGGATCGGTATGCTGACACACACAGTACTCGAGGATTTATAACAGAGGTAAATCACATGTATAAAGTAACGTAAATACTATTACCTCAATCCAAATAGCGGAAGTAACAAGGTTGTGGATTCCCATCAACACCAACGGCAAAGTTGAGTGTAGAAATCGTAACCCTAACGTATCACTTACTCATCGTAAGATTCCTGCAACATGAGACGTTGCAGCCACAAGGATCAGTACATTGAATGTACTGGCAAATTCACACCATAGAGAAATGATGAACAAAGGCTATCACTACATGCATATATGGCTGGTGGAAAAGCTCTATGGTTATAATGTTTTTGCGAAAAGCCATTTTTTCCCTATTGCAAAGGAATAAATTTTATTTAACTATCATGGTGGTTGTTAAACATTGAGAAGGTACCTCAACCTCAATCCCAATTAAGAACGTGATTAAACCCAATCAAATTTTAAATTAAAGTAAAATGATGATGAGATTCAGATGATAATCCAAGAACTAGATACTCAAGATGTCCATAACCGGGGACACGGCTAATCATGATTAGTTTGTACACTCTGCAGAGGTTTGCGCACTTTTCCCCACAAGAATCAATCTCCTCCGTTGGATTTCTCGCACTACTTGGTGTTTGAGAAACGGATGATCGAGACACGGTCTTTCAGAAGCATTTACTCTCTACTCCGGGTAGACCGTTACACCTACAATCCCCCTACATCTGCTAGTCCACCTCTTCAAGAGCTCACACAACTTACTCAACTATGCCAGAGCCCATAATGGCTTGTGGCTGCACACGGAAGTTTCTAGTATGAATAATCTTATGATCCCTTTGAGTCTGGGTGGCGGTCCATAGGATGATCACACGGGTACTCTGGGATATCCAAAAATTCAGGCAACACTGGGTTCTCCAGGTGCCTGAATCTACCCAGATGTAAATTAAAGTAGCCACCTTAAGTTGAACCATTAATTAACAATCTCACATATGTCATGGAAAACTCTCAAACCCAATCCACGTCTACGAGCATAGCATAGCAGTATAAGCATAACGTAATAGTAACTCCCAAGGTTTGAATGCAGGGCAATAGGTTCCTACCTCATCAACTACTTCCCAATACCCACATGTTATCAATCCTACTCATGCAATGTTTGAGGGTGAAAGTAATGCATAAACACTGGGTATGAAAGGGATATGATCAAAGTGTGAACTTGCCTTGTACTGTTGATGAAGATGATTCACACTCATAACTCCTGATAATTCTACTCATCACACTCCGGTCAATCTATCGTAAGCAAGCAATAGTAACCACACATAAGCAATCACTCAAAAGATTGAAAGAACGAAGAAGACAATTCGGAAAACATCAAAACCAGACAAATAACTCTTGCAACAGAAAACAATTTCTAACAGTACCAAAATTATGTGAATTTGGCCTTATTAGAAAGTTTAGGTCAAGAGCTTCGAATAGCAAAAAGAATCAATTAAATCGGAGTTATAAAACTCAAGTTATGATCAAAAAAAAGTTTGAAAATGAATTTGAAAACTCCGCGTAAGGTAGATTATCATCCCTACTAGATCCATAATCTAGCGCACACGCTCTCAACATGTCCTCCAGAATCTGATTGACTCTCTCGGTCTATCCATCTGTCTGCGGATGAAAGGCTGTACTGAACTCTAGCCTAGTACCCAAAGTCTGGTGCAGCTGATTCCAAAACTTTGAGGTAAACTGTGTTCCTCTATCTGATACGATGGTCCTCGGAACTCCATGCAGACATACGATCCTGGTCAAATATATCTTGGCCAACTTCGCACTTGTATAGGTGGTTTTCACTGGGATAAAGTGAGCCACTTTGGTCAAGCGAATCAACTACTACCCAGATAGAATCATATCCCGATCGGGTTCTGGGAAATCCGGTAATGAAATCCATGCCAAGCTTATCCCACTTCCATTCGGGTATCGGCATAGGCTGTAGTAATCCGGCTGGCTTCTGATGCTCTGCCTTTACTCTCTGGCATACATCACCTACGACTACATACTCCGCAATATTCTTCTTCATACCAGTCCACCAGAAACGCTCCTTCAACTCCAAATACATCTTGGTGTTTCCAGGGTGAATCGAGTATGGTGAGTCATGAGCCTCCGAATGTATTAACTTCCTGATCTTTGCATTATTGGGCACATATACACGGTCCTCGAACCATAAGGTGTCGTGCTCATCCTTACGAAAACCTTTGGCCTTTCCTTTGCTCATCCTCTCTTTTAACTCAGCAATCTCTTTTTCATCCTTCTGAGCTTCACGGATCTTTCCCAACAATGTAGACTGAACTTCCATAAGGCTTCAATTTTTGGGGCACAACTCGAGACTTCGGTAAATTCAACTTAAATTATTTCCAAGTGGTTACTCCTTGCCATCCATTGGTGGTTTGGTACATCCTCCACCAAGTAGCAGCACCTCTTTCAAAGCACTGAAGAGCATGCTGGGTCATATCCTTTCCAGCTATAGGGTTATTCTCCATGTGATCCTCCATGTTCTGAATCCATCGGTCCGTCTCCAATTGAGTCATTGGTCCAGAAAATATAAGCTCATCTCCATTCATCCTCTATTGGGTCCATGGGTTTGGGGTGGGATAAGAGAGATAGAGAGGGATGCACACAATACAAACAATGGTTTTGAAAAGACAGATTTTTATTTGTGGCTGTCGGAGAAACATCAAACAAATGACAGCTCACAATCGTCGCATCTAACGTAGGTATATAACAGGGGTTTGGTCTTCTAAAGGTCAATAAATCTTCAAAATCGTCAAACTCTTCAAGTCTTGTTCATGTCTCCGATGGCTTCTTCCGATCATGCTTGTCTTTCTCAAGTTCTTTTGCCAGATCATCTCTGTTGACTCAAAGTCTCTCATGACATCCTTGAATATTCTGGAGTTGCATTCCAAACTTCTGGGTTTCATCAACCTCGACATGGACCATGATCCTACTGTCCTTCAGTTCATGACGAATCTTTGATGTCTCGAGGTTCTGCTCCTCCATCATGGCTACTTTCAGCTTCTGGGTCATGAGTCCTTCACGAAATGCTTACTTGTTGAATACTGCTTCCTGAAGGTTCATCTTTAAACTTCCTGATGTAATGCTCCAGATCCTGGTGATACACCAGCTAAGGTTAAAACTTCGTCTTGCTGGTAGGTGCTCCATCAGCCTTCTACCATCCAATCCTTCCATGCATATGCATGCTTAACTCAACACGGTGACAATAGCATAAGCGGGCGATAACATCATGGATAGCCGTGTTTCTGCTCTTGTCATTTCCATGAGCTATCTCTCCATAGTTGATATCTCCTGCCTTAGGGTTTTCCTTGACAGAACTTTGAGTTTTTAACTCTCCATGCTCCGGTCTTTCTCCGATACAACTTGATCTCGGGTATTGACATCTTCCATAGTCTGCCAAGTTCCATAAGGGTAGCCTTCCTAGGTCATAAAAATCAGGCAATTCTTTAGAGTCTCCCCTTCTCCTACTCTTCAGAGTCTTCAACAGTTGTAGTTTCTATTATCATAATGTATAGTAAAATCCTCTTCATTCTGAATGGTCTTAGTTGTCCGATATCTTGTACTTCTTGGAGTGGTCTCATTCGTCGAATTTTCGAGTGGTCCAAAGGGAAAAGGGGTATGGACTCACTTAAAGGGAATGTTTGAATAAGCTCAGAAGAGAAGAGAGGTAAAAGATCTTTTTGAAAAAGAAATTTTAGGGAAAATCCTTCCTATGGGCTTGCCAGTTTCTAGGGTCACGTCCTACAGTCAACATGTGCTCTGATACCATCTTGTAGCGACCTGACCTCAGACGGTCAAGTCTCTGTGCTTAAGTGTCATCCCTGGATCGGTATGCTGACACACACAGTACTCGAGGATTTATAACAGAGGTAAATCACATGTATAAAGTAACATAAATACTATTACCTCAATCCAAATAGCGGAAGTAACAAGGTTGTGGATTCCCATCAACACCAACGGCAAAGTTGGGTGTAGAAATCATAACCCTAACGTATCACTTACTCGTCGTAAGATTCCTGCAACATGAGACGTTGCAGCCACAAGGGTCAGTACATTGAATGTACTGGCAAATTCACACCGTAGAGAAATGATGAACAAAGGCTATCACTACATGCATACATGGCTGGTGGAAAAGCTCTATGGTTATAATGTTTTTGCGAAAAGCCAATTTTTTCCTACTGCAAAGGAATAAATTTTATTTAACTATCATGGTGGTTGTTAAACATTGAGAAGGTACCTCCAACTCAATCCCAATTAAGAACGTGATTAAACCCAATCAAATTTTAAATTAAAGTAACATGATGATGAGATTCAGATGATAATCCAAGAACTAGATACTCAAGATGTCCATAACCGGGGACACGGCTAATCATGATTAGTTTGTACACTCTGCAGAGGTTTGCGCACTTTTCCCCACAAGAATCAATCTCCTCCGTTGGATTTCTCGCACTACTTGGTGTTTGAGAAACGGATGATCGAGACACGGTCTTTCAGAAGCATTTACTCTCTACTCCGGGTAGACCGTTACACCTACAATCCCCCTATATCTGCTAGTCCACCTCTTCAAGAGCTCACACAACTTACTCAACTATGCCAGAGCCCATAATGGCTTGTGGCTGCACACGGAAGTTTCTAGTATGAATAATCTTATGATCCCTTTGAGTCTGGGTGGCGGTCCATAGGATGATCACACGGGTACTCTGGCATATCCAAAAATTCAGGCAACACTGGGTTCTCCAGGTGCCTCAATCTACCCAGATGTAAATTAAAGTAGCCACCTTAAGTTGAACCATTAATTAACAATCTCACATCTGTCATGGAAAACTCTCAAACCCAATCCACGTCTACGAGCATAGCATAGCAGTATAAGCATAACGTAATAGTAACTCCCAAGGTTTGAATGCAGGGCAATAGGTTCCTACCTCATCAACTACTTCCCAATACCCACATGTTATCAATCCTACTCATGCAATGTTTGAGGGTGGAAGTAATGCATAAACACTGGGTATGAAAGGGATATGATCAAAGTGCGAACTTGCCTTGTACTGTTGATGAAGATGATTCGCACTCATAACTCCTGATAATTCTACTCATCACACTCCGGTCAATCTATCGTAAGCAAGCAATAGTAACCACACATAAGCAATCACTCAAAAGATTGAAAGAACGAAGAAGACAATTCGGAAAAGATCAAAACCAGACAAATAACTCTTGCAACAGAAAAAAATTTCTAACAGTACCAAAATTAAGTGAATTTGGCCTTATTAGAAAGTTTAGGTCAAGAGCTTCGAATAGCAAAAAGAATCAATTAAATCGGAGTTATAAAACTCAAGTTATGATCAAAAAAAGTTTGAAAATGAATTTGAATATGAATCTAAACAAATTTCGAAATTTGAAAATTGCAAAAAGTTGATGTGACAGGTTCACTAGATAGGTGAAAACAAGACAAAACTATAGCCGCTGGTTTCATCTAATTTGGATGAACGAGTAAAAAGTTATGGCTATTTGAAAAATCAGGGCCAAGCTATTTTACAGAAGAAAAATAGCTACCGCTAAAAGAATTTTAGGTCTAACGTATAAATACAGAGAACGATAAAGGTATAGAAAAGACGACTTCGGAGTGAGGAGACAACTTCCAAAAGTCCCGCCGGACAGGAGAGATATATTTTTATTTAATGAATCTAGTCAAACCAAAATATTGATTTAGCCCGAATCGGATGATTTTTGAAAGCTCTATGGGTCTATATTTATTGGTGGAAAAGAGGTTTAGGGGTGAAAGGCTAGGCAATATGGGACTAAACATAGACGAAAATAAAAGAAACGGGGAGGCGCCTCGCATGGGCCTAAAGGCCTTAGGCGGTTCGGTCGGCCGCGCGCAATGGAGTTTTTTTTGAGCAATTGAAAAGAAAGAAAATAAAAAAAACTATGGAAAAAATATGGGGAGGAATAGGGCCGGCTGGGCCTAGCCCATGTAGGAGAGAAGAAAAAATAAAATGATGGGGCGCCCAATGCCACTATGCAGCGCACGTGAGCGACAAATAATTACGGGCCGCATGTATAGTTTTATTTTAAATAGAAACAGAAAGGAAAACTGAATAAATAAAAATAAAATTGATTTTTATATAGGCATATAATATATCAAAATTTTCAGAAAAAGATTTTATACGAGATGAACATTTTTCTAGAGTCAAATAAAATCCACACAATTTCAAATAATTCAAAGAGTGCTACTGCCCTACTAAAATCCAATAAAAATCATTTTAAAAATACAAAAATAATTCCAAATTTATTTATCTCCAATTTTCTGATGTAGGAATCATGTTACCCTATTTTCCATATATTTTATTTTTGGAGAAAAATAATTTGAATAAAAATCAAATAACTCCAAATTGAAAATAATTTCAAAAGGATTTTAAATTTGATCCTTTTAAACTTCCAACTCATATTTCATATGTTTTGAAGTCATTTTTATCTTCTCTCATGAAAATCATTGAGTTGCTTAAAGTTTTCTGAATTGAAAATATTTCCAAATAAAATTCAAATCCTTTCAAATCCCTTTTCATTTATTTAAATGGAAGAAGTCATGTCATCTTCTCTCTAGGGTTTTGTAATTGAAAAGAATTTGAATTCACGAAGATCATAAATGCAAAATGAAAGTTTGGGAAAGTCCTTTTATTCCCTCTCATTTAACTTTCAAAAAGTTCGAATTTCAGTCACATTCACTCAAGCAATCATACAACCAAGCAAAACTATCTATTTTATATAACATTCCAAAATTTAAAATTTTGGGATGTTACAAACCTACCACCCTTAAAATGAATCTCGTCCTCGAGATTCGGAGAGGCTAAAAAGAAATAGGTTAGGTTTGGGGTCTTCTCAATTTCCATCGATCGTCTCCGGGGTTTGGGGTGCTACCACCCTTTAGAAACATCGTTACGGTCTCATCAATACTCATATACTTCATCCTTATTGTTGACAGTGTCGGTCTTCTCAGATCTTCAGGATAATTCCTTCTCTGGGCTCTTCTGATAGTGGCATAACCTTTACCACAATTCTTCTGTCCTTTCATCTTGGTAAGGTTCTTCCATGACTGGGTTTTCTTAGCTGATGGGTCTGGCGCCAATACTAAACAACCATCGATATCTCATGGTGGTCAACAATTTATGGTGTGTCCTGCAGGAAATGGGTCTGGTTTGAACCTCACCGTATAACCTACGATTGGCAACAACTGCCGTGTACAAGGGAAACATTCTTATACCATTCTAAGGTTCAAACAAGGTTTAATACCGTCGTCTCTCTACTATAGGTAAGTCACTCAGATTTACCATCCCGTATAGCAAGGTGAACAATAAGAGTAAGTCGGTATGGTGATCAATCCATCCCGCACCCAAATCATTTTCTTGTACATGGTTTAGCGAATCTCGCATTCTAACACTCGGTCATCCTCACAAGCATTGCAGAATTTCTCTTGTCGACGAACTAAGTTCGGATAAATCCATAGATTCTGCAAGCCAAACAAACATCTATCGTTCCTTCACAACTCTCAGGTTTGCGTAAACTCCTATAAGATCGTCTATCGATAAAATCGTAACTTCTTCCAGGGTTTTTCCTTCAGCAAGAGTGTGCTTGCTTCTTGGCAGGTCCTGGGGCCTGTGGGTTATGGCCCATCTCATCACTTGTAAACCTTGAACTCATCATTGGGGAAACTGATCCTTAATCCAACATCCAACTTCCTAGTATTCTTAAATCCATCCAATTGTACTGTCTTCCTTCCTTCTATTAGCACCAAACTTGGACATGATTACTCAGACTCATTATGGAATTTCCATTGATCCATATTTCCAACATCATACCTCCTTTATATCCAATAGTAATTCATCTCTTCATCCTCGGGGAATATCCCACATACCGAGATAAAAAAAACTTATACTTATGAAGTCCATACTCCACTTCGTGGAACATCATTATCCTTTCCAGGGTCAAGCGTCCTTACAGGGGAATATTGGCCATCTCTGCATGGCACTTCTTCAACTGGGAAACATGAAACACATCATGAACTCCTGACAGTCCTTCGGGTGACTCCAACTTGTTGGCCACTTTTCCCATATGCTCCAAAACTCGGTATGGTCCTACAAATCTCGGGGCTAACTTTCCCTTAACTCCAAATTGTTTAATTCCTCACAGAGGGGACACACAAAGACATGCTCTGTCTCCAATTTCATAGACTACCTCCTTGCGTTTTTGAGTCTGCATAACTCTTCTGCCTGGACTGAGCTACCTTCAGTCTATCTTGAATCAACTTAACATTCTCTTCTGACTCCTTGATCACATTTGGTCCAAACAACTGACGGTCTCCAACTTCATCCCGCATCAACGGTGTCTGGTTCCTTCTCCCATACAAAGCTTCAAAAGGGGCCATCTTCAAACTGGCTTGGTAACTGTTGTTGTATGAGAACTCCGCGTAAGGTAGATTATCATCCCTACTAGATCCATAATCTAGCGCACACGCTCTCAACATGTCCTCCATAATCTGATTGACTCTCTCGGTCTATCCATCTGTCTGCGGATGAAAGGCTGTACTGAACTCTAGCCTAGTACCCAAAGTCTGGTGCAGCTGATTCCAAAACTTTGAGGTAAACTGTGTTCCTCTATCTGATACGATGGTCCTCGGAACTCCATGCAGACATACGATCCTGGTCAAATATATCTTGGCCAACTTCGCACTTGTATAGGTGGTTTTCACTGGGATAAAGTGAGCCACTTTGGTCAAGCGAATCAACTACTACCCAGATAGAATCATATCCCGATCGGGTTCTGGGAAATCCGGTAATGAAATCCATGCCAAGCTTATCCCACTTCCATTCGGGTATCGGCATAGGCTGTAGTAATCCGGCTGGCTTCTGATGCTCTGCCTTTACTCTCTGGCATACATCACCTACGACTACATACTCCGCAATATTCTTCTTCATACCAGTCCACCAGAAACGCTCCTTCAACTCCAAATACATCTTGGTGTTTCCAGGGTGAATCGAGTATGGTGAGTCATTAGCCTCCTAAAGTATTAACTTCCTGATCTTTGCATTATTGGGCACATATACACGGTCCTCGAACCATAAGGTGTCGTGCTCATCCTTACGAAAACCTTTGGCCTTTCCTTTGCTCATCCTCTCTTTTAACTCAGCAATCTCTTTTTCATCCTTCTGAGCTTCACGGATCTTTCCCAACAATGTAGACTGAACTTCCATAAGGCTTCAATTTCTGGGGCACAACTCGAGACTTTGGTAAATTCAACTTAAATTATTTCCAAGTGGTTACTCCTTGCCATCCATTGGTGGTTTGGTACATCCTCCACCAAGTAGCAGCACCTCTTTCAAAGCACTGAAGAGCATGCTGGGTCATATCCTTTCCAGCTATAGGGTTATTCTCCATGTGATCCTCCATGTTCTGAATCCATCGGTCCGTCTCCAATTGAGTCATTGGTCCAGAAAATATAAGCTCATCTCCATTCATCCTCTATTGGGTCCATGGGTTTGGGGTGGGATAAGAGAGATAGAGAGGGATGCACACAATACAAACAATGGTTTTGAAAAGACAGATTTTTATTTGTGGCTGTCGGAGAAACATCAAACAAATGACAGCTCACAATCGTCGCATCTAACGTAGGTATATAACAGGGGTTTGGTCTTCTAAAGGTCAATAAATCTTCAAAATCGTCAAACTCTTCAAGTCTTGTTCATGTCTCCGATGGCTTCTTCCGATCATGCTTGTCTTTCTCAAGTTCTTTTGCCAGATCATCTCTGTTGACTCAAAGTCTCTCATGACATCCTTGAATATTCTGGAGTTGCATTCCAAACTTCTGGGTTTCATCAACCTCGACATGGACCATGATCCTACTGTCCTTCAGTTCATGACGAATCTTTGATGTCTCGAGGTTCTGCTCCTCCATCATGGCTACTTTCAGCTTCTGGGTCATGAGTCCTTCACGAAATGCTTACTTGTTGAATACTGCTTCCTGAAGGTTCATCTTTAAACTTCCTGATGTAATGCTCCAGATCCTGGTGATACACCAGCTAAGGTTAAAACTTCGTCTTGCTGGTAGGTGCTCCATCAGCCTTCTACCATCCAATCCTTCCATGCATATGCATGCTTAACTCAACACGGTGACAATAGCATAAGCGGGCGATAACATCATGGATAGCCGTGTTTCTGCTCTTGTCATTTCCATGAGCTATCTCTCCATAGTTGATATCTCCTGCCTTAGGGTTTTCCTTGACAGAACTTTGAGTTTTTAACTCTCCATGCTCCGGTCTTTCTCCGATACAACTTGATCTCGGGTATTGACATCTTCCATAGTCTGCCAAGTTCCATAAGGGTAGCCTTCCTAGGTCATAAAAATCAGGCAATTCTTTAGAGTCTCCCCTTCTCCTACTCTTCAGAGTCTTCTACAGTTGTAGTTTCTATTATCATAATGTATAGTAAAATCCTCTTCATTCTGAATGGTCTTAGTTGTCCGATATCTTGTACTTCTTGGAGTGGTCTCATTCGTCGAATTTTCGAGTGGTCCAAAGGGAAAAGGGGTATGGACTCACTTAAAGGGAATGTTTGAATAAGCTCAGAAGAGAAGAGAGGTAAAAGATCTTTTTGAAAAAGAAATTTTAGGGAAAATCCTTCCTATGGGCTTGCCAGTTTCTAGGGTCACGTCCTACAGTCAACATGTGCTCTGATACCATCTTGTAGCGACCTGACCTCAGACGGTCAAGTCTCTGTGCTTAAGTGTCATCCCTGGATCGGTATGCTGACACACACAGTACTCGAGGATTTATAACAGAGGTAAATCACATGTATAAAGTAACATAAATACTATTACCTCAATCCAAATAGCGGAAGTAACAAGGTTGTGGATTCCCATCAACACCAACGGCAAAGTTGGGTGTAGAAATCATAACCCTAACGTATCACTTACTCGTCGTAAGATTCCTGCAACATGAGACGTTGCAGCCACAAGGGTCGGTACATTGAATGTACTGGCAAATTCACACCGTAGAGAAATGATGAACAAAGGCTATCACTACATGCATATATGGCTGGTGGAAAAGCTCTATGGTTATAATGTTTTTGCGAAAAGCCAATTTTTTCCTACTGCAAAGGAATAAATTTTATTTAACTATCATGGTGGTTGTTAAACATTGAGAAGGTACCTCCAACTCAATCCCAATTAAGAACGTGATTAAACCCAATCAAATTTTAAATTAAAGTAACATGATGATGAGATTCAGATGATAATCCAAGAACTAGATACTCAAGATGTCCATAACCGGGGACACGACTAATCATGATTAGTTTGTACACTCTGCAGAGGTTTGCGCACTTTTCCCCACAAGAATCAATCTCCTCCGTTGGATTTCTCGCACTACTTGGTGTTTGAGAAACGGATGATCGAGACACGGTCTTTCAGAAGCATTTACTCTCTACTCCGGGTAGACCGTTACACCTACAATCCCCCTACATCTGCTAGTCCACCTCTTCAAGAGCTCACACAACTTACTCAACTATGCCAGAGCCCATAATGGCTTGTGGCTGCACACGGAAGTTTCTAGTATGAATAATCTTATGATCCCTTTGAGTCTGGGTGGCGGTCCATAGGATGATCACACGGGTACTCTGGGATATCCAAAAATTCAGGCAACACTGGGTTCTCCAGGTGCCTCAATCTACCCAGATGTAAATTAAAGTAGCCACCTTAAGTTGAACCATTAATTAACAATCTCACATCTGTCATGGAAAACTCTCAAACCCAATCCACGTCTACGAGCATAGCATAGCAGTATAAGCATAACGTAATAGTAACTCCCAAGGTTTGAATGCAGGGCAATAGGTTCCTACCTCATCAACTACTTCCCAATACCCACATGTTATCAATCCTACTCATGCAATGTTTGAGGGTGGAAGTAATGCATAAACACTGGGTATGAAAGGGATATGATCAAAGTGTGAACTTGCCTTGTACTGTTGATGAAGATGATTCGCACTCATAACTCCTGATAATTCTACTCATCACACTCCGGTCAATCTATCGTAAGCAAGCAATAGTAACCACACATAAGCAATCACTCAAAAGATTGAAAGAACGAAGAAGACAATTCGGAAAAGATCAAAACCAGACAAATAACTCTTGCAACAGAAAAAATTTCTAACAGTACCAAAATTAAGTGAATTTGGCCTTATTAGAAAGTTTAGGTCAAGAGCTTCGAATAGCAAAAAGAATCAATTAAATCGGAGTTATAAAACTCAAGTTATGATCAAAAAAAGTTTGAAAATGAATTTGAATATGAATCTAAACAAATTTCGAAATTTGAAAATTGCAAAAAGTTGATGTGACAGGTTCACTAGATAGGTGAAAACAAGACAAAACTATAGCCGCTGGTTTCATCTAATTTGGATGAACGAGTAAAAAGATATGGCTATTTGAAAAATCAGGGCCAAGCTATTTTACAGAAGAAAAATAGCTACGGCTAAAAGAATTTTAGGTCTAACGTATAAATACAGAGAACGATAAAGGTATAGAAAAGACGACTTCAGAGTGAGGAGACAACTTCCAAAAGTCCCGCCGGAGAGGAGAGATATATTTTTATTTAATGAATCTAGTCAAACCAAAATATTGATTTAGCCCGAATCGGATGATTTTTGAAGGCTCTATGGGTCTATATTTATTGGGGGAAAAGAGGTTTAGGGGTGAAAGGCTAGGCAATATGGGACTAAACATAGACGAAAAGAAAAGAAACGGGGAGGCGCCTCGCATGGGCCTAAAGGCCTTAGGCGGTTCGGCCGATCGCGCGCAATGCAGTTTTTTTGTGCAATTGAAAAGAAAGAAAATAAAATACTATGGAAAAAAATATGGGGAGGAATAGGGCCGGCTGGGCCTGGCCCATGTAGGAGAGAAGAAAAACTAAAATGATGGGGCGCCCGATGCCACTATGCAGCGCACGTGAGCGACAAATAATTACGGGCCGCATGTATAGTTTTATTTTAAATAGAAACAGAAAGGAAAACTGAATAAATAAAAATAAAATTGATTTTTATATAGGCATATAATATATCAAAATTTTCAGAAAAAGATTTTCTACGAGATGAACATTTTTCTAGAGTCAAATAAAATCCACACAATTTCAAATAATTCAAAGAGTGCTACTGCCCTACTAAAATCCAATAAAAATCATTTTAAAAATACAAAAATAATTCCAAATTTATTTATCTCCAATTTTCTGATGTAGGGAATCATGTTACCCTATTTTCCATATATTTTATTTTTGGAGAAAAATAATTTGAATAAAAATCAAATAACTCCAAATTGAAAATAATTTCAAAAGGATTTTAAATTTGATCCTTTTAAACTTCCAACTCATATTTCATATGTTTTGAAGTCATTTTATCTTCTCTCATTAAAATCATTGAGTTGCTTAAAGTTTTCTGAATTGAAAATATTTCCAAATAAAATTCAAATACCTTTTCATTTATTTAAATGGAAGAAGTCATGTCATCTTCTCTCTAGGGTTTTGTATTTGAAAAGAATTTGAATTCACGAAGATCATAAATGCAAAATGAAAGTTTGGGAAAGTCCTTTTATTCCCTCTCATTTAACTTTCAAAAAGTTCGAATTTCACTCACATTCAGTCAAGCAATCATACAACCAAGCAAAACTATCTATTTTATATAACATTCCAAAATTTAGAATTTTGGGATGTTACAAGACGACCCCTCTCGAAGCGGTGGTTCTCCTCATAGATCTCCTGATTCCTCGCCTCTGAGGTGGCGTGTGCCGCGGCCACGGCAGCGGTACGGCTCTTTGCATGCTCGACGAGGCGCTCCTCCTCCTCCCGCAGGAACTCGGTGTAGCGCGCAAGGTCGCTGACGCATGTGCGGGCATCCACCTCCGCCTCCCGCCTTCCGGCGATGGTGGCGGAGCGGGTGATGACCCTGGCGGTCGATGGTGGGCTGCCGGCCATGGCGGCCGACGACGGGGTGGCGGCCACGACCACCACCTCCTGCCTTCGGGCCGCGGTGGCGGAGCGGGTGATGGCCACAGTGGCCGGCAGTGGGGTGGCTACCAGGACGACCACCTCACGCCTTTGGGCCGCGGCGGCGGAGCGGGCGATGGCCCAAGCTTTCGATGGTGGTGTGGAGGCAACGGCGGCCGGCAATAGCTGCCGACGGGCACCGGCGGCAGAGCGTGTGCTGGGTGTTCCGCGCACACCCAACATGGACGCCACGCGCACTACACTACACCGGGGACTACGCCGCCGCCGCGGTGTAGCCTCCCAGCAGGAGATGTCCTCTGTTGACGATGGAGTGGCTGAGCGACGACGACGGACCGGTGCCATTGGCGATTGTGGGAGAAGCAAACGAGATAAGCTACAGGGATGGAGGGGAAAATGCGACACAGGACTCGCCGGCCGTGAGGGTTTTTATAGCAGGCCGGTAAGCATTGGGATTTTGGGGGATTTCACTGAGTCGGGCGGGAAGCTTGCATGGGAACCTATGAGGTTGCGCGGGAACGGGCTCACCGACGATTCATTGGCGTCACCATTTGGCCAAAAGAACGCCCCCGCACGCTGCGCAAGCTTGCGCTATAAGCCGTCTGCGGCAGCGGGGTGACAAGACGTGCAAGAGGAGGACGAAAGGCCACGTACACATACGGTCCATAAAAAGACGTTTGCGATTTAATTACCCACTATACCACCGTCCTGGTTTATAAGTATGATTTAACTAATAAAATATGAATGCATGTCGCCAAAGATTATATAGTTGGATTTGTATTTGAACATAGTTTCCAATTATATAATTTTTAAAACATGCATTAACATTTTTTGGGTTAAATTTGAGGGCAAAGTATGGCACAGAATATAAAGGAGACTATAGACTAGACGGAGGTGGTACCACACGGCCGCTCTCTACGCAGCGACGCAACTGTCGGCCGGCTTGTAGGCGACCATTTCCTGCGTGTTCAACTGCTCTATGCGTGTGGTTGCTTGCAGTTCAGGCGGCTGCGGCGCACTCTGCTCACGTCCTGCCGCGCGCGCTCTACTCTCGCATCCCTCCGGGTGCTATGCCCTCGTCCCTCCACGCGCGCTGCCAGTGTTTGGGGCCGGCGCATGATCACGCACGTTCGTGTGCAAGCGGTTGCCGAGCGCGGCGCGACGATGCAGTTACCCGCTGCAAAAACTGCCATGCGGACACACCGAGAATCCATGCCGCCCGACCCCCTTTTATTCCTGCGGCCATTTACCTTCATCTCTCGTCTCACACGACACAATAAGCACACCCACGAGGACACATACAGAGAGGACATCCAGCGGTTCCAATGGCGCTCCCTGTGGCTCCAATGGCGCTCCCAGCGGCCGACGACGACAACGGCGGGCAGTTCACCACGCATCATGTTGTGGACACCCACGTGAGGGGGAAGGCCCTCTCGGTGGTGTACATGAACGATCCGGTCTCGGTGGAGAGCTCCATCCAAACTATGGAGTAGTTCCTTGTCGAGGACAAGTACCGAGTGGTCGGCTTCGACCTCGAGTACACCATCGGTCGTGCTGGGCACGATCAGAAGGTTGCCGTCGCCCAGTTGTGCGTGCGACATGACGTCCTCGTCTACCACTTCCACCTTGCCACAAAGCCTTGCGAGCGTTTCTCTAGGTTTATCAACAGCTCCGACTACAGTTTCGCTACGGTGGACACCACCAACGATCTAAAAGCGCTCAAGGTTTCGGACTTGAAATGCCCGAATCTTGTCAACATCCAACACCACTATAGGGTCTGGGCAGCGACAAAAACAAACTGAACTCCCTTGTTGACCTCACCTCGGCCATCATCGACCCCTACTACGCGAAGATGAAGGAAGAGAGCAATAAGGACAAGAACGCCTGGCACAGTGTGTGGCATAAGAGACTGGATGAACAACATGTCAAGTACGCGGCCATGGACACGTACACAAGCTACGAGATGTACAGGCGGATCGTTGACATGAGGAACTGTCTTCTACCTGACCCAGACGAGGGATCGAGCCACATAGTAGTGGCGGGAGCGTCACAAGAAGTAGATGACTAGACGAACGTTTCTCCTACTTTAGAATGCATGCAATTGTTTATTGAGGTGTGTGCGAATGATCTGTATAGTCACTTATGTAATTGGATGTTTATTTCAGTTATATATATATATATATATATATATGTTATTCTACTGTAGACAGAGCAATTCACACGGCTTATTAGCAGCAATCGTCTGTGTTATTATTGGTCTTCGCACACATTTCTGATTACGGACTTGTTTGTCGTGTATCACACACATCTTGTTTAGTTGAACCATTTCCATTGTGTTGCCTAATCACACACAGTTCATCCCAGTAAACCGTATGCTTTATATCGCACACGCCTTCATCTGGCTGCCCGTTTCTTTTGTGCCTCCTCATCCCAAACAGTTAATTGAGCAGAATCGTATGCCCTACATCGCACATGCAACTAAATTCTGAACCATGTTTGATGCATCTGTCATCGCAAACGTTTTGCACCTTTTTGACGGGTTTTTTACACCACCGTTTGCGATTATGGCATCGCACACAGTTTCGTCGAAGGGTCTCTGATCGTAGCGTAGCGTTTGGACCATCCTGCAGTAGTGGCTTGCTGCTGAGCTGGTGTGGTGGCAGGGTCTTCACGAAGATCTGCATGCCACCACGCAGGTGCTTGCCTGGTTGGCCTAGAAGTTGCATGCTGCCACGTAGGTGTGCGCCTAGTTGGCAGGCTAGCTGCTGCGTTGGAATGGCCATGGGGGCAGCGAAACCTTGGCAGGTGTGGGCCGGACCGTGGCCCTGCAGATGTCCCCGGCAAGGGTCTTGCCGGGGTCTTGTGGGCGTCCCCGGCAAGGATCTTGCCGGGGGGCTTTCATCTTCTGGTTCCCATCTAGTTTTGCAGGCCTCTGGTCTTCACAAAGATCTGCATGCCACCACGCAGGCGCCTCCCGAGCCTTGGTTCCAATGTTTTCGATGGTGTCGGAACTCTTAGGCTCAAGGGTGGCGGTCTTGCTGGTGTTGGATAAGTTGCCCCGGCAAGGCCCTTGCTGGGGCCACGCGGACCGCCCCGGCAAGGCTCTTGCTGGGGCAAGCCCACCTTGTCCCTTTGCTCTTCGCGCCTCTGGCTTGAGCACTGCTCTAGTAGTCTTGTATCTTGCTTCCTCTGCCCCGCCAAGCGTGGCCGCAGGTGTGGCTACAACTGCCCGTGCACAAGTAAAGGGGTACAGAAGGCCCCTACTTTTGTACACCGACAGTAGTCCAACCTCGGGGCTGAGGTTTTGTACCAGTAGCTATGTGTTTAATCTCTCTCTCTCTCTCTCGTGTTCTTGAGATGGCACGATCTTGATGTATCGTGGGCTTTGTTAATATAGTTGGATCATATGGTGTTTTCCCCTCTCTATCTTGTGATGAATTGAGTTTTCCCTTTGAGATTTTGTTTTATCGGATTGAATACTTTTACGGATTTGAGAGCACTTGATATATGTCTTGCGTATGAATACTCGTGGTGACAATGGGGTATCATATTGATTCACTTGATATGTGTTTTGGCACTCAACTCACGGATTCCCGAGGTGACATTAGGGTAATCTATGCATAGGGGTTGATGCACGTTTTCATCCTTGTTTCTTGAGTAGAAATCTTGGGGCACTCTTTGAGGTTCTTTGTGTTGGATTGAGTATTATGAATCTGAATTTGCTTTTGTGTTATTTTCGTACGAACTCTTGATAGATCGATTGGAAAGAATAGCTATGTGTTATTTTAGTACGAACTCTTGATAGATCGATCGAAAAGAATAACTTGGTGTTATTTTAGTACGAACTCTTGGATAGATCGATTGGAAAGAATAGCTACAAACAATTTCTTCTTGTGTTCTCCACTAGATAAGAACTTTGGAGTGATTCTTCATCGCACGTTGAGGGATGGTTATATGATCCAATTATATTAGCATTGGTGAGAGATTGCACTAGCGAAAGTACAGACCCTAGGCCTCATTTTCAAGCATTGCAATACCGTTTGTGCTCCATTTTATCAATTGCTACCTTGCTATTTTTTATTTCAGATTATAAATATATATTTCTACCATCCATATTACACTTTTATCACCATCTCTTCGCCAAACTAGTGCCCCTATAGAAATTGCCATTGTATTGGGTGTGTTGGGGACACAAGAGATTTCTTGTATTTGATTGCAGGGTTCTTTGAGAGAGACCATCTTCATCCTACACCTCCCACGGATTGATAAACCTTAGGTCATCCACTTGAGGGAAAATTTCTACTGTGCTACAAAACCCTGCGCTTGCAGGCCAACACGAGTCTACGAGAACAAGTTGTGTACTAGACATCACCAGCTTGTTTAAAGGCCCAGCAATTCCTGTTAGTGTGGGTTGCTGGTTTGTCCTGGGTGCCGTGGATTTGGCACGGCCGACTCAGGATCCTGTCAAGCTGACTAGGTGAAGGAAATATGCCCTAGAGGCAATAATAAAGTTGTTATTTTATATTTCCTTATATCATGATAAATTTTTATTATTCATGCTAGAATTGTATTAACCGGAAACTTGATCCATGTGTAGATACAGGGACAAAACACCATGTACCTAGTAAGCCTCTACTAGACTAGCTCGTTAATCAAAGATGGTTAAATTTCCTAACCATAGACATGTGTTGTCATTTGATGAATGGGATCACATCATTAGGAGAATGATGTGATGGACAAGACCCATCCGTTAGCTTAGCATATTGATCGTTCAATTTTATTGCTATTGCTTTCTTCATGTCAAATACTTATTCCTTCGACTATGAGATTATGCAACTACCGGATACCCGAGGAATACCTTGTGTATTATCAAACGTCACAACGTAACTGGGTGATTATAAAGATGCTCTACAGGTATCTCCGAAGGTGTTTGTTGGGTTGGCATAGATCGAGATTAGGATTTGTCACTCCGAGTATCGGAGAGGTATCTCTGGGCCCTCTCGGTAATGCACATCATAACAAGACTTGCAAGCAAAGTGACTAATGAGTTAGTTACAAGATGATGTATTACGGAACGAGTAAAGAGACTTGCCAGTAACGAGATTGAACTTGGTACGTGGATACCAACGATCGAATCTTGGGCAAGTTCATACCGATGGACAAAGGGAATAACGTATGTTGTCATAACAGTTCCACCGATAAAGATCTTCGTGGAATATGTAGGAGCCAATATGAGCATCCAGGTTCCGCTATTGGTTATTGACCGGAGAGGTGTCTCGGTCATGTCTACCTAGTTCTCGAACCCGTAGGGTCCGCACGCTTAGCGTTCGATGACGATTTAGTATTATATGAGTTAAGTGATTTGGTGACCGAATGTTGTTCGGAGTCCTGGATGATATCAGGACATGACGAGGAGTCTCGCAATGGTCGAGACGTAAAGATTGATATATAGGACGATGGTGTTCGGACACGGAAGTGTTTCAGGGGCTACCGGGTACTTATCGGGTCACCGGAAGGGGTTCCGGGCACCCACGGCAAAAGAAATGGGCTTAATGGGCCAAGGGAGGGACAGACCAGCTCACAAAGGGATGGTGCGCCCCTCCACCAGGCCGGCCAGCCCTAGGGAAAGGAAAGCGGGAGGGCAAGACCCTCCTTCCTTCCCCTCCTCAAGGGAGAAAGGAAAGGGGGGCACCACCTCCCCCTTCCTTCCCGTGGCGCCTATACAAGGAAAGGGGGGCAGAACCAGGGCAGGAGCCCAAGTGGGATTCAGCCCCACTTGGGCGCCCCTTGGCCTCTCCCCTCTCCCTACCACCTATATATATGAGGAGGGGAGGCGCCTAGAACACACAACATCAATTGTTAGCCGTGTGCGGCGACCCCTCCACAGTTTACACCCTCGGTCATATTCTCGCGGTGCTTAGGCGAAGCCATGCGCGGATCACTTCACCATCACCGTCACCACGCCATCGTGCTGACGGAATTCCTCTACTTCCTCGACACCTTGCTGGATCAGGAGGACGAGGGACGTCATCGAGCTGAACTTGTGCAGAACTCGGAGGTGTCATACGTTCGGTGCTTGATCGGTCGGATCTAGAAGAAGTTCGACTACATCAACCGCATTGTCGAAACGCCTCCGCTTTTGGTCTACGAGGGTACGTAGACACACTCTCCCCCTCGTTTCTATGCATCTCCTAGGTAGATCTTGCATGAGCATAGGATTCTTTTTTTTTAAATTGCATGCTACGTTTCCCAACAGTGGCATCCGAGCCAGGTCTATGCGTAGATGATGTGCACGAGTAGAACACAAAGAGTTGTGGGCGGTGATAGTCATAATGCTTACCACCAACGTCTTATTTTGATTTGGCGGTATTGTGGGATGAAGTGGTCCGGACCAACCTTACATGTCCACGCACATGAGACCGGTTCCACCGACAGACATGCAACTTGTTTTGCATAAAGGTGGCTGGCGGGTGTCTGTTTCTCCTACTTTAGTTGAATCGAATTTGACTACAGCCAGTCCTTGAAGAAGGTTAAAACAGCAAACTTGACGAAACACCATTGTGGTTTTGATGTGTAGGTAAAAACGATTCTTGCTAGAAGCCCGTAGCAGCCACGTAAAACTTGCAACAACAGAGTAGAGGACGTCTAACTTGTTTTTGCAGGGCATGTTGGGATGTGATATGGTCAAGACATGATGTTATATACGTTACTGTATGAGATGATCATGTTTTGTAGAAGTTATCGGCAACAGACAGGAGCCTTATGGTTGTCTCTTTATTGTATGAAATGCAAACGCCATGTAATAGCTTTACTTTATCACTATGCGTTACTGTTGGGTGGTTGGTGCGACATATGCCAACGGATGGCTTATCATTGTGGGTGCCAATAAAACATCGCCGGTGCCTGGAAACGGGATGAGGCGAAGACATGCACGCCGGCGGATCTTACCCAGGTTCGGGGCTCTCCGAGGAGATAACACCCCTAGTCCTGCTCTGCGGGGTCTCCGCATGATCACTAGATCAAGGAAAGGTAGCTACAATCGCTCCTAGAGTTGTTGGGTTCAAGGGAGAAGAAGAACAAGGCTAGCTCTTGCTTCTCTCTATCTCTATGGTGTGTGTGCTGTGTTCAGAAGCCAACCCTTTGCATGGGTGCTCCGGGGGGTTTATATAGGCCTACCCCCTGGGGGTACAATTGTAATCTGGCTGGGCTCTGGTCCCAGCCGACAGTGTCTAGACTCGCCGGCCTCTCCGCCGGCTGTTGGGGCCCGCCGACTGGTGGGTCCCGCCGGCTGCCGGCCTCTTGGCCGACAGGCCGGCCCCACCGCCTAGCGTCTTGCCGGCGGCTGCTTACTGTAGCCTTGCCTCTGATGACGAGGGCTTTGTCGAGGTAAGCGTGGCTACAGTGGGCCGCCTCGGGGGCTCTCACTATAGCCTTACCTCGTCTTGTCTCCTTAATGGGGCTCCTGCTTCGAGGAAGGGGGTAGCCGGCTTCTGGAGGCCGGCTACGCCCTTGGCCGACTGGGGGAGGCCGGGCCGCCTCTGCGCCTCTCTCTGGCGGAAGGGGCCCGCCGCCCGCGGGCCGTACAGGAGTCGGTCGTCGATGACGTTGAGGCTGGCATGGCTACAGTGCCGAGCCGAACAGGAGACGGTCATCCCGTACGGCCTCCTGTGGCCATGCCTGCCTCGGGCCTCGGGGGTAGTGGGCCGCAATGCAGCCACGCCCCGTCTTGTCACCGGTATGTGGGTGTAGCTTTGGTGGTTGTGGTCTCGGCCGACTGCTTGGAGTCGGCGCTCTTCTTGGCCGGCTCCCTGGAGTCGGCCACCCCGTGGTTGTCCTGGGGGGAGGTCGTTGAGGCTGGGTCGCCTTCCGGGAGTCGGCTTCGGAGCTAGCCGGCCAGGGAAGGCAGCCCAATGCTTGGAGTGCTTGGAGGCCCAAAGGCCTGATAATTTTTTCAGAAGAACCAGGGGCAGTCGGTTCGGCTACCCGTGGCCATTTACTCCGACAGTAGTCCCCGCAGCTGATTGGGCTTTGAGGTGGAATAGGGGTTGAGAAGCTCGATCAGCTTCCTATCTTGACAAGTCGGCAGCTGGGAGCCGGCTTTGGTTAGGCGTGCCGCCTTGGTCGAAAACTCCGGAGTCGGAGGGCGGGAGCTCGCTAGTGTGTGCACCGGGCCGCGGGCCGGCCACTTGCCGTCTGCGAACCACGTGGCCTCCCTTGGCCAGAAAGCCTGCTAGCCCACGCGCGTGACGGGACGTCGCCGCAGGGCGGGGGCCCGCCACGTCCGCGCCCGGGCCCAGGCGCGGATTCTTTGCATCCCGAAACCGCCCGCACGTCTCCTTGCGGCAGTTTCGGCCCGCCTTTAGGGCGCAATAATCACGGTGCGTGGGGGGAATGGGGGCAGTTAATCCCACGCCCCCCCACGTCCGGCCTCCCCGGCCTCGCCTCGCGGAGCTATAATTAGGGGGAGGTGGAGGGCGGCAGGCCCTCGCACGCTCCTCCTATTTCCACCATCTTCTTCGCTCGCCGTTTCTCGCGACAGCGCCTCGCCACCGCGCTCTTCCACTACTCGCTCCTCCGTCGCCGCACTTGTTCTCACCATGCCTCCCGCCACGGAGCAGTATGGCGGGGATTGGGACGGCTCCAATGTCCACGAAGATCACGTCGAGTTCCTCCGCCAGACGCGACGGCTGCCCGGCGCGGACAAGGTGGAGGTCCGCCTCGCACCGGCGAGGGAAATTACGCTGGAGCCGCGGGAGGGCGAGCGGGTGGTCTTCCGCTCGCACTTCTTGCGCGGCATCGGCCTGCCAGTGAGCGCCTTCTTTCGCTCATGGCTCGATTTCTACCAGCTCCAGCCGCACCACCTCACCCCAAACGCGGTGGTGCTGCTATCAGCCTTCGTCACCCTGTGCGAGGGCTACCTCGGCGTCCTCCCCACCCTCGAAATCTGGGGGGAGTTCTTCCAGTCCAAGCTGGGCACGCGCATGCAGGGCGTGCCGGCTCAGACTGGCGCCTTCATCGCGTCGCGGAGGTCGGTCGCCGACAACCCCTTCCCCGTCATCACGCTGATCCAATCGGTGAAGAAGTGGCAAAAATCGTACTTCTACGTGCGGAACATCGCCCCGCGGGGCGACTACATCAACCTGCCGGCTTACGTAGCCGGCCCACCGGCGGGCAGGCGGCCCCAGTGGTCCTTCCGGGCCGTGACTCTGACGCCGGCCGGGTCCGCCACCGTCGCCCGAGTGTGAGAGCTGACCCAGTCGGAGGGCTTAACGGGGCCCGACCTGCTGGCCGCATTTGTCACGCGCCGGGTTCTTCCGCTCCAGAGCCGGGTTCTTCCGCTCCAGAGCCGGCCTCATCTGATCTGTCAGATGAGCAGCCAGCTCGATCCGAGCCGAATGTGCACCAAGGAGATGCCGCGCGAGGAGGTCGCCTATATGGTGAACTACCTTGCGAACTGCAAACTCACCGAAGAGTGGCAGTTCGGTAAGGAGCCATATAGCCGAGCCAATCCGCCGCCTACGGTATGTTCTCCTTGTCTCTTTTTCTTTCTCTTTGCTTTGTTGCCGAGTTCCTCTTGGCCGACTCTAACTTAGTCGGTTTGTTTTTCGACAGAGCCCTCTTCTTCGGCCGGCCGGCGGGTCAGTCGCGGAGCGTCGATTCGTCCCAGACCGGACCGAACACGATCTGGAGGACCCCGACTTGGGGGCGGCCAGTATGGATGACAACATCGAGCCGGGCGGTGGCCAAGCCGGCGGCGAAGCAGGCGGCTCCGGGCTCGGAGTCACCTTCGACGACTGGCCGGACGACGATGAGGCCGAAGTCGCCCCGCGCCGCCAGCCGGCGTCTGGACGCGGCGCGGGTTCCTCCGCTGCACCACCTGCTCGAGGCGGAGGTCAAAAGCGTCGCGCCGCCCAGGGTTTGTTCGGCAACCGGACGAAGAAACCCAGGGGCGGGGCGGCAGCCACCAGGCGGGAGGAGGCGGCCGCGAAGGCGGCTCGCTTCCGCAAGACGGTGAAGCAACCGCAGACCGTGTCGGCGTAAGTTCACTTTCTTTCGTATACTCTTTTTTCTTTCTTTTCTTTGGTGGTTCCTGAGCCCTTGTCTTTTTCTTCAATGATCAGAGCTCCGTTGTCGCTTGAGCGGGCAGCTGCTGCCTCCGTCGTCGAGTCGCCGAGGGGGTCTGGGAGCACCACCCGCCGTGTGGACCCCCGCGCTGAGCTTCAGGCGGCGACGGAACGGAACGCGCGGGAGGCGCGAGAGGAACAGGAGGCGCGGGAGGCGGAGGCACGGAAGGCGGCCGCCGCCCAGGCGGCACGGGAGGAGTAGGAGGCGAAGGCGCTCGCCGACGCCGCGGCCAGGGCCCAAGCAGAGGCGGCGGCCGCGGCGGCAGCGGGGGAGGTTTTGATGATCACCCCGCTGCGCGTCATGGCACCTGGGGACGTGGAGCCCTCGCCAGAGGGAGTCAGCGGTGACCAGCCAGGGCTGGGGAGAGACGACGACGTCATCATCCTGGAGAGAGCGCCGGTGTCGACCCCGCCAACTGGGGCGGCTCAAGGCGGCCGGCCTAATCAGCCGCCTGCGCAGTCGGCGGGGGGCGAGCCGGCCGCGAGGACTGAGATGGCGGTCCGGATGCCGCCAAGCCAGCGCGCGGGGAAGGCTGCGTCGGAGCCACAGAAAGCCGCGTCGGAGCCGCAGCCGGCCGTGGGCTCCAGCTCGTCAGCCCAGGATGCGGAGGCGGCCAGCGCTACCTCGGGGTGGACGCCAGGCGGAGGGACGGCCGTGATGAACGTGGCTGCGCAGGACGTCCGGACCCGGCTCCAGGGCCAAACTGCGGCGCTGAGGCAGTTCACCGACGAGTTCCTCGCGACGCGGGCGGCCATCCGGGTTAGTCTTCCCCTCTTGCTTCTTCTTGACTTTGATTTCTTCTTGATCTTGATTTCTTCTTGATCTTGATTTCTGCCGTGGGGGCGCGTCAGCGCACCCACTGGGTGTAGTCCCCGAGTTCCGAGTCGGCTGCTGAGCAGGCGGCTTGGAACTTCTTGGTGGATTTGTCTTTGCTATTCTTGCTCTTACTTCGAACTTCTGTCTATCTTGCAGGACTACCACAATCTTCGTGCGGCCGCCTTCAACTCCCAGGCTCGGGAGCTGACCTAGAAGACCGCCGACCTTACTGAGAGCCGAGGTACGTGCTTTGTTCTTTATCTCATGTGGGGGCGCGTCAGCGCACCCACTGGGTGTAGTCCCCGAGATTCGGGCCGACTGCTGAGCAGTCGGGTCGGATCTTCCTTGACGACTTCTTCTTACTGTTCTTTCTTTTTCTGCCATCTCTGCAGCGGCCAACGCCAGTCTGAGGGCACAGCTGGGAGAGTCTCAGATTGCCCTTCGTGCCAAGGATGCCGAGCTCGCCGCCCTGGTGCAGGAACGCGACCGCCTGGCCAATAAGTTGGCCGACCAGGAGGAAGGCCACAAGGTGGCACTGAAGGCTATGTAGGACCGCGAAGCCGCTCTCCAGGCCGAGTACGAGACGGAGGCGGCTGGCTGGGCTGAGGCCAGGCAGACTCTGATCTCTGGCTATGGCCAGATCGAAGATCTGGTTGACGGTAAACCGCCTACCTCTTCGTCCTTTCTTGCCATCTGCCACTTTGGCTCTTTTTCTGATTTGGTGCTCTTTTCTTCTTTTCTTCTTCTTTCTTCCGCAGAATATTTCCCTGGCTATTCTACTGCCGCCAACTAGACCATCGAGGCCCGCTGCCAAGCGCGAAGGCAGGCTGGCTTTGAGATCTCGCCAACCGCCGGCCGTTCGCTGGAGGAGCAGCTCTTGGCGATCCAGGCCCGCATCCAGCCGGCTCACCGACTGCTCCGTCGGCTTCAGCGTGTCGGGGCGCAAGTCTTGGCCGCCCTCTGGCCCGGCCAAGTGGTTCCTCGCACCCCCAGTCGGACTGCCGACTGGCTGGAGGTG
Organism: Triticum aestivum; assembly: GCF_018294505.1. NCBI lineage: Eukaryota > Viridiplantae > Streptophyta > Magnoliopsida > Poales > Poaceae > Triticum > Triticum aestivum. The sequence continues at coordinate 336,191,295 of NC_057805.1, forward strand.
GCAGTCGGCCGCTTCGAGGCTTGGAAGGCCTCGGCGGCTCGCTCCGGCGCCAGGCGGGCGCTGGAGTTCGTCAAGGCCTGGTATCCCGGCCTGAGCCTGGATCAACTGGTTACCTGGCGGCAGCAAGCCGACACGGAGCTGGAGCCGGCGCGGCCGGCTATCATCCGGCGGGCTTCGGCGATCGCCGACTACACCGACACCAGCGTCTTCGCCCCCGAGGTAGACGACAACGGAGTCGCCCAGCCGGAGGAGTGGTTCGGGCTGAACCCGGCAGACAGTGAAGACTCGGCGGAGGAGATCGACTCCAGCGATGAGGGTGAAGAGGAGGAGGAGGAGGGTGAAGACGTCGAGCCGGCTGGTGGAGCAGCCGACCAGCCTCAGCCTGACCGCACCTCCAGCACTACGTCGCGTGCGAGTGCATCGCCTGCCGCTGGTGGTGGCCAAGCCAAGACCCGCTAGGCGGCCGCTCCTTCAGCCGGCTGGGCCGTCTCCACCGACCAGCTCTGCCTCCGTGCCGCGCCCTAGTCTTTCATCTTTTGTTTTCCTGTCTTGTTACTTTTGGAACAATGTTTGGTTAAATCTGCGCAATTCCACCCACTGGGTGTATTCGAACTTATGTCTGTTGCCAGCCTGTTGGGGGCTTTATTGTATATATAACTTATGCATGCATTTGGCCTTTCCTTGTACTTTGCTTTTTATCCTTCCGTTGTTTCCTTTGCCGCCCTCCCGTGGTTGCCGCCTCCCCAGTCCAACAGTTGCTCTGCAATCTGTAGCTGGAGGAGTGTTTGGCCAATTGGGGGGGAGTACTGTAGCTTTGCTGGACTAAAGCTAAGTGTTTAGGAAGCCGGCCAGCCGGCTGTTCTGACAGTCGGCAGGCATATTTGGAGGCCGTCTCTTTGCTATATAGGTTCGTTGTTCCTTAGCCATTTTTCATGTGGGCATCCTTTCTGCCTTGCCTCTTGCTAGTCGGACAGTCGGTTCTTCGAGCTACGACTTTCAACAAGAGGGGACTCGGGAGCCGGCACACTACTTTTCTGACTTCAGGTAGAACTTTCAATATAGCTCAAGGCGGCCAGTCCCCGGGCCGACTAGTCAAACCCGGTGCCAGACAAGAAATCAAATGTAATAATACATTCATGGATATGACGCTTGTCATTCATAGATAAACAAAGGCAGTCCCCGAGTACTGTTCGGGGGGCCTGTTGGTTTGTACTTAATACAAAAGGGGTAGCGTGATACATACTGCTTTCAACTGTAAAATCATCTTAGGAGGTTTGCGTTCCATGGTCGCTCCGACTCCTTGCCGGAGTCGTCTCTCTTGCGTGCTCTTGGTTTTTGTGCGTCGATCAAGTAGTAGGAGTCGTTTCCGAGTGCCTTGCTGACGACGAAGGGGCCTTCCCAAGGGGCCGAGAGCTTGTGCTGGCCGGTTGTTCGCTGGATCAGCCGGAGCACAAGATCGCCCTCTTGGAAGGATCTTGGCTTGACCTTGCGGTTGTAGTAGCGGCGCAGCCCTTGCTGGTAGATGGCGGACCGGCTGAGTGCTAGCAGCCGGCCTTCTTCCAGTAGGTCCACGCCGTCTTCTCTTGCTTCTTTGGCCTCCTCCTCCGTGTACATGGTGATCCGAGGCGAGTCGAACTCGATGTCTGTTGGGATGATAGCCTCGGCACCGTACACGAGGAAAAATGGAGTGAAGCCGGTTGACTTGTTGGGTGTAGTGCGCAGACTCCAGAGGACAGCTGGCAGCTCGTCGAGCCAGCAGCCGGCCGATCGCTCCAGTGGTACAACCAGTCGGGGCTTGATGCCGGAGAGGATGAGTCCATTTGCTCGCTCGACCTGGCCGTTTGACTGCGGGTGGGCAACGGACGCTAAGTCCAGTCGGATGCCATGCGTCGCGCAGAAACGTGCCAGTGCTCCTTTGGCGAAGTTCGTGCCATTGTCGGTGATGATGCTGTGCGGCACGCCGTACCGAGTAGTGATGTCAGTGATGAATGTCACGGCAGTCGGCCCGTTCAGCTTCTTGATTGGCTTTGCTTCGATCCACTTTGTGAACTTGTCCACAGCAACAAGTAGATGTGTCAAGCCGCCGCGGGCTGTCTTGAAAGGGCCCACCATGTCCAGTCCCCAGACGGCAAAAGGCCAGGTGAGGGGAATGGTCTTGAGTGCAGAAGCCGGCAGGTGTTGCTTGGAACTAAAAACTTGGCATCCTCTGCAGCTCTTGACTATTTCTTTAGCATCCTCCAAGGCAGTCGGCCAAAAGAAACCATGGCGGAAAGCCTTGGCCACAAGTGATCTTGAAGCTGCGTGGTGGCCGCACTCGCCTTGGTGGATATCCTTGAGGATTGCCACTCCTTTTTCTGGCTCAACGCAACGCTGGAAGACTCCAGTGACGCTGCGCTTCACAAGCTCTCTGTTGATTATTGTTTATGCTACGGCTCGTCGTTGCACTAGTCTTGCTGAGATCTCATCAGCCGGCAGCTCTCTGCTGACTAGGAACTTGAGGATGGGCTGGGCCCATGAGGGAGCTGTGACTTCTGCTTCTGTTAATGTAGCCACCATGACTCGGGTGGGTGGGTTGGGTGAGTCGGCCACCGCTTCTTGTGTCGTTGCAGTCCCCGGGCCGACTGCTGCAGTCCCCGGGCCGGGTTCTGAAGTCCCCGGGCCGGGTGCGACTACGGCAGTCCCCGGGCCAGTAGTCAAAGTCCCCGTGCCGCCTGCGGGGTTTCTCCAGTCGGATCCGGCTGAATCTGGTGCAGGCGGTACGAAGATGGAATCTGACTCTGGAGACGGCTTGATGGACGGCTTGAGGAGGCGCTGGAGGGAGACGCCAGTCGGTATGGCTTGTCGGGTGGAGCCGATCCGTGCTAGGGCGTCTGCTTGGTCGTTGTCGGCCCTTGGCACGTGAAGGAACTCGCACCCTTCGAAGTATCCGCTGATCTGCTGGACGAGGAATCGATAGCTCGCCATGTTCGCGTCCTTGGCGTCCCAGTCACAAGACGATTGCTGGACCACCAAATCTGAGTCGCCGTAGCACAGGATCCGGCGTATGCCAAGCTCTTTGGCTAGCCGGAGCCCATGTACGAGCGCCTCGTACTCGGCCACGTTGTTGGAGGCGGCGAAGTGGATCTGCAGCGTGTACTTGAGCTTGTCGCCTTTGGGAGAGGTGAGGACGATGCCGGCTCCCAAGCCGGTGCGCATCTTGGACCCGTCAAAGTGCATCCGCCAATGGGTAGAGTCGGGAGCCGGCGGTAAGTACTGGGTCTCGGCCCAGTCGACGCTCGGCCAGTGCTTGGGACTTGATGGCGGTGCGGGGTTGGTAGAAGATCGTGTAGGGCGCCAGCGCAATGGCCCATTTGGCCACCCGGCCGGATGCATCCCGGCTGCCTATGATCTCGGCGAGCGGGGCAGTGCACACGACCGTGATGGGGTGCTCTTGGAAGTAGGGCTTCAGTTTCTTGGCGGCGAAGTATACCCCATAGCACATTTTCGGGTAGTGCGGGTAGTTCTGCTTTGAGCTGGACAACACTTCGCTGAGATAGTACACCGGCCTCTGGACTGGCTGGGCTCGGCCTTCTTCTGGGCGCTGGACCACAGCAACAGTGCTGACGACTCGGCTAGTCGCGGCGATGTAGAGGAGCATGGGCTCCTTTTCAGTCGGCGCTGCCAGGACAGGCGGAGTGGTCAGCATTTTCTTCAACTCATGGAAGGCTTGGTCGGCTTGGTCGTTCCACTCGAAGTGAGTGGACTTCTTCATGAATCGGTACAAGGGGAGAGCCTTCTCTCCTAGTCGGCTAATAAAACGGTTCAGGGAGGCTAAGCAGCCGGTGAACTTCTGCACATCTCGCAGCTTGGTGGGAATCTCCATCCTCTCGATGGCCTTGATCTTGACGGGGTTGCATTCGATGCCGCTTCGGAGACCAGGAAGCCTAGCAGCTGGCCGGCTGGCACTCCGAACACGCACTTCTCGGGCTTGAGCTTGATTTGGAATCGGCGCAAGTTGGCGAATGTTTCTTTCAGGTCTTCCAGCAGGGTGCCGCGCTTCTCTGTCTTCACCACAATGTCGTCTACATAGACGTGGGCATTTCTGCCGAGTTGTTTCAAGAGGCATTTCTGCATACAACGCTGAAAAGTGGCACCGGCATTTCTCAAGCTGAATGTCATAGTCAGGTAGCAGAAAGCTCCAAAGGGTGTGATGAAGGCAGTCTTCAGGCGGTCAGCTGGGTCCAACTTGATCTGATGGTACCCTGAGTACGCATCCAAAAAACTTAACAGCTCGTATCCGGCTGTGGAGTCTATCACTTGGTCAATCTGTGGCAGAGCAAATGGATCCTTTGGGCAGGCCTTGTTCAGACTGGTGTAGTCTATACACATACGCCACTTGTTATTCTTCTTCAAAACCAGAACTGGGTTGGCAAGCCATTCTGGAAAGAACACTTCCATGATAAAGCTAGCGGCAAGGAGCCGGGCTATCTCTTCTCCCACAATTCTTCGCTTCTCTTCTGACAGTCGGCGGAGCGGTTGCTTGACCGGCTTCGCATCAGCTCGGACATGTAGCTTGTGCTCGGCGAAATCCTTCGGGACACCCGGCATGTCCTTTGGGGACCATGCGAAAATGTCTCGATTCTCACGGAGGAAGTCGACGAGCTCGCCTTCCTATTTACTGTCCAAGTTCGCCCCGATGACAGCAAACCTCTCCGGGTTCTCCGGGTCCAGAGGTATCTTCTTCGTCTCTTTGGCAGGCTGGAAGGAGCCCTGCGCATCACAATCCTTGGGGTTGGGGGACAAGGCCGGCTGCTTGCCGGCCATGGCCACAACCCGTTCCAACATCTTCTTCTCTTCTGCCACCACGAGGGACTCGGCCAGCCGGCTACTGGCCATGGCGCACTCGATGGACTTCTTGTAGTCGCCGGCTACCGTGATGATCCCCTTCGAGCTCGGCATCTTCATCTTTAGGTAGGCGTGGTGGGGCACAGCCATGAACTTGGCCAGAGCAGGTCGGCCAAGCAGTGCATGATAGGGGCTCTCCAAATCCACTACCTCGAACCATATTGCTTCTCGGCGGAAATGATCTTTGTCTCCGAAGAGAACATCCATTTTGATCTTGCCGATTGGGGAGCAAGACAGGTCGGGGACGATACCATGGAAGACGGTGCGGCTCGGCATGAGCTGCTTCGCTTTGATGTTCAGTTTTTCCATGGTATCGCGGTACAGTATGTTGATACTGCTTCCGCCGTCTATCAGGACGCGGGAAAATCTAGCAGCTCGCCTCTCCGTTGCGAGGGTGACGTCCAAGACCATTGCATAGGAGCCAGGAGAGGGCATCACCTCTGGGTGGTCGGCCTGGCTCCAGCTGATTGGCTTCTCTGACCAGTGCATGAATTCGGGGGTGCTAGTGGCGACTGCATTAACTTCTTGATGCTGTCTGCGCCGACTGCGCTTGTCATCGGCTTGACTGGTGAAGACGACGTAGGCGGCATGCTCTTCGGGGAATTCGTCTTGGATGGCGTCGACTGCCGGCCGGGCCGCCGGCTGCTGGGGGCTGGAGGCGGCGGACCGGGAGGCGGAGGCGGCAACATCCCCTCGCCCTTGGTGATGCGGGTAAGCCAATGGCATTTCCGGGTTGTGTGGTTGGACGGCTTCGCGCCGCTGTGGAACTTGCAGGGGGCGTCGAGAGCTTGCTCGTAGGAGAAAGACGGCTGCCAAGCCGGCCTGCCACCCTTCTTCTTAGGAGCGGGCCGTTCTTCGGGCTGCTCGTCTTCAACTGTGGCCACCTGCCGACTGGTGGAAGTCGGCATGGGGGCCTTGCGCTTGTGATCGTTCTGGTAAGGGCGCCGATTGGGGTCGCCAGCCGGCGTCTTGGGAGCCGGAGCAATCACCTTCCCAGAGGCGTCTACTCGCAGCTCGGTCTTCATTGAGGAGTCGGCTGTGGCGTATTTGTCCGCGGTGATCAGCAACTCGTCGAGGGTAGCCGGCTCGTCGCAAAGGAGTCGGTGCTTGAGGAGGGTGCCCTCTCGGCACCCGGCGGTGAAGTACTCGATGGCCTGGACCTCATGCACCCCCTCGCAGGAGTTGCGGAGCTCGGCCCACCGCGTGAGGTAGTCGCGGGTTGACTCGTTGGGCCCTTGGACGCAGAGGGAGAGCTGGCGAGGCTTGAGAGGCCGCTTGTAGGTGCTGGTGAAGTTGCGGACGAAGACTTCTGTGAAGTCCAGCCAACTGTGTATGCTGTAGGGCTTGAGGCTATTGAGCCATGTGCGCGCCGTGTCTTGCAGCATGAGGGGGACGTACTTCCCGGTGACGCGCCGATTGCCGTTGGCTATGCTGACGGCCGTGGAGTAGTCAATGAGCCAATCCTCCGGCTTCACTGAGCCGTTGTACTTGGGCGTGTCTCTGGGGAGCGAGAACCCTTTGGGGAAGGGCTCGTCGCGGATGCGGGGGCCAAAGCATGGCGGGCCGACATCGTCTTCTTCTTCTAACGCCAAGGATCGAGCAAGGCGGTCGATCCTGTGGCGGGCGTCGTTCTCGCCGACTCCTTCTCGCCAGCCGAGTCGGTCACCAAGAGTCGGGTGTGTGATAGGCAGCGGAGTGAGGCGTCTTTCTCTTCGAGGCGGGGGAGGAGGCAGATTTCCTTGGTGCTCTACTGCTCGACGGCGGCCCTCCGCGTCGCGCTCGATGGTGATGCGAGTCTGGCTGCGGCTGGCAGCCGGCTCCTTGTCTTTCTTCTGGTGTGCGCCGCTCGCAGTCGGCGAGCGGGACGTTGCGGCGTGCTCTCGGCGCGGGGGATGACTATCAGCGCGAGCGCCAGCTTCGTGCAGTTCTGCAGCCGCGTCGATCAGCTATTGGATCCATCTTGTCATGTAGGGGAGCTCATCGGCTCCCAGCCCATTGAGCTCTTCTGCAGCCGCCTGAGCGGCTCGCAGATTCTCGAGTGGGGTGGCGTAGACGGGGCGATCTGCCCCCAGCATGCTGGCGACGGCCGCGCCGCGCTTCTGGACGAAGCCGGCTCGGCTCGGGCCGCTAGGCGGCGGCGTGCCGAAGGCGGCGCGGTCGACTTCGTGCTGGTGGGCCTTGGTGAGGCGTCTCATGGAGGCTATCTTCTGGCCCTCCACGATGAGGGCGAGGCGGCGTGCCTCCAGGGTCTCGGCATCGGCATCGGCTGGGATGGTGACGGAGAGGTCGTGCATCGCCGCTTGCAGGGCATCGTGGGCGTTCTCGCCCGAGTTGGCGACGTGGCTGATGACCAGCACTTCGGTGACAGCGCTGCTGCCGCTGTCAGCTCGAGGGAGAGGGTCGTCGAAGACCACCACGTCGGAGGGGTAGGCGTCAAGCGATGCTGTGTCGGAGTCGACAAGCATCGGGTCGGTGGAGCCGACCGACTCCACATCTGCAGCAGGCTCGCTGGAGACGTGAAGCTGGTCGAGGAGGCTGACGAGGCGGCTCTCGGGGTAGTCTGTGCCTGCGTCGGATGCAGGCTCGTCGGAGATGCGAGTCCCACCGAGCAGATCGGCAAGGCAACTCGCTGCGCAGGCGGCGTCGACGCCTTGCAGCGCGTCGAGGCAAACGCCATCGGGCGCAGCAGGCTGGCTGCGCTCGCGGGGGAGGAAGAGGGTTCCCGTCCAGAACAGGTCTCCGGACGACGGTGCACCTGGCCCCACGGTGGGCGCCAAATGTCGGGTGGTTGGTCGACATATGCCAACGGATGGCTTATCATTGTGGGTGCCAATAAAACATCGCCGGTGCCTGGAAACGGGATAAGGCGAAGACATGCACGCCGGCGGATCTTACCCAGGTTCGGGGCTCTCCGAGGAGATAACACCCCTAGTCCTGCTCTGCGGGGTCTCCGCATGATCACTAGATCAAGGAAAGGTAGCTACAATCGCTCCTAGAGCTGTTGGGTTCAAGGGAGAAGAAGAACAAGGCTAGCTCTTGCTTCTCTCTATCTCTATGGTGTGTGTGCTGTGTTCAGAAGCCAACCCTTTGCATGGGTGCTCCGGGGGGTTTATATAGGCCTACCCCCCGGGGGTACAATTGTAATCCGGCTGGGCTCTGGTCCCAGCCGTCAGTGTCTACACTCACCGGCTTCTCCGCCGGCTGTTGGGGCCCGCCGACTGGTGGGTCCCGCCGGCTGCCGGCCTCTTGGCTGACAGGCCGGCCCCACCGCCTAGGGTCTTGCCGGCGGCTGCTTACTGTAGCCTCGCCTCTGATGACGAGGGCTTTGTCGAGGTAAGCGTGGCTACAGTGCGCCGCCTCGGGGGCTCTCACTGTAGCCTTACCTCGTCTTGTCTCCTTAATGGGGCTCCTGCTTCGAGGAAGGGGGTAGCCGGCTTCTAGGGGCTGGCTACGCCCTTGGCCGACTGGGGGAGGCCGGGCCGCCTCCGCGCCTCTCTCTGGCGGAAGGGGCCCGCCGCCCGCGGGCCGTACAGGAGTCGGTCGTGGATGACGTTGAGGCTGGCATGGCTACAGTGCCGAGCCGAACAGGAGACGGTCATCCCGTACGGCCTCCTGTGGCCATGCCTGCCTCGGGCCTCGGGGGTAGTGGGCCGCACTGCGGCCACGCCCCGTCTTGTCACCGTTATGTGGGTGTAGCTTTGGTGGTTGTGATCTCGGCCGACTGCTTGGAGTCGGCGCTCTTCTTGGCCGGCTCCCTGGAGTCGGCCACCCCGTGGTTGTCCTGGGGGGAGGTCGTTGAGGCTGGGTCGCCTTCCGGGAGTCGGCTTCAGAGGTAGTCGGCCAGGGAAGGCAGCCCAATGCTTGGAGTGCTTGGAGGCCCAAAGGCCTGATAATTTTTCAGAAGAACCAGGGGCAGTCGGTTCGGCTACCCGTGGCCATTTACTCCGACAGTTACGATAGTTGTAGAAGCAATAGTTGGCGAGACGACCACGATGCTTGATGGAGTTGTCGAGCCGGTGACAATGGAGATCAAGGCGATACTTTGAAGATGGAGATCAAAAGCACAAGATGATGATGGCCATTTCATGTCACATATTTTGATTGCATGTGATGTTTATCTTTTATGCATCTTATTTTTCTTAGTACGGAGGTAGCATTATAAGATGACCCCTTAACTAAAATTTCAAGGTATAAGTGTTCTCCCTGAGTATGCACCGTTGCGACAGTTCGTCGTGTTGAGACACCACGTAATGATCGGGTGTGATAGACTCTACGTTCACATACAACAGGTGCAAGACGGTTTTGCACATGCGGAATACTCGGGTTAAACTTGACGAGCCTGGCATGTACAGACATGGCCTCGGAACACTGCAGAACGAAAGGTCAAACGTGAATCATATAGTAGATATGATCAACATAGAGATGTTCACCATTGATGACTACTCCATCTCACATGATGATTGGACATGGTTTAGTTCATTTGGATCACGTATCATTTAGATGACTTGAGGGATGTCTATCTAAGTGGGAGTTCTTAAGTAATTTGATTAACTGAACTTAATTTATCATGAACTTAGTCCTGATATCATTTGCATATCTATGTTGTAGATTAATAGCTCGCGATATAGCTCCTATATATTTTTGATATGTTCCTAGAGAAAAGTTGAAAGATGATAGTAGCAATGATGCAGACTGGGTCCGTGATCTGAGGATTATCCTCATTTTTTTGACTGGGAGGATTATCCTCATTGCTGCACAGAAGAATTATGTCATTGATGCACCGCTAGGTGACAAACCTATTGCAGGAGCAGATACACATGTTATGAACGTTTTGCAAGCTCAATATGATGACTACTTGTTAGTTTAGTGCGCCACGCTTTACGGCTTAGAACTGGGACTTCAAAAACTTTTTGAATGCCATGGAGCATATGAGATGTTCCAAGAGCTGACATTGGTATTTTAGACTCATGCCCATGTCGAGAGGTATGAGACCTCAGACAAGTACTTTGCCTACAAGATGGAGGAGAATAGCTCAACCAGTAAGCATGTGCTCAGAATGTCTGGGTACTACAATCACTTGAATCAAGTGGGAGTTAATCTTCCAGATAAGATAGTGATTGACAGAGTTCTCTAGTCACTATCACCAAGCTACTATAACTTCGTGATGAACTATAATATGCAAGGGATAACAGAAAAGATTCCCGAGCTCTTTGCGATGCTGAAATCGGCGAAGGTAGAAATAAAGAAAGAGCATCAAGTGTTGATGGTTAACAAGACCACTAGCTTCAAGAAAAAAGGGCAAAGGAAAAGAAAGGGAACTTCAAGAAGAATGACAAGCAAGTTGTCACGCCCGTGAAGAAGCCCAAAGCTAGACCTAAGCCTGAAACTAATGCTTCTACTGCAAAGGGAATGGTCACTGGAAGCGGAACTACCCCAAATACTTGCCAGATAAGAAGGATGGCAAAGTGAACAAAGGTATATTTGATATACATGTTATTGATGTGTACTTTACTAGTTTTCATAGTAACCCCAGGGTGTCTGATACCGGTTCATTTTCTAAGATTAGTAACTCAAAATAGGAATTGCAAAATGAACAGAGACTAGTTAAGGGCGAGGCGATGATGTGTGTTGGAAGTGATTCCAAGGTTGATAAGATCACCATCGCACACCACCTATACCTTCGGGATTAGTGTTGGACCTAAATAAATGTTATTTGGTGTTTGCGTTGAGCATGAATATGATTGGATCATGTTTATTGCGATACGGTTATTCATTTAAGTCAGAGAATAATTGTTGTTCGGTTTACATGAATAAAACCTTCTATGGTCATACACCCAATGTAAATGGTTTATTGAATCTCGATCGTAGTGATACACATATTCATAATATTGATGCCAAAAGATGCAAAGTTGATAATGATAGTGCAACATATTTGTGGCACTGCCGTTTAGGTCATATTGGTGTAAAGCGCATGAAGAAACTCCATCGATTTTTGGAATCACTTGATTATGAACCATTTGATACTTGCGGACCATGTCTCATGGGCAAGATGACTAAAACTCCGTTCTCCGGAACAATGGAGCGAGCCAATGACTTACTGGGAATAATACATACCGATGTATGCGGCCCGATGAGTGTTGAGGCACGCGGCGGGTATCGTTATTTTCTGACCTTCACAGATGATTTGAGCAGCTATGGGTATATCTACGTAATGAAACACAAGTCTGAAACATTTGAAAAGTTCAAGGAATTTCAGAGTGAAGTGGAGAATCATCGTAACAAGAAAATAAAGTTTCTACGATCTGATCGCGGGGGTGAATATTTGAGTTGCGAGTTTGTCCTTCATTTAAAACAATGTGGAATAGTTTCACAACTCACGCCACCTGGAACACCACAGTGTAATGGTGTGTCCGAACGTCGTAACCGTACTTTATTAGATATGGTGCGATCTATGATGTCTCTTACCGATTTACCACTATCGTTTTGGGGTTATGCATTAGAGACAGATGCATTCACGTTAAATAGGGCACCGTCTAAATCCGTTGAGACGCACCGTATGAAATATGGTTTGGCAAGAAACCTAAGATGTCATTTCTTAAAGTTTGCGGTTGCGACACTTATGTCAAAAGGCTTCAGCCTGATAAGCTCGAACCCAAATCGGAGAAGTGCATCTTCATAGGGTACCCTAAGGAAACAATTGGGTACACCTTCTACCACAGATCCGTAGGCAAGATCTTTGTTGCCGAGAATGGAACCTTTCTAGAGAAGGAGTTTCTCCGAAAGAAGTGAGTGGGAGGAAAGTAGAACTTGATGAGGTAATTGTACCTTCTCTCGAATTGGAAAGTAGCACATCAGTGAAATCCGTTCCCATGATGCCTACACCAACTAGAGAGGAAGTTAATGATGATGATCACGAAACTTCGGATCAGGTTACTACTGGACCTCGTAGGTCGAACAGAGCATGTTCCGCACCAGAGTGGTATGGTAATCCTGTCCTGGAAGTCATGTTATTAGACCATGGAGAAACTACAAACTTTGAACAAGCTATGATGAGCCCAGATTCCGACAGATGGCTTGAGGCCATGAAATCTGAGATAGGATCCATGTATGAGAACAAAGTGTGGACTTTGGTGGACTTGCCCTATGATTGGCAAGCCATTGAGAATAAATGGATCTTCAAGAGGAATACGAACACTGATAGTAGTGTTACTATTTACAAAGCTCAAATTGTTGCAAAAGGTTTTTGACAAGTTCAAGGTGTTGACTACGATGAGATTTTCTCACTCATAGCGATGCTTAAGTCTGTCCGAACCATGTTAGCAATTGCCACATTTTATGAAATCTGGCAAATGGATGTCAAAACTGCATTCCTTAATGGATTTCTTAAAGAAGAGTTGTATATAATGCAACCAAAAGGTTTTGTCGATCCTAAAGGTGCTAACAAAGTGTGCAAACTCCAGCGATCCATCTATGGACTGGTGCAAGCATCTCGGAGTTGGAATATACGCTTTGATAAGGTGATCAAAGCATATGGTTTTATACAGACTTATGGTGAAGCCTGTATTTACAAGAAAGTGAGTGGGAGCTTTGTAGCATTTCTGATATTATATGTGGATGACATATTGTTGATTGGAAATGATGCAGAATTTTTGGATAGCATAAAAGGATATTTGAATAAGAATTTTTCAATGAAAGACCTTGGTGAAGATGCTTACATATTAGGCATCAAGATCTATAGAGATAGATCAAGACGCTGATAAGACTTTCAATGAGTACATACCTTGACAAGATTTTGAAGGAGTTCAAAATGGACCAGTCAAAGAAGGAGTTCTTGCCTGTATTGTAAGGTGTGAAGTTGAGTAAAGACTGAAAACCCGACCACGGCAGAAGATAAAAAGAGAATGAAAGTCATTCCCTATGCCTCAACCATAGGTTCTATAAAGTATGCCATGTTGTGTACCTTGCCATGAGTTTTGCAAGGGGGTACAATAGTGATCCAGGACTAGATCACTGGACAGTGGTCAAATTATCCTTAGTTACCTTAAAGAGGACTAAGGAAATGTTTCTCGGTTATGGAGGTGATAAAGAGTTCGTTGTAAAGAGTTACGTCGATGCAAGCTTTGACACTGATCTAGATGACTCTAAGTATCAATCTAGATACGTATTGAACGTGGGAGGAATTAGCTAGAGTAGCTCCATGCAGAGCATTGTAGACATAGAAATTTGCAAAATACATATATACGGATCTGAATGTGGCAGACCTGTTAACTAAACTTCTCTCACAAGCAAAACATGATCACACCTTAGTACTCTTTGGGTGTTAATCACATAGCGATGTGAACTAAATTATTGACTCTAGTAAACCTTTCGGGTATTGGTCGCATGGTGATGTGAACTATGGGTGTTAATCACATAAAGATGTGAACTATTGGTATTAAATCACATGGCGATGTAAACTAGATTATTGACTCTAGTGCAAGTGGGAGACTCAAGGAAATATGCCCTAGAGGCAATAATAAAGTTGTTATTTTATATTTCCTTATATCATGATAAATGTTTATTATTCATGCTAGAATTGTATTAACCGGAAACTTGATACATGCATGGATACATAGACAAAATACCATGTCCTTAGTAAGCCTCTACTAGACTAGCTCGTTAATCAAAGATGGTTAAGTTTCCTAACCATAGACATGTGTTGTCATTTGATGAACGGGATCACATCATTAGGAGAATGATGTGCGGACAAGACCCATCCGTTAGCTTAGCATATTGATCGTTCAGTTTTATTGCTATTGCTTTCTTCATGTCAAATACATATTCCTTCGACTATGAGATTATGCAACTCCCGGATACCGGAGGAATATGTTGTGTGCTAGAAAACGTCGCAACGTAACTGGGTGATTATAAAGATGCTCTATAGGTATCTCCGAAGGTGTTTGTTGGGTTGGCATAGATCGAGATTAGGATTTGTCACTCCAAGTATCGGAGCGGTATCTTTGGGACCTCTCGGTAATGCACATCATAAGAAGCCTTGCAAGCAAAGTGACTAATGAATTAGTTACAAGATGATGTATTACGAAACGAGTAAAGAGACTTGCCGGTAACGAGATTGAACTAGGTATGTGGATACCGATGATCGAATCTCGGGCAAGTACATACCGATGGATAAAGGGAATAACATATGTTGTCATAACGGTTCGACTGATAAAGATATTCATAGAATATGTAGAAGCCAATATGAGCATCCAGGATCCGCTATTGGTTATTGACCGGAGAGGTGTCACGGTCATGTCTACATAGTTCTCGAACCCGTAGGGTCCGCACGCTTAACGTTCGATGACGATTTAGTATTATATGAGTTAAGTGATTTGGTGACCAAATGTTGTTCGCAGTCCCGGATGAGATCACGGACATGACGAGGAGTCTCAAAATGGTCAAGAGGTAAAGATTGATATATAGGACGATGGTATTCGGACACCGGAAGTGTTTCGGGGGTACCGGGTACTTATCGGGTCACCAGAAGGCGTTCCGGGCACCCCCGGCAAAAGATATGGGCTTAATGGGCCAAGGGAGGGACAGACCAGCCCACAAGGGGCTGGTGCGCCCCTCCACCAGGCCGGCCAGCCCTAGGGAAAGGAAAGGGGGGAGGGTAAGTCCCTCCTTCCTTCCTCTCCTCAAGGGAGAAAGGAAAGGGGGGGTGCCACATCCCCCTTCCTTCCCCTCCTCAAGGGAGAAAGGAAAGGGGGTGCCACATCCCCCTTCCTTCCCCTGGCGCCTATACAAGGAAAGGGGGGCCGAACCAGGGCAAGAGCCCAAGTGGGATTCGGCCCCACTTGGGGTGCCCCTTGGCCTCTCCCCTCTCCCTCCCTCCTATATATATGAGGAGGGGAGGCGCCTAGAACACACAACATCAATTGTTAGCCGTGTGCGGCGCCCCCCTCCATAGTTTACACCTCCGGTCATATTCTCGCGGTGCTTAGGCAAAGCCCTATGCGGATCACTTCACCATCACCGTCACCACGCCGTCGTGCTGACGGAACTCATCTACTTCCTCGACACCTTGCTGGATCAAGAGGACGAAGGACGTCATCGAGCTGAACTTGTGCAAAACTTGGAGGTGTCGTACGTTCGATCGATGCTTGATCGGTTGGATCTAGAAGAAGTTCGACTACATCAACCGCGTTGTCAAAACGCTTCCGCTTTTGGTCTACGAGGGTACGTAGACACACTCTCCCCCTCGTTGCTATACATCTCCTAGATAGATCTTGCGTGAGCGTAGGATTTTTTTTTGAAATTGCATGCTACATTTCCCAACACTAGGTCCATCTTTGTTCCCTTTAAAGTTCTAATTTTTGTGTCTGGATTTAGGTCTGGTGAACCCTGCGTTGACCACAGTGTCTTCATATCACTTCCGCCATTTTTGTACCTACGCTTGTTTTTATTGCGCTTGGGTTTGCCATTGGTGTTGCATGTTTCCAAGGTGTCTGCCTCGCCATTGTGAGAACTGCGGGCGAGCCTACTATCCTCACCTGCACAGAAGTGGGTCATCAGCGAGGTGAGGGCAGCCATAGTCCTTGGCTTATCCTGGCCGAGTTGACGGGCCAACCATTCATCTCAGATATTATTCTTGAATGCGGCGATGGCCTCGGCTTCGGAGCAGTCTATGATCTGGTTCTTCTTCGTGAGGAACCTGTTCCAGAATGTCTGGGCTGATTCACCTGGCTGTTGGGCGGCAATGCTGAGGTCATCAGCATCCGGAGGTCGGACTTACGTGCTCTGGAAGTTTGTGCGAAAACCGTCCTCGAGGGACTCCCAGCTGCCAATAGAGTGAGGAGGCTTGTTGTTAAGCCAATGCCTCGCGGGCCCCTTTAGCTTGAGTGGTAGATATTTAATGGCATGGATATAATCTCCATTGGCCATGTGTATGTGGAGGACGAAGTCCTCGATCCATACTACTGGATCGGTGGTGCCATCGTATGATTCTATATTGATGGGCTTGAATCCTTTAGGGAATTGATGTTCCATCACCCGGTCTGTGAAGTAGATGGAGTGGGCTGAAAGTGCAACTAATCCCTGGGTGGTTTTGGTAATTCTTAACAACATATAGCTCATTGAACTAATACTCTTTCAAGATGATCATTTCAGAAAGTTCAATGATTGGCATGGCATGGACTAGAGATGTGAACCCCTGAAAGCACAAGTGCTCCTTGGGTGGTTTTGGTAATTAATGTCAACATATCTCTTGTTGGACTAATGCTTCTACCTATTATGTTTCAGATAAGTTCAAAAATGGAGTGGCATGGACTAGAGGATGTGGAACCCCTTCAAAATGCTGAGGACAAAGGATTGGATCAAGCTCAAAACTCAGGACTCTACATTTTCTATTTTAGTGATCCAAGATCACATTGAGTCCATAGGAAAGCCAATACTATTAAGAGGGGATGAGGTGTTGCTTAATGGCTTGCTTGCTCAAAGTGCTTAGTGATATGCTCCAAAGCCCTCAACCACTTTCTCACATCCACATATGTCCCAAACCAAAAGTCAAACTCGGCCCCACCGAATCTTTCTATCCGGCGCCACCGAGTTCTCTTGACATAGCCACTGCCAGAAACCCTAATCAATTCGGTCTCACCGATGGGATCTCGGTCTCACCGAGATGGGATTGCAAACTCTCTGTTACCTATTTGCAATAATTTCGGTCTCACCGAAATATGCAATCGGTCCCACCGAGATTGCAATGCAAACTCTCTGTCACCCCTTCATAACGTTTCAGTCCAACCGAGATGAGGGAATCGGTCTGACCAAGTTTGCCTGACCAACTCTCTGTTTGTCTATTACCAAAATCGGTCTCACCAAGTTTGTGTAATCGGTCTCACTGAGATTACGTTATGCCCTAACCCTAACGAAATTGGTCTCACCTAGTTGACGTGTCGGTCCCACCGAAATGCCTAATGGTCACATTATGAACTAAATCGGTCCGACCGAGTTTCATGATTCGGTCCCACCGAGTTTGGTGATTTGTGTGTAACGGTTAGATTTTGTGTGGAGGCTATATATACCCCTCCACCCACTCTTCATTCATGGAGAGAGCCATTAGAACATGCCTACACTTCCAACATACATTTTCTGAGACAGAACCACCTACACTTGTGTTGAGGTCAAGATATTCCATTCCAACCACATAAATCTTGATCTCTAGCCTTCCCCAAGTTGCTTTGCACTCAAATCATCTTTTCACCAAATCCAAATCTTGTGAGAGAGAGTTGAGTGTTGGGGAGACTATCATTTGAAGCACAAGAGCAAGGAGTTCATCATCAACACACCATTTGTTACTTCTTGGAGAGTGGTGTCTCCTAGATTGGCTAGGTGTCACTTGGGAGCCTCCGTCAAGATTGTGGAGTTGAACCAAGGAGTTTGTAAGGGCAAGGAGATCGCCTACTTCGTGAAGATCTACCCTAGTGAGGCAAGTCCTTCGTGGGCGACGACCATGGTGGGATAGACAAGGTTGCTTCTTTGTGGACCCTTCGTGGGTGGAGCCCTCCGTGGACTCGCGCAACCGTTACCCTTCATGGGCTGAAGTCTCCATCAACGTGGATGTACGATAGCACCACCTATCGGAACCACGGATAAAAAATCTCCATGTCTCCAAATTGCGTTTGCACACTCCAATCCCATCCCTTTACACTCTTGCAACTTGCATGCTTTACTTTCCGCTGCTCATATACTCTTGTCATGCTTGCTTGATATGTATTGTGAATGGTTAAACTTGTGCCAAAACTCCACATCAACTTAAGGAAATTAAAAACTGCAACTTTTCTTCTTAGAGTCTATTCACCCCCCCCCCTCTAGACACCTCTTCTCAATCCTTTCAATTGGTATCAGAGATTTGGTCTCCATTGCTTTTGTTTAATCACCATTGGAGGAAGATGGATATGTCTACATTGGGGAGTCTTAGACATAGAGTGCCTATTCTTGATGGAGAGTTCTTTCATGAATGAAAAAATGAGATGCTTGAGATTTTCAATGAATATCATTTGAACAAGTACATTACTAGCCCTTGTGCACCTCATGTTGATCCTTTGCATCCTACCCTTGATGAGTCTACTGACATGATTCGCAACCTTAGAACTGTTAATCTTATCACTAGAGGATTGCCTAGAAACTTGATTGGATGTTTGCCTACTCTTGAGTGTGCCTACACTATATGGAGATTTCTTGAGGAAAGATTTCCAAACTATTCCTTGCAAAACTTAGATGAAATTCTCCATAAATCTATTGCATTGAGTAAGATGAGTACTAGTGATCCTAAATTTGGTGATTATCTATTTGAGCTTACCAATCTCATGCGTGCCAAAGGAGATGCTGGAATCATTAGCAATATCATATCCGAAGCTATTAGAATTCATAAAGATGACTGTTGTGATGATCATTTATCTAATGAATTACCCTCTCTAGGAATTGATCAAATACAAGACGATGTTGAACATGGATACTATGATGAGGATGATGATACTGACTATGATCTTGACGATGCGACGAGACACTTTGGTCTTATGGCTAATCTTCGCGGCTACATGGCTGGAGGAAAGGAATGGGTCCGTGATAGTGGATGTACTGATCATATGACCGGAGACAAGGATATGTTTCGTGAGCTTGCTGAAAACGACGGCCCTCGAAAGTATGTCACCTTTGGTGATAACTCAAAGGGTAAGGTGGTTGGCCTCAGTAAGGTGGCCATCTCACATGATAGCTCCATACAAAACGTCATGCTCGTTGAATCTCTTGGGTGCAATTTACTTTCAGTATCTAGACTTGCTGATTTCGGTTTCAATGTCCTATTCACTGAAGTAGATTGCCAAGTGTTTCGGAGAGACAATCATAAAATGGTCTTTACCGGTATACGTAGAGGTGATCTTTACATTGTCGATTTCACTAAAAAGGCTCAACCTAGAACTTGCTTAATTGCTAAATCTTCTAAGGGCTGGCTATGGCATAGAAGGTTAGGTCATGTGGGCATGCGAAATCTTGATAAGCTTATTAAAGGTGATCATCTCCTTGGAGTAAAATATGTTATATTTGACAAGGATAGACTTTGTAGTGCTTCTCAAGCAGGAAAACAAGTTGGAGGGAGTTACCCCATGAAGAACATCGTGACCACGAGAAGACCGCTCGAGCTACTTCACATGGATCTCTTTGATCCCAATGCTTACAAGAGTCTCAGTGGTAACTCATTTGGTCTAGTCATAGTCGATGATTTTTCAAGTTTTACGTGGGTATTCTTTCTAGATGATAAATCGCAGGTCCAAAAGATCTTCAAAAGCTTCGCTAGGAAGGCCCAAAATCAATTTGAAGTGAAGATCAAGAAGGTTCGGAGCGACAACGGAACGGAGTTCAAGAACGTAAATGTGGATACCTTTCTTGACGAAGAGGGGATTTCACACGAGTTCTCGGCCACGTACACACCTCAACAAAATGGAGTTGTTGAGAGGAAGAACCGGACTCTTATTGAGATGGCAAGAACGATGCTTAATGAGTACAAGACTCCAAAACACTTTTGGGCGGAAGCGGTTGAGACAGCTTGTCATGCAACAAATCGCTTGTATCTTCACAAGCTACTCGGCAAGACGGCATACGAGCTCCTCACCGGTAACAAACCCCAAGTTGGATACTTTCGAGTATTCGGCTCAAAGTGCTACATTCTTGATAAGCATCGTCGTTCTAAATTTGCTCCTAAATCTCATGAAGGTTTCCTACTTGGTTATGGCTCAAACTCTCACACTTACCGTGTCTACAACAATTTCACCCGAAAGGTTGAAGAGACGGTAGATGTGAAGTTTGATGAATCTAACGGCTTGCAAGTAGAGCAATTGCCAATTGATGTAGGAGACAAAGACCCTTCGGAAGCAATCCAAGACTTGTCTATTGGCAAGGTTCGTCCAACGGAGGTGAAGGAGAGTACCTCGTTTGTCCAAGTGGAAGCTTCTACCTCACGACAAGGTGAACCAAGAGTTGATACGGAAGCATCCACAAGTGGGACACACCAAGACGAAGAAAACGAGGAAGTACACCAAGATGAACATCAACAACCTCCTTCTCCACTACGATAAGAGAACGACAACGTCAACAATGAAGAAGGACAAGATGAAGAAGATGTTCCACCCCGATCAAAGCAAAAGCTCCCATGAGTTCGAGCAAGAGTTGCCAAAGACCATCCCGTCGAGCAAATCTACAATGATATCCAAACCGGAAGAATCACTCGCTCTAAAACTCATTTGGCTAATTTTTGTGAACATTATTCGTTCATCTCTAACATTGAACCTATGAAGGTTGAAAAAGCATTGGAAGATCCGGATTGGATAAACGCTATGCATGAAGAGCTACACAACTTTGAGAGAAATCAAGTGTGGACATTGGTTGAAAAGCCCAACAACAGCCACAACATCATCGGTACCAAATGGGTGTTTCGCAACAAGCAAGATGAAGATGGAAAAGTAGTTCGCAACAAAGCACGTCTCGTCGCCCAAGGCTACACTCAAGTCGAAGGTATGGACTATGGTGAGACATATGCTCCCGTTGCTAGACTTGAGTCCATTCGCATCTTACTTGCTTATGCTAATCACCATGATATCACCTTGTACCAAATGGAC
This sequence comes from Triticum aestivum, assembly GCF_018294505.1. Classification (NCBI taxonomy): domain Eukaryota; kingdom Viridiplantae; phylum Streptophyta; class Magnoliopsida; order Poales; family Poaceae; genus Triticum; species Triticum aestivum. The sequence goes on from NC_057805.1 coordinate 336,211,829, forward strand.
ATTAAAAGTACTTTTCTAAATGGTGAAATTCAGGAGGAAGTTTATGTTAAGCAACCTCCCGGCTTTGTCAATCCTAAGAAACCTAATCATGCTTACAAACTTCACAAAGCTCTTTATGGTCTTAAACAAGCTCCTAGAGCATGGTATAAATGTTTGACCAAGTTCCTTGTTGAAAAAGGCTTTGAAATTGGAAAAATAGATTCTACTCTTTTTACTAAAAGGGTTAATGGAGAATTATTCGTGTGCCAAATCTATGTTGATGATATTATATTTGGTTCGACTAACCCTCATTTTAGTGAGAAGTTTGGAAAGCTAATGTCGGAGAAGTTTGAGATGTCTATGATGAATGAACTCATATTCTTCCTTGGTTTGCAAATCAAGCAAACTAAGGAAGGTACCTTTGTTTCTCAAACAAAGTACACCAAGGGCTTATTCAAGAAGTTCAATATGCAAGAATGCAAAGGTATGACTACACCCATGCCTACTAGTGGACATCTTGATTTGACCAAAGATGGTGAACCGGTTGATCAAAAAGTTTACCGCTCTATGATTGGTTCATTGTTATATCTATGTGCCTCTCGTCCCGATATTATGCTAAGTGTGTGCATGTGTGCATGATATCAAGCGGCCCCCAAAGAATGTCATATTAAGGCTATGAAAAGGATAGTGAGATACTTAATACACACACCAAATTTTGGCATTTGGTATCCTAAGAGGTCTTCTTTCGATCGTGTTGGTTACTCCGATTCAGACTATGCCGGAGACAAGGTTGATAGAAAGTCCACTTCGGGTACATGTCAATTTCTTGGTAGATCTCTTGTATCTTGGTCCTCCAAGAAACAAAACTCGGTATCCTTATCCACCGCCGAAGCGGAATACATTGCCGCTGGTTCATGTTGTGCTCAATTACTTTGGATGACCCAAACTCTTAAAGACTATGGGATATATGTGAAACATGTTCCATTGCTTTGTGACAATGAAAGTGTTATCAAGATTGCTCACAATCCCGTGCAACATTCTCGAACTAAGCATATTGAAGTTCGTCATCATTTCATTCGAGATCACGTTGCCAAAGGGGACATTGATCTTAAGCATGTTCACACCGATAAGCAATTGGCGGATATATTCACAAAACCGCTTGATGAGAAAGTCTTTTGCCGTTTGAGAGGTGAATTGAACATCATTGATGCTTCAAACTTGGAGTAGGAACTCCATTTGGATACATGCAAGGCATGAGCCTTTGACTAATCCTTGATATTTCTTTCTTGTTGCTACTTATATGTCTTGGATATATTCGCACCCTTGCATGCTATCTAACCCTTGTAGGTACTTGGATGAATCTAAATCTATGAGATTGCAACCCACTCACATCTTGAGCAATTTCTACATCACCAAGTCTCTACACAATGGTGGTTGAAGACAAGGAAGCACGAAACCCTTCAAACATATCCTTTGACAATTCTATATTAAGTCTTATGATTGTCATTTTGGATACACAAGTGCTCTTCCTTGCAAGACTAACCCATGTAGGTAGATGAACTCAAATTCCAAGTGGTGCTCCCAACTCTCGATGAGCTACATCAACCTTGAGCATCCCACACAAGTTCAACTACATGATCAAGATCAACACCACCACCCAAGGTATGTTATTCCATCTTAGAGAAGCTTTGCTCCAAGTCATGGGTCAAAGCAACTCAACAAGATGTGAATACATCAAGATGCTTAAACAAAAAATGGTAACCCCATTTTGAGCTTAAACGATGAGTATGACCAATGATCAAGTGACCTCACTTGACTCCTAAGTCAATATACTCTAACATAGGTGACTTTGTCACCGACCAATTCTAGATGAAGTTCTCTTGTGTTTCTCCATGCTCTTGCATTTGTCTCATGCATATTTGTTTCCCCTTTCAAAAAAACACTTCATCTAGATCTTTTCTTTTCTTTTTGTTTATTCTGTTATGCATTCCCTACATCCAATTCATTGCAAATCTTTCAGCTAATTCCTTGCAAATCCTTGTGAGATCTTAATTGTCTAGTGAGCTGAGGTGACAAGTGTTTTCACTATGATGAACTCAGTCATGCCGGTTTGTTTTCTTCGGTCCAACCGAATTCTTTCAGTGCCACCGAAGCACACACCTCGGAGCTACCGATTTCACTGCAGAAAAGACAACTTGCCACTTGTTCCTGCATTCTTTTTGCTCCAGCTTCACTCAATGATTCTTGTCCACTACCAGCATCACATTCGACTTGCTGCTTTGCTCTGTGACTCAAGGACCAAACCCATTTGTAACAAAATCCAGAAGAGCCCTTCTGGGAAATTGGTGTCAAAGGGGGAGAGAGAGATCACATCAAATCTTAATCATTTTTATAAGGGGAGAGAATGCTCAGGGGGAGAGTGTAGAAACCCTAGATGCTTGGTGTTCAAGAGGAGAGAAGTCACATGTCTTTAAGAGGGGAAAGACATGTTCATATTTGATTGTTTGCATTAGCTCTGTTTCTTGTCTTTGCTCTGTTTTTCTGTTCCCTATCTTCTCCCAGTATCCCATGCTAGATTCAGGGGGAGCAAGACATCTAAGGGAAGGAAATTCTTGAATTCATTGCACATCTTTCCCTTTGGGGATATGTCTATATCCGATAGAGTACTCAGTACTCACTCTCTACATGTCATCCCAGTCTTGGTACTCTTGTGGTTTCTGTTATTTGCTCTGGCTAGTAGGTGTATCTGTGTTATCTAACCTTGTTTACTCAGGTTCACTCCTTCCTAAGCCAACTCAAGACCACAAGGTAAGTATATGCATCACAGTCATGTGCATGAGGATTTCTTGCTGATGTACATACTGTTTGCAAGAAGGACTCATGAGCATGAAGGTACATTTCCCATATTCACATCATTTGCTCTGATGCATATAGCCAAGATACAAGTAACTCATTGCTTGCTCTGTCATGATTATGCACTCATATGCTCTTATGTTCCATATTCACATGATTGCATACATGTAGGGGGAGCCTATGCATGTTACATGTCCTTGCAAAGCTTTACTTGTTATTCCCTATATCTTTATCTAAAGCTTTGATGTATGGTGTCATCAATTACCAAAAAGGGGGAGATTGAAAGCACAAGTGCTCCCTGGGTGGTTTTGGTAATTAATGTCAACATATCTCTTGTTGGACTAATGCTTCTACCTAGTATGTTTCAGATAAGTTCAACAATGGAGTGGCATGGACTAGAGGATGTGGAACCTCTTCAAGTTGCTGAGGACAAAGGATTGGCTCAAGCTCAAAGCTCAGGACTCTACATTTTCTATTTTAGTGATCCAAGATCACATTGAGTCCATAGGAAAGCCAATACTATTAAGAGGGGGTGAGGTGTTGCTTAATGGCTTGCTTGCTCAAAGTGCTTAGTGATATGCTCCAAAGCCCTCAACCACTTTCTCACATCCACATATGTCCCAAACCAAAAGTCAAACTCGGCCCCACCGAATCTTTCTATCCGGCGCCACCGAGTTCTCTTGACATAGCCACTGCCAGAAACCCTAATCAATCCGGTCTCACCGATGGGATCTCGGTCTCACCGAGATGGGATTGCAAACTCTCTGTTACCTATTTGCAATAATTTCGGTCTCACCGAAATATGCAATCGGTCCCACCAAGATTGCAATGCAAACTCTCTGTCACCCCTTCGTAACGTTTCGGTCCAACCGAGATGAGCGAATCAGTCCCACCGAGTTTGCCTGACCAACTCTCTGTTTGTCTATTACCAAAATCGGTCTCACCGAGTTTGTGTAATCGGTCTCACCGAGATTACGTTATGCCCTAACCCTAACGAAATCGGTCTCACCGAGTTGACATGTCGGTCCCACCGAAAATCCTAACGGTCACATTATGAACTAAATCGGTCTGACCGAGTTTAACTGATTCGGTCCCACCGAGTTTGGTAATTGTGTGTAACGGTTAGATTTTGTGTGGAGGCTATATATACCCCTCCACCCACTCTTCATTCATGGAGAGAGCCATCAGAACATGCCTACACTTCCAACATACATTTTCTGAGAGAGAACCACCTACACTTGTGTTGAGGTCAAGATATTCCATTCCAACCACATAAATCTTGATCTCTAGCCTTCCCCAAGTTGCTTTCCACTCAAATCATCTTTCCACCAAATCCAATCCTGTGAGAGAGAGTTGAGTGTTGGGGAGACTATCATTTGAAGCACAAGAGCAAGGAGTTCATCATCAACACACCATTTGTTACTTCTTGGAGAGTGGTGTCTCCTAGATTGGCTAGGTGTCACTTGGGAGCCTCCGTCAAGATTGTGGAGTTGAACCAAGGAGTTTGTAAGGGCAAGAAGATCGCCTACTTCGTGAAGATCTACCCGAGTGAGGCAAGTCCTTCGTGGGCGACGGCCATGGTGGGATAGACAAGGTTGCTTCTTCGTGGACCCTTCGTGGGTGGAGCCCTCTGTGGACTCGCGCAACCGTTACCCTTCGTGGGTTGAAGTCTCCATCAACGTGGATGTACGATAGCACCACCTATCGGAACCACGGAAAATCTCCGTGTCTCCAAATTGCGTTTGCACACTCCAATCCCATCCCTTTACACTCTTGCAACTTGCATGCTTTACTTTCCGCTGCTCATATACTCTTGTCATGCTTGCTTGATATGTATTGTAAATGGTTAAACTTGTGCCAAAACTCCACATCAACTTAAGGAAATTAAAAACTACAACTTTTCTTCTTAGAGTCTATTCACCCCCCCCCTCTAGACACCTCTTCTCGATCCTTTCAACCCCTCAAAATGCTAAGGACACATATTGGCAAAAGCAAAAGACTCTACATTTTCATTTTAGTGATCCAAGATCACATTGAGTCCATAGGAAAAGCCAATACTATTAAAATGTTTAGTGATATGCTCCAAAAGCCCTCAACCACTTTATCATATCCACATATGTCCCAAACCAACAGTCAAACTCGGCCCCATCGACTTGATCTATCCGGCGCCACCGAGTTCACTCGACATAGCCATAGCCAGAAACCCTAATCAGTCTGGTCTCACCGATAGGGATCTCGGTCTCACCTAGATGGGATTGCAAACTCTCCATTTCCATTCATAACGTTTTGGTCTAACCGAGATGAGCGATCAGTCCCACCGAGTTCGCAATGCAAACTCTCTATTTCCTCTTCGTAACGTAGTGGTCTCACCGAAATGAGCGCTTGGTCTCACCGAAATGAGCGCTTGGTCCCACCGAGTTTGCCTGACCAACTCTCTGTTTGCCTATTACTGAAATCGGTCTCACCGAGTTCATGTGATCGGTCTCACCGAGATTACGTTATGCCCTAACCCTAACACAATCGGTCCCACCAAAAATCCCAACGTTCACATTTTGAACTGAATCGGTCTGATCGAGTTTCACTCTTCGGTCCCACCGAGTTTGGTAAATTGTGTGTAACGGTTAGATTTTGTGTGGAGGCTATATATACCCCTCCACCCTTCCTCCATTTGTGGGGAGAGCAATCAGAACGTGCCTACACTTCCGCTACTCATTTTCTGAGAAAGAACCACCTACTCATGTGTTGAGACCAAGATATTTCAATCCAACCACAAGAATCTTGATCTCTAGCCTTCCCCAAGTTGCTTTCCACTCAAATCATCTTTCCACCATATCCAAATCTTTGTGAGAGAGTTGGGTGTTGGGGAGCAAGGAGTTCATCATCAACACACCATCTATTACCTTTTGGAGAGTGGTGTCTCCTAGATTGTTTAGGTGTCACTTGGGAGCCTCCGTCAAGATTGTGGAGTTGAACCAAGGAGTTTGTAAGGGCAAGGAGATCGCCTACTTCGTGAAGATCTACCCAAGTGAGGCAAGTCCTTCGTGGGCGATGGCCATGGTGGGATAGACAAGGTTGCTTCTTCGTGGACCCTTCATGGGTGGAGCCCTCCGTGGACTTGCACAGCCATTACCCTTCGTGAGTTCAAGTCTCCATCAATGTGGATGTACGATAGCACCACCTATCAGAACCACGCCAAAAATCTATGTGTCTACATTGCGTTTGCTCCCTCTAAACTCCTCCCCTTTACCTTCATATGCAATGATTTACATTCCGCTGCTATACTCTTACATTTGCATGTGTAGGTTGATTGCTTGACTTGTGATAAGTTGCTACTACCAAGACTTAAAATTGGGAAAAGGCTAGATTTTTATTTGGTCAAGTAGTCTAATCACCCCCCTCTAGACATACTTTCGATCCTACAAGTGGTATCAGAGCTTTGGTCTCCATTTGCCTTGATTTCCATAGCTTTGGTGATCATAGCCTTGGTTTCACAACCTAGGAGAGTATGGCGTCTAGCGAGGGAAATTACCACCGTAAAGGTCCTTACTTTGATGGTACTAATTTTGCTAGTTGGAAGCATAAGATGAAAATGCATATTCTTGGACATAACCCCGCCGTTTGGGCTATTATGAGTATTGGCTTGCAAGGTGAATTCTTCGATGGGAGAGAACCAAATCGTGAAGCTACCGCGGAAGAATTGAAGATGTTGCAATACAATGCTCCAGCTTGCGATATCCCCTTCAACGGATTGTGCCCCAAAGAATTCAACAAAATCAGCCGTCTTGAGAATGCAAAGGAAATTTGGGATACTTTGATTGATATGCATGAAAGTACCGACTCCGTCAAGGAATCCAAATTGGATGTGCTTCAAAGTCAGCTTGACAAGTTCAAAATGAAGGACGGTGAAGGTGTCGCTGAAATGTACTCTAGGCTTGCTCTCATCACAAATGAGATTGCTGGCTTAGGAAGTGAAGAGATGACCGACAGATTCATCATCAAGAAGATCTAAGATCCTTGGATGGAAAATATGACATCGTGTGCACATTGATCCAAATGATGCCCAATTACAAAGATCTCAAGCCAACGGAAGTCATTGGTATAATTGTTGCTCATGAGATGTCACTCAAGGATAAAGAAGAGCTTCACAACAAGTCTAGTGGTGCTTACAAAGCCTCATGTGATGCTCCTACATCATCATGTGAGAAACAAGTCTTCAATGAGGAATTGAGCCTAATGGTGAAGAACTTCAACAAGTTCTACAAGAGTGGAAGCAAAGAAAGAAGTTCCAAGTCAAGGTCCTACAATGACAAAAGATCTTCTAGTCGCGAGTGTAATTGCTACAATTGTGGAAGACCCGGACACTACTCCAATGAGTGTACGGCTCCCTACAAAAGAAGAGAAGACTCAACTAAAAGGAGAAGTAGAAGAGAGGAATCACCTCCAAGAGAGAGAAGGAGTAGAGATGATCGTTATGAGCGAAGAACCTCTTGCAGAAGCAACAATTTGGAAAGGAAGGACAAGTCATAAAGGAGCTACACAAAACAAAGACATCAAGCTCATGTTGGTGAATGGGTATTCGGCTCCGACTCCGACCACCACTCCGAGAGAAGTTATCACTCTGACTCCGAATATACTCAAGATGAAGGTGTTGCCGGTCTAGCAATTGTGTCAACTAACTCCTATGACATATTTGACTCACCAAATGAAGGGGTTGGAAGATGCTTCATGGCTAAGGGCCCAAAGGTATCACATCCCGAGTATGTTGATTTCAATAGTGATGAAGATGATTTGCTAGGTGATGATAATTTACTTGTTGACAACTCTAGTGATGAAAACTATGATGAACTTGCTATTAATCATGCTAATCAATATAAAACGAATGACGATGATAAGAAGGTGATCGAGCGTCTAACTAAATAACTAAACACTCTTAAGTTAGCTCATGAAACTACCTTAGAAGATCATCGAGAACTTTTAAAGACTCATGAGAAGCTACGCTTTCAAAAGCTCAATCTTGAGCAAGAGCATGGGTTCTTAAAAGCAATCAATGATGATCTTCGTAAGAAAAGTTCTTCTTACATTGCGAAGCGTTTACTCTTGTCTACTTACATGCCACAAGTAAAATCTAACACAAGAGTAAGAAAGATTCTTCATCTAGTAGTAACAATAATCATGCTAAATCCAATATTGTTGCTTCTAGTAGTTCTCTTGATTCCACTAATGATTCTCTTAGCCAAGTTACACTTGAGCAAGAAAATAGCTTATTGAAGGGAATTATAGAGAAAGGTGTTTACAAGAGCCTTGCCGGAAGTAAACAATTTGAGGAAATTGTACGCAAGCAAGGAAGGCACCGGAAGAATCAAGGTGTTGGTTTTGAACGAAAGTTCAATGCCAATGGAGTTGAGTGGGAAGAAGATCAATACCTCAAGACGAAGTTTGTTCCTCAACAAGAGAAGTATGATCCTACTTCCTTCAAGGGGACACAAGCTCAAGATGATCTTCCACCACAAGACCACAAGCAAAAAGGCAAGGACAAGCTTCAAGAGGAGATTGATGCATTTGAAGAAGCTCACAAGGCCTTGGTCAAGTGGGTTCCCAAGACTACATCGAGTTCTACTTCATCAAGTACGACTACAACTCCAAGGATTCCCATCAAGATGATGTGGATCCCGAAGAAGAACTAGGGAGTTCTTGAGGGTGACTCCGCCAACATATTCCACTCATATCATTTTGGCGAGAACAAGTGCAAACAACTTCCACATCTTGCACTAGTTCAAGGAGTCACAAACCCTCTTGTTGGTAAGACAAGGGACAAGGTAATCTAATGTTTTCATGGACATCATCTTGTGTGCACTTCATTCTATGTCTATGGATATCCTTGTTTGTTCCTTGTGGGACTAACCCATGTAGGTATTGAAAGTGCAACTCACCCCAATGGATTGCTCCAAATGATCTACATCAACATTGAGCATCCACATCTTCAACATCTACATGAAGTCATCATCAGCAAAAGCCAAGGTTAGTTCATCCCTCTTAGGGGGGATATCACATCTAGGGGGAGCTTTACTCTAAGAATTGAGCTAAAGCAACTCTAATGGTGTGAACACAACAATGCCTTATGTAAAAGTGGTAACCCCACTTGTGCTTAAACAATGAGTATGACCTATGATCAAATGTTCTCATTTGACTCCTCAGTCAATATACTCATATATAGATGACCTAGTCATCGCCAATTGCTTGATAGATGCTAGAGTGTTTGTGCATGCTTTGCCACATATTTCATTTGCCATCTTATTGTGTGAGCATGTTGATTGCATATTTTTCTCATTCGAGGACATCCATTTGTTGCTTTGATTGTTTGGTCTTTTTCTTTTGCCAAATGGATGGACAAGAATGCCTAAGAACTTCCTTTAGCTATCTATGCTTTTCTTGTCTCAAACTCTATTCATGCTACATCGCAAAGTTTGATCAAGTCAGATTCGAACCCTCTGGGTGAGGAGCACTCGAAGGCACTGATTCGTCATAGACTTAAACTTCCAAAACCTCTCTGTGTATTTCGGTCCGACCGATTCATCCCTTTCGGTCATACCGAGTTCATTGAGTTGATCTAGGTTTTCAATCTCAGTGCAACCAATTTCAACAATTCGGTCACACCGAGTTGCAGTAACCGCTTGCGATTCTGCATCTCGGTGCCACCGAGCCATTCCACTCGGTCACACCGACAGGGTCAGGATATATATACCCACGGGCCAAATTTTGGAAATTCCTCCGAAACCTTCCGTCTGCGTGTGTCTTGCTCTGCCGACTCGGGTCTCCGGATCGTCTCTTCATCGCCAGCGACCTCCCACCGCTGGTCTCCGCCGCCGTCAACGGGAATCTTCACCGCCGTTGCCACCGTAGCGAGCTCATCGCTAAGTTAGGGTATGAGTTCGATCCTTTATGCAATCTTTACCTCCGATTCTTAGCACAAAGTCAATGCCATGATTCTTACCACGTATGAGATCATTCTATCCAATAAAAAATTCCTTTAGATTAGTTTTAATTCGAAAATTTAGGGTTAGGTTTCCGCCGAACTCATCTCGGACCGACCGAGTTGTAGAAATCGATCTCACCGATTTGGCTTAGGCCATTGCACTTGTAGCTTTCGCTCTGACCAAAACTTGCAAATCAGTGTGATCGAGTTCAACTCTCAGTGAAACCCTAGCAATCTTGGATTCACCGAACTGTGTCTCGGTCTGGCCGATTTCACTAGTTCAGACTAATATTGCTTCGGCGGCACCGAGTTTAAAAATCGGTAGCTCTGAAACGCTTTCTGTGGAAAACTAAAACTAAGTTTTTGACTCAATTGTTTTGCAAAAACTCTGTACTTTGTGATGCTCATCCACTCTATCTCAACTACATCTATTGACAGGGTCAGCTTTTAGATTGCAGTGTCAGAAATGTCTGATCAAAGTGACAGCCAGAACAAGTCTGAGGAGCAAGTTAACCTGAGTGAGGGCACTAGTCCCTCTGGCAGCTATGATGAGGGTAGCAGAAGCACCCCAAGCAATTTTCCCAAGGCAGCAACAAGAACAAGGAGAAAGAGAAACTCAGACTCTGAGGAAGAAGATGAAGAAGAGGATGCTGCTCCAGCATCAAAGACTCAGAAGCTGATGGGGGATGCCATCAAGTCTGGGGCTGCTCCATCAAAGTCCAAGACTGCCCCCAAAGCTACTGCTCCAGCCACCAAGTCTGCACCCAAGAGATCCACCAGAAATATACCAGCTACTGAGAAGAACAAGGCCCCAGTGCCTGAAATAGAAGAAGAAGAAGAAGAAGAAGAAGAAGAAGATGATGAAGCCCAAGTGCTCAGAAAGTTGAAGCCCAAGATCCCTGATCATGATGACAATCACCCAGTGGCTGAAAACATGAAGGAGAGAAAGGATGTAGGTCTCAAATTGTGGAGACAGTCAAACCCTTATGCTGTGAGGAGAAGGACTGATGTGGACTACATATTTCACACAAAGGAACAGCAGGACTTCTATGAGACCGTGCTCCTGGATAAGAAGCCCATAGTGTGTGACATGAAGTGGGTTGATTGGAAGTACATCGACAACAATGAAGACCACTTCCCTGGAGTGCATGAAAGCTTCAGACTCAATGGAGTAGACACCTTTGTGGGTCAGAAGTTGACCAAGTGGAATGATGAGCTCATTATGCAATTCTATTCAACAGCTCATTTCTACCCTGATGGAAGGATTGTATGGATGACTGAAGGAACAAGATATCAGTCTACTGTTGCTGAGTGGGCCAATCTTATCAATGCCCGTGAAGAGCATGAGGATGACATTGATGTCTATGCTAAACCTAGGAAGGGTCACAACTCCATGGCCAACATGTACAAGGAGATACCTGACAAAGCCTTGGAGACACACAAGCTAGGCTTGGTGTATTACCTGCTGTCTGGACTGGCCACCATGAACACCATTTTGAGGCACACCTTGCTGCCCAAATCAGGAGATCACAGGATGATCAGAGGCCACTCCATCAACTTGCTTCAGACGTTTGATGTGCCCTAGAAATTCAAAGTGATGAGTTTGATCGTTGAAACCATCAAGAGAACTACAGCAGACCAAAAGAGATCATGTGGGTATGCTCCACACATTCATATGCTCATCAACTCCAAGATGGGCAAATGCATATACTTGTTGGACAAAGAGCACCTTCCCTTGAGGCCTGATTTTGAGGACAACACAGTTGTCATGGATGCTACAGATCCTACTTCAGTAGAGGCTCAGGAGAAGAGGGAGAAAGCAAAAGCAGAGAAGGTAGCCAAGATGCCAAGTGCTGAAGAGGCTTCACAAGTTTTTCTCAAGTCAAAACAAGACCAACTTGGCTATCTTATTCAAGCCACTTTGAGGATTGAGAAAGGTTTGGCCAACTTGACTCAGAATCAAGAGAGTCTTGAGAGAATTTTGGAGACCAAACTTCATGACTTGGATGTCAAAGTGACTGAGATTCAGACTTTTGTGGAGAAGATCCAAGAGGAACTTGAGGACAGGAGTGAAAAGACCACTACTGATGCATATCAAAGGGTGCCCAGAAGGCAGAGGTCTGCAGCAGTGCCAGTGACAGATGCTAGAGCTACAACTTTAGCACCTGCAGCCACAGCTTCAGTTGCCCCTCCGGTTGCAACTCCACCAGCTCCTACTACCTCTACAGATGCATTTGTTGCAGGACTCCTCTCCATGCCACCTCCTGAAGATCAAGCTTAGAGAGCCGCATAGCACTATGCATTTTCAAGCTTTTTGGTAACTTGTTGCCAAAGGGGGAGAAAGTGTATAAATCATAGGCTGAGAGAGAGAGAGAGCTTTGCTTCTTTTTGCTATCTCTTTTGCTACTTGTTTGTTTGCTTGCTTGGTTGATACTTTATGGTTATGTGTGTGAGATACTTGTATGGTCATGTGTTTGGTCATATCATACTTTAATGTTTGTGCTTTGGATGATGATATTATCTATCTCTCATGTATGATCATTCACTTTGTCTTGATGATGAGTGTATATTTCATATTCTATCATTTTGAGCGCTCCACCAAGATGTATGTGACATGAAAGAGTAAGCCATGATCCTAATTGATTGTGCATTTGCATTCCAAAGCCAATTTTAAATAATGCACAAATTTAGGGGGAGCTCTTGCTTATCACATACTTCTCAAAGCGACGAGGTATTTCATTCTTATTATCATTTGTCGAAGCTTTGATCCATATGTTGTCATCAATTACCAAAAAGGGGGAGATTGAAAGTGCAACTAATCCCTGGGTGGTTTTGGTAATTCTTAACAACATATAGCTCATTGAACTAATACTCTTTCAAGATGATCATTTCAGAAAGTTCAATGACTGGCATGGCATGGACTAGAGATGTGGACCCCTCAAAATGCTAAGGACACATATTGGCAAAAGCAAAAGACTCTACATTTTCATTTTAGTGATCCAAGATCACATTGAGTCCATAGGAAAAGCCAATACAATTAAAAGGGGATGAGGTGTTGCTTAATGGCTTGCTTGCTCAAAATGCTTAGTGATATGCTCCAAAAGCCCTCAACCACTTTCTCATATCCACATATGTCCCAAACCAAAAGTCAAACTCGGTCCCACCGATTTGATCTATCCGGCGCCACCGAGTTCACTTGACATAGCCATAGCCAGAAACCCTAATCAGTTCGGTCTCACCGAGACGGGATTGCAAACTCTTTGTTTCCCTTCGTAACATTTTGGTCCCACCGAATTCGCAATGCAAACTCTCTGTTTCCTCTTCGTAACGTTTCGGTCTCACCGAAATGAGCGATCGGTCCCACCGAGTTTTCCTGACCAACTCTCTGTTTGCCTATTACTGAAATCGGTCTCACTGAGTTCATGTGATCGGTCTCACCGAGATTACGTTATGCCCTAACCCTAACACAATCGGTCCCACCGAGTTGATCATGTTGGTCCCACCGAAAAGCCTAATGTTCACATTTTGAACTGAATTGGTCTGACCGAGTTTCACTATTCGGTCCCACCGAGTTTGGTAAATTGTGTGTAACGGTTAGATTTTGTGTGGAGGCTATATATACCCCTCCACCATTCCACCATTCGTGGGGAGAGCAATCAGAACGTGCCTACACTTCCACTACTCATTTTCTGAGAAAGAACCACCTACTCATGTGTTGAGACCAAGATATTCCAATCCAACCACAAGAATCTTGATCTCTAGCCTTCCCCAAGTTGCTTTCCACTCAAATCATCTTTCCACCATATCCAAATATGTGAGAGAGAGTTGAGTGTTTGGAAGACTATCATTTGAAGCACAAGAGCAAGGAGTTCATCATCAACACACCATCTATTACCTTTTGGAGAGGGGTGTCTCCTAGATTGGTCAGGTGTAACTTGGGAGCCTCCGTCAAGATTGTGGAGTTGAACCAAGGAGTTTGTAAGGGCAAGGAGATTGCCTACTTCGTGAAGATCTACCCAAGTGAGGCAAGTCCTTCGTGGGCAATGGCCATGGTGGGATAGACAAGGTTGCTTCTTCGTGGACCCTTCATGGGTGGAGCCCTCCGTGGACTCATGCAGCCGTTACCCTTCGTGGGTTGAAGTCTCCATCAACGTGGATGTACGATAGCACCACCTATCGGAACCATGCCAAAAATCTCCGTGTCTACATTGCGTTTGCTCCCTCTAAACTCCTCCCATTTACCTTCATATGCAATGATTTACATTCTGCTGCCATACTCTTAGATTTGCATGTGTAGGTTGATTGCTTGACTTGTGATAAGTTGCTAAAATCTGTCAAGACTTAAAATTGGGAAAAGGCTAGATTTTTATTTGGTCAAGTAGTCTAATCACCCCCCCCCCCCTCTAGACATACTTTCGATCCTACATGGGCTAGACCTCAGAACAGAGGAGCATCTCGTCGAAGGTCGGGAGAGAGCCGTGAATAGGCTTGGTCTCGGGCACGACCATTCCTGTCCAACCAGGCATCGTAGCCATCAAGCCCGGCGGGCGTGTCTCCTCTTGATCTGTAGATGAACCGAGGGGGTGCCCTATGAGCCTCGATGCGACATCAAACATCATGAGGGTCTAGGTAATCCACGGGGTCCTTACCATAATGGTGTGGAGGTGGTCGGTCGTTGAGGTTTTCCCGCATTGGCATGTCCCTCCCTCTAGGGGGTCGGTCATGGTCGTTGGTGAGCTCCTCGTCAAACTCCGGCAGGAAACGCCTGTGTGGGTATGATTTTGGCATGCTACGGCGCCGGTTTTCCATGTCTTGTTCAGCGGAGAGCACTTCGACCCACTTTTCATTCAGTGTGTCGGTGTTGGCCTGCAGCTGCCGCTGCTTATGTTTCATGCTCCGAGCCGTCGTAATGAGGCACTGCCGGAAGCTCTCTTGTTCGAAGGGGTCTTCAGGGACGACGAAGTCCTCGGTGTCGAGGCTTTCGTCCTCCTCAGATTCCGGCATGTAGTTGTCATCAGCCCCTTCAAAGAGGTCGTCACGATTTGAATCCTCGAGATGTCCTTCGGGTGTGCCTTTCCACCCTAGGGAAGCTTGATGATCTCCCTTGGGGTTATCAGCGTCACCGGCTTCTACGTCATCGTTATCGGCAGTTGCATTATTGCCGCTGGGCTCCCCATTGTTGCCTCTTCCACGTCTTCGACGACGTCTTGGAGGGGTATTGGGGGTGTCCACCATGTAGACATCGCAAGTAGATGTAGTAGTCCACCTGCCGATGGGCGAGGTGTCTTCTGCGGGGCCACCGACATCTTCATCCATGTCCGTGGCCTCACCGTGGTCTAGTACGTCGGTTAAATCGTCGACCGTGGTGACTAGGTGGGTGGTGGGTGGATGTAAATTTCCCAATCATCAGCTTTAAGTCCGACCTGATCATAGACCTAAGTCTTGCCGTCCGAGATGGACATGCCCTGGATACGGTCAAGCATCTCATTAAGGTGAGACAGCTCTTCCGGATTCATTACTGGATTGTAAGCGGGGCTAACTTGAAGTATGCCCGGCCTATAACTTGACGTGTCTTCGATGCGAAGGGGATCCGGGAGTGATTCCGGATTCTGCGCCGAGGTCAGTTCTAACCCTGACATAATTCCCAAAGTGGGGGCTGGATCTACATCTGGGCCAGAGAAGTAGTTACGTCGGGGGTCTCTAATGACGCCGCGATGGAGATCGGTTCCGGGGTCGAGCCTCTGGAGCCAGATGAGTTCTCAATTCTGCCGAGGGCCCATCCCGACAGGGCGAGCTCACCACAGGAATCTGCAGTGTACTCGAGGCCGCCAAAGGTCACGATCTGACTTGGGGCGTAGTTCTCGACAGAGGCCAGATGATCTGTCGAGTCGGTGCAAAAGACCACGTTGCCGAACACAAAAAGCTAGTCGAGGGCGAAAATGCTCCCAAGGCCGTTGGAGCAGTTGATCTGGAGATGAGCCATTGATTCTTCTGGTGATTGCACAACGGAACTCTAAATGAAAGCACCAGTGTGAGTGTCAAAACTGGTAGACCTCGGGGTAGGGGGTCCCGAGCTGTGGATCTCGGACTGAGGGTAACAGGAATGAAGGAGATGATGTTTACCCAGGTTCGGGCCCTTTTGATGTAGGTAAAACCCTATGTCCTGCTCTTGTTTATATTGATGGAGATGTATCAAGTACAGAGTTGATCTACCTCGAGATCGTAATGTGTGGTCTAACTCTAGGGCTAGGTGAATGATTTTGCGTTGATGCCCCCTCTACGGGCTAAACCCTATGGCTTATATTCACGCCAGGGAGGGTATCTAGGGTTACAAGGTCGGTAGCTAGGAGCTAGGCGGCGGCAGAGATCTTGGAATATACGTCAAGTCTTCGGGGGAGGCAGTCTTGATCACGTCTCCAGCGCACGGCCTCCGGAGTCCACCTTGACCATGAGTGAGGGCCCATCAACCCAACCCGAGGAGAATGGGCCGGCTAGGTCAGGATCCCCTAGTCCAGGACACCGTCACCGATGACCTCGGTCTTATCATGCAGAAGCCCGGGAGTTCACCGAACAATTCTGGAACCGATTCCTAACTAAAACGAATCAAATTAAGGACTGCCCGAACGCAGAAGCAATTGTTGCCTTTAGGCACAACATCCGTGACGAACGGACTCAAGAGCTCGGGTAAGAGAGACCTCGATCGATGGGGCCCTCACTCATTTAATTGCTAGATTCGTGCGGGGGAGGATAGCTGGATTGCTCGCAAGAACAACAATTTGAGGGCCCTCGAGGTACCTAGTGAAAGCATCTGACCTCGGCACATTAAGCGCCCCACCACACCTAGCACCAACGGCACCAAGGAAGGAGCAGTCAATGTCGCTTTCGCAAGTCAACGCAGAGGCAACAAACGGAAACCTATTCAAAGGGACAGGGAGGGTCCTTCAAAGTTAGATTGGATCTTGGACAAGCCGTATGCCACCCATGGCACCCCTGACAAGCTGGCCACTCACTCTAACTGAAACATCTGAGTGAACAAGTAAGCCGGCAAGATAGCAGCAGAACATTAGGACAGGGGCCGAGGCCGTGACGACAACGAAGGCCAGCCTGAGCCGAGCAATGTCGGTCAAAAGAAATTTCCTTCCGGGGTTAAGGATGTTAACTTGCTTTACCCCACAAAAGTTACTAGTTAAAAAATTAAATAACTATTCAACTTCACAAACTACATCAACGTAAGGGGACTTGTGGCTCTCTTAAACTAGGCTTTTGGGTGTGTCAACTATCGACGTCAACTTCTTATGTCAAACCGCCTTAGTGTAGGCGGTTTCTTTCAGAAAACTGCCTCGAAAATATGAGTTCTTTGATTTGGTTTCTTTGCCGAAATTTTAGTTAAGTCAGGTTTCCTCGTAAATCCACCTCATATATTATTATTTTCGAACATAGTATAATCTTTGATTTTTTTAAACACGCACATGCACTCACCCTTATGAACGCACGCACGTATACACTATCCCTATGAGCTCCTCCGAGATACCGAGCCGAGACAACATTTTAAGATTGACGAAGTCGCCACAGACGCCTTGTAATCAATGAAAACGGCTCCTCCCATTAAACAAACATTGCCGGAAAGTCTGAAATAAATTCAGAAAAAATATGAGTTCGAGTGCCAAGTCTAGAACTTTCCGGGTTGGCTGGTTCCACCAGAAGGAACCTAACCATCTGAGATACACTCACTTTGCAATCCACCTCACATATTCGACAATTAGAGTATGGTGAAATTTCCGTGGCTTAAAACTGACACATAGTATCGTTCCCTAATGCTCAGATTTGTAGTAGGGAAAATGTCACGTCACACATAGGGTAAACTTGTTCATGGACAACCCGGCCCGGTGGCCTGGACCCGAAGCCCGACATTCGGGCTGGGCTCGGGCTACAATTTCTCGCCCGAAGCCCGGCCCGAAAGCCCGAAATAAGCCCGAAATGCCTATATATATATTCAAAATATAGGTATAAGTTAATATAATACCCCGAATATGATTAATTTAATTAAAGACGCCAATGTTCATGTGTTTTGGGCCGGGCTAGGCCAGGCTCGGGCTTGGGATTTTTTCATCGGGCTTTGCCAAGCCCGGCCCGAACCCAACCCGGCGCGGGGAATGATCAGGTTTAACATGGGGTTGTCTCGCACTTTTTGTTTCCATTTTTCTTTTGCGTGTAGGAAAAAAGCCAACATAGTTGTTGATTATTTTTGAAATAGCTAACAGCTGGAACGGTACTAGCCAAACATAGTTGCATGGTTACGTATACACCAAACGTACCGAATGTCAGAACACGCAGCTGTGCTGCTGTCTCACACTCTTATTGAACGGCAAATTCACGCTAACCTTATCTTGGATTGCTTATGTACATATCCTGGGAAATACGTCAGCTTGTTAATCTAAAACTATTTTTTAGATGGAAGTATGCGCTTTCAGTTAGAGAGTAAGTACATCGTGACGCCCGCTTGGTGCTAATCACCTTCTATAAAAGCCTCCTTTGCCAATCTCCTCTGCGCATTGCTGGATCGGTTGAGCGAACACCATGGCGCGCGGCCTCCACCATCTCCTGCTCCTTGCAGCGCTCCTCCAGCTGCTTTCCACCACCTCCGCGGCGACCGCCGGCGACGTCGCGACTGGCAGTGGCAGCGAGAAGGTGCACGTGGCAATCTACTACGAATCCCTGTGCCCCTACTCGGTCCGCTTCGTGGCGAACCACCTCTTGAAGGCCTACAGGGACGGCCTGCTCGACGCCGCGGACCTCACCCTCGTCCCCTACGGCAACGCCAAGGTCAACGCGCACGGCGCCATCACATGTCAGGTGGGTGCGCCATTGCCGCGCCTCCGGTCCGTTCCTCTCCTTCTCCCTTCGGCTATAGAGATACTCATACTGATGTTGGGATATATACTGGCTTGCTGCAGCATGGCCCCGAGGAATGCCTTCTCAACACCGTGGAGGCTTGCGCCATCGACGCCTGGCCGGACGTGGTAACTTAGTTTATTCACACCTCATCTTAGTCTCTGCTCGCTGCTCCACCACCTGACGTATTATTGCGACTGCATGATACAATAACGAGAACGAGAACTTTTCTTGCAATTGATAGCTGTTGTTTTGTTTTGATGCAGAAAGTGCACCTCGGCTTCATTTACTGCGTGTCGGACCTAGTGATGAAGAACAAGCACCGGGAGTGGGAGTCGTGCTTCCAGAAACAGGGGCTTGACCCGAGGCCAGTCACGGAGTGCTACAAGGGCGAGCGTGGCCACAATGTCCGTCCCCCTTTGCATCTGCGTTTGTTGCATCATCCACATACAATTGTTAACATTTATATACGCTAAACTGCTAAACGAGCGTTGGCATTTTGCATGTTCCATCCAGCTTTCGCTCGAGTATGGGAAACAGACAGCTGCGCTCGTGCCTCCTCACCAGTTCGTTCCATGGGTGGTGGTCGACGGCAAGCCGCTCTATAACGTAAGGGGCCGTTTTCTTCGTCTTTGCGACGGGACAGTTTTTTTTTTGCGAGGGACGGGACAGTTTCATGTCTGAATTTCACCATCTATATATGCATAAGCGAGTCCATGAATCAATCATGTCTTGGTATCAGGATTACGGGAACTTCAAAGCTTACGTCTGCAAGGCGTACAAGGGCTATCCCCTCCTCGAGGCGTGTCGAAGCCTGGGCCTGGAGGCAGACAACAATGTATACGGCCCACTTTGATCGTGCCGATGATGATGCCATCGGCAACATTAGGATGGTCCTGCCGGATGGTGATAATAATAATTGATAAGTTATGTTTCCTTTTGGGGATCATACATCTGAACATAGGGCAGTTCAATCTCTCTGTTAAGGTTAATAAATCGAGTGGTTGTGCTCTTAGATTGATCTGGTTTGTTGGGTTGACATGTGAAATCAATACCTGGATCCTGGAGTACATGCTCTGTTGAAAAAAAAAAGAACCAGTATAGAAAGTTTGGGTCATCTAGACTATGCTGAATGCCAAATTTATCATGCAAATTTGGTCGTGGCAGTTTTTTTTGAGGCAGTTGGTTAGACAAGGCATCAGGGCATGTGCGGCGCGCTAGCTGCGATATCCAGAGAAACATCGGCCTGGCTGGAGCATTAGTAGGCATCGATGCAGAGGTTAAATAGGGAGACAGTGGATGTGCCACGGCATTTGGTCTTCGAGCGGGCAGTCGCATCGCATGGCAAAGGGCACCATGTAGGACGGAACTACTTGACGGACGATTTTTTGTTGAACGACACATGCACGATAGCTGATCCAAGCGCCTATGGCTGCTCAGGCTTGCCAGTGGATGGTCTGTGATGTAGTGTCGTGCACATTTCGGCTAGCAAGCGTCGTGTGTGTAGCACTGGTGCATGTAGGAAGGAGTTGCAGAGGAAGGGAGCAGCGGCGGAGATAGGGGGTGCGAGCCACAGTCCAGGGCCCAAGTCAACATTCATCTTTGTTCTTCACTAGAACATGTTGGAAATATGCCCTAGAGGCAATAATAAATGGTTATTATTATATTTCCTTGTTCATGATAATTGTCTATTGTTCATGCTATAATTGTGTTATCCGTAAATCGTAATACATGTGTGAATACATAGACCACAACGTGTCCCTAGTAAGCCTCTAGTTGACTAGCTCGTTGATCAACAGATAGTCACGGTTTCCTGACTATGGACATTGGATGTCATTGATAACGGGATCACATCATTAGGAGAATGATGTGATGGACAAGACCCAATCCTAAGCATAGCACAAAAGATCGTGTAGTTCGTTTGCTAGAGCTTTTCCAATGTCAAGTATCATTTCCTTAGACCATGAGATCGTGCAACTCCCGGATACCGTAGGATTACTTTGGGTGTGCCAAACGTCACAACGTAACTGGGTGACTATAAAGGTGCACTACGGGTATCTCCGAAAGTGTCTGTTGGGTTGGCATGGATCGAGACTGGGATTTGTCACTCCGTATGACGGAGAGGTATCTCTGGGCCCACTCGGTAATGCATCATCATAATGAGCTCAATGTGACTAAGGAGTTAGCCACGGGATCATGCATTACGGTACGAGTAAAGAGACTTGCCAGTAACGAGATTGAACAAGGTATTGGGATACCGACGATCGAATCTCGGGCAAGTAACATACCGATTGACAAAGGGAATTGTATACGGGATTGATTGAATCCTCAACATCGTGGTTCATCCGATGAGATCATCGTGGAACATGTGGGAGCCAACATGTGTATCCAGATCCCGCTGTTGGTTATTGACCGGAGAGGCGTCTCGGTCATGTCTGCATGTCTCCCGAACCCGTAGGGTCTACACACTTAAGGTTCGATGACGCTAGGGTTGTAGAGATATTAGTATGCGGAAACCCGAAAGTTGTTCGGAGTCCCGGATGAGATCCCGGACGTCACGAGGAGTTCCGGAAGGAAGTCCAGTTTCGGCCACCGGGAAAGTTTCGGGGGTTATCGATATTGTACCGGGACCACCGGAAGGGTCCCGGGGGTCCACCGGGTGGGGCCACCTATCCCGGAGGGCCCCATGGGCTGAAGTGGGAGGGGAACCAGCCCCTGGTGGGCTGGTGCGCCCCCCATGGGCCTCCCCCTGCGCCTAGGGTTGGAAACCCTGGGGGTGGGGGGCGCCCCACCTGACTTGGGGGGGGGGGGGGGTTTCCCCCCATTGGCCGCCGCCCCCCTGTAGATGGGATCCCAGGGGCCGGCGCCCCCCCAGGGGGCCTATATAAAGGGGGGGAAGGGAGGGCTGCTGTACAACAGCCCCTGGCGCCTCCCTCTCCCCCTGCAACACCTCTCCCTCCCGCTTGCGCTTGGCGAAGCCCTGCCGGGATCCCCGCTGCTTCCACCACCACGCCGTCGTGCTGCTGGATCTCCATCAACCTCTCCTTCCCGCTGGATCAAGAAGGAGGAGACGTTGCTGCTCCGTACGTGTGTTGAACGCGGAGGTGCCGTCCATTCGGCACTCGGTCATCGGTGATTTGGATCACGACGAGTACGACTCCATCAACCCCGTTCACTTGAACGCTTCCGCTCGCGATCTACAAGGGTATGTAGATGCACTCCTTTCCCCTCGTTGCTAGTAAACTCCATAGATGGATCTTGGTGATGCGTAGAAAATTTTAAAATTCTGCAACGATCCCCAACAGTGGCATCATGAGCCAGGCCTATGCGTAGTTACTATGCACGAGTAGAACACAAAGCAGTTGTGGGCGTAGATGTTGTCAATTTTTCTTGCCACTACTAGTCTTATCTTGTTTCGGCGGTATTGTGGGATGAAGCGGCCCGGACCGACCTTACATGTACGCTTACGTGAGACAGGTTCCACCGACTGACATGCACTAATTGCATAAGGTGGCTAGCGGGTGTCTGTCTCTCCCACTTTAGTCGGAACAGATTCGATGAAAAGGATCCTTATGAAGGGTAAATAGAAATTGGCATATCACGTTGTGGTTTTACGTAGGTAAGAAACGTTCTTGCTAGAAACCTATAGAAGCCACGTAAAAACTTGCAACAACAATTAGAGGACGTCTAACTTGTTTTTGCAGCATGTGCCTTGTGATGTGATATGGCAAGAAGATGTGATGAATGATATATGTGATGTATGAGATTGATCATATTCTTGTAATAGGAATCACGACTTGCATGTCGATGAGTATGACAACCGGCAGGAGCCATAGGAGTTGTCTTTATTTTTTGTATGACCTGCGTGTCATTGAATAACGCCATATAAATTACTTTACTTTATTGCTAAACGCGTTAGCCATAGAAGTAGAAGTAATCGTTGGCGTGACAACTTCATGAAGACACGATAATGGAGATCATGGTGTCATGCCGGTGACGAAGATGATCATGGCGCCCCGAAGATGGAGATCAAAGGAGCAAAATGATATTGGCCATATCATGTCACTATTTGATTACATGTGATGTTTATCATGTTTTGCATCTTATTTGCTTAGAACGACGGTAGTAAGTAAGATGATCCCTTATAATAATTTCAAGAAAGTGTTCCCCCTAACTGTGGACCGTTGCGAAGGTTCGTTGTTTCGAAGCACCACGTGATGATCGGGTGTGATAGACGTTCGCATACAACGGGTGTTGACGAGCCTAGCATGTACAGACATGGCCTCGGAACACACGCAATACACTTAGGTTGACTTGACAAGCCTAGCATGTACAGACATGGCCTCGGAACACGGAAGACCGAAAGGTCGAGCATGAGTCGTATTGAAGATACGATCAACATGGAGATGTTCACCGATCTTGACTAGTCCGTCTCACGTGATGATCGGACACGGCCTAGTTAACTCGGATCATGTTTCACTTAGATGACTAGAGGGATGTCTATCTGAGTGGGAATTCATTGAATAATTTGATTAGACGAACTTAATTATCATGAACTTAGTCTAAAATCTTTACAATATGTCTTGTAGATCAAATGGCCCATGTTGTCCTCAACTTCAACGCGTTCCTAGAGAAAACCAAGGTGAAATATGATGGCAGCAACTATACGGACTGGGTCCGGAACCTGAGGATCATCCTCATAGCTGCCAAGAAAGATTATGTCCTAGAAGCACCGCTAGGTGAAGCACCCATCCCAGAGAACCAAGACGTTATGAACGCTTGGCAATCACGTGCTGATGATTACTCCCTCGTTCAGTGCGGCATGCTTTACAGCTTAGAACCGGGGCTCCAAAAGCGTTTTGAGAAACACGGAGCATATGAGATGTTCGAAGAGCTGAAAATGGTTTTCCAAGCTCATGCTCGGGTCGAGAGATATGAAGTCTCCAAAAAGTTCTTCAGTTGTAAAATGGAGGAAAATAGTTCTGTCAGTGAGCACATACTCAGAATGTCTGGGTTACACAACCGCTTGTCTCAGCTGGGAGTTAATCTCCCGGATGACGCGGTCATTGACAGAATCCTTCAGTCGCTTCCACCGAGCTACAAGAGCTTTGTGATGAACTTCAATATGCAGGGGATGGAAAAGACCATTCCTGAGGTATATTCAATGCTGAAATCAGCGGAGGTGGAAATCAAAAAGGAACATCAAGTGTTGATGGTGAATAAAACCACTAAGTTCAAGAAGGGCAAGGGTAAGAAGAACTTCAAGAAGGACGGCAAGGGAGTTGCCGCGCCCGGTAAGCCAGTTGCCGGGAAGAAGCCAAGGAATGGACCCAAGCCTGAGACTGAGTGCTTTTATTGCAAGGGAAGTGGTCACTGGAAGCAGAACTGCCCTAAATACTTAGCGGACAAGAAGGCCGGCAACACCAAAGGTATATGTGATATACATGTAATTGATGTGTACCTTACCAGTACTCGTAGTAGCTCCTGGGTATTTGATACCGGTGCGGTTGCTCATATTTGTAACTCAAAACAGGAGCTGCGGAATAAGCGGAGACTGGCGAAGGACGAGGTGACGATGCGCGTCGGGAATGGTTCCAAGGTCGATGTGATCGCCGTCGGCACGCTGCCTCTGCATTTACCTACGGGATTAGTTTTAAACCTCAATAATTGTTATTTAGTGCCAGCTTTGAGCATGAACATTGTATCTGGATCTCGTTTAATTCGAGATGGCTACTCATTTAAATCCGAGAATAATGGTTGTTCTATTTATATGAGAGATATGTTTTATGGGCATGCCCCGCTGGTCAATGGTTTATTCTTGATGAATCTCGAACGTGATGTTACACATATTCATAGTGTGAATACCAAAAGATGTAAAGTTGATAACGATAGTCCCACATACTTGTGGCACTGCCGCCTTGGTCACATTGGTGTCAAGCGCATGAAGAAGCTCCATGCTGATGGACTTTTGGAGTTTCTTGATTACGAATCATTTGACACGTGCGAACCATGCCTCATGGGTAAGATGACCAAGACTCCGTTCTCCGGAACAATGGAGCGAGCAACCAACTTATTGGAAATCATACATACCGATGTGTGCGGTCCAATGAGTGTTGAGGCTCGCGGTGGCTATCGTTATGTTCTCACTCTCACTGATGATTTAAGTAGATATGGGTATGCCTACCTAATGAAACACAAGTCTGAAACCTTTGAAAATTTCAAGGAATTTCAGAGTGAGGTTGAGAATCAACGTGACAGGAAAATAAAGTTCCTGCGATCAGATCGTGGAGGGGAATATTTAAGTCATGAATTTGGCACACACTTAAGGAAATGTGGAATCGTTTCACAACTCACGCCGCCTGGAACACCTCGGCGAAATGGTGTGTCCGAACATCGTAATCGCACTCTATTGGATATGGTGCGATCTATGATGTCTCTTGCCGATCTACCGCTCTCATTTTGGGGCTATGCTTTAGAGACTGCCGCATTCACTTTAAATAGGGCTCCGTCGAAATCCGTTGAGATGACACCGTATGAATTATGGTTTGGGAAGAAACCTAAGCTGTCGTTTCTAAAAGTTTGGGGATGCGATGCTTATGTCAAGAAACTTCAACCTGAAAAGCTCGAACCCAAGTCGGAAAAATGGGTCTTCATAGGATACCCTAAGGAAACCATTGTGTATACCTTCTACCTCAGATCCGAAGGCAAAATCTTTGTTGCCAAAAACGGGTCTTTTCTAGACAAAAGAGTTTCTCTCGAAAGAATTGAGTGGGAGGAAAGTGGAACTTGATGAGGTGATAGTCGCCCCTTCCGAACCGGAAAGTAGCGCAGCGCGGGAAGATGTTCCTGTGGTGCCTACACCGACTGGGGAGGAAGTTAATGATGATGATCATGAAGCTTCGGATCAAGTTACTACTGAACTTCGAAGGTCCACAGGGACACGTTCCGCACCAGAGTGGTACGGCAACCCTGTCTTGGAAATCATGTTGTTAGACAACGGTGAACCTTCGAACTATGAAGAAGCGATGGCGGGCCCGGATTCCGACAAATGGCTAGAAGCCATGAAATCCGAGATAGGGTCCATGTATGAAAACGAAGTATGGACTTTGACTGACTTGCCCGATGATCGGCGAGCCATAGAAAATAAATGGATCTTTAAGAAGAAGACAGACGCGGATGGTAATGTGACCATCTATAAGGCTCGACTTGTCGCTAAGGGTTATCGACAAGTTCAAGGGGTTGACTACGATGAGACTTTCTCACCCGTAGTGAAGCTGAAGTCCGTCCGAATCATGTTAGCAATTGCCGCATTCTATGATTATGAGATATGGCAAATGGACGTCAAAACGGCATTCCTTAACGGCTTTCTTAAGGAAGAATTGTATATGATGCAGCCGGAAGGTTTTGTCGATCCTAAGAATGCTAACAAGGTATGCAAGCTCCAGCGCTCCATCTATGGGCTGGTGCAAGCACCTCGGAGTTGGAACATTCGTTTTGATGAGATGATCAAAGCGTTTGGGTTTACACAGACTTATGGAGAAGCCTGTGTTTACAAGAAAGTGAGTGGGAGCTCTGTAGCATTTCTCATATTATATGTGGATGACATACTATTGATGGGAAATGATATAGAATTCTTGGAAGTATAAAGGCCTATTTGAATAAGTGTTTTTCAATGAAGGACCTTGGAGAAGCTGCTTATATATTAGGCATCAAGATCTATAGAGATAGATCAAGACGCCTCATTGCTCTTTCACAGAGTACGTACCTTGACAAGATATTGAAGAAGTTCAATATGGATCAGTCCAAGAAGGGGTTCTTGCCTGTATTGCAAGGTGTGCAATTGAGCACGGCTCAATGCCCGACCACGGCAGAAGATAGAGAAAAGATGAGTGTCATCCCCTATGCCTCGGCCATAGGGTCTATTATGTATGCCATGTTGTGTACCAGACCTGATGTAAACCTTGCCGTAAGTTTGGTAGGAAGGTACCAAAGTAATCCCGGCATGGAACACTGGACAGCGGTCAAGAATATCCTGAAGTACCTGAAGAGGACTAAGGATATGTTTCTCGTTTATGGAGGTGACGAAGAGCTCGTCGTAAAGGGTTACGTCGACGCTAGCTTCGACACAGATCTGGATGACTCGAAGTCAGATACGTGTATATTTTGAATGGAGGGGCAGTAAGCTGGTGCAGTTGCAAGCAAAGCGTCGTGGCGGGATCTACATGTGAAGCGGAGTACATGGCAGCCTCAGAGGCAGCGCAAGAAGCAATCTGGATGAAGGAGTTCATTACCGACCTGGGGGTGATTCCCAATGCGTCGGGCCCGATGACTCTCTTCTGTGACAACACTCGAGCTATTGCCCTTGCCAAGGAGCCCAGGTTTCACAGGAAGACCAGGCATATCAAGCGTCGCTTCAACTCCATTCGTGAAAGTGTTCAAAATGGAGACATAGATATTTTTAAAGTACATACGGACCTGAATGTAGCAGATCCGTTGACTAAACCTCTCCCTAGAGCAAAACATGATCAACACCAGAACTCTATGGGTGTTCGATTCATCATAATGTAACTAGATTATTGACTCTAGTGCAAGTGGGAGACTCTTGGAAATATGCCCTAGAGGCAATAATAAATGGTTATTATTATATTTCCTTGTTCATGATAATTGTCTATTGTTCGTGCTATAATTGTGTTATCCGGAAATCGTAATACATGTGTGAATACATAGACCACAACGTGTCCCTAGTAAGCCTCTAGTTGACTAGCTCGTTGATCAACAGATAGTCACGGTTTCCTGACTATGGACATTGGATGTCATTGATAACGGGATCACATCATTAGGAGAATGATGTGATGGACAAGACCCAATCCTAAGCATAGCACAAAAGATCGTGTAGTTCGTTTGCTAGAGCTTTTCCAATGTCAAGTATCATTTCCTTAGACCATGAGATTGTGCAACTCCCGGATACCGTAGGAGTACTTTGGGTGTGCCAAACGTCACTACGGGTATCTCCGAAAGTGTCTGTTGGGTTGGCACGGATCGAGACTGGGATTTGTCACTCCGTATGACGGAGAGGTATCTCTGGGCCCACTCGGTAATGCATCATCATAATGAGCTCAATGTGACTAAGGAGTTAGCCACGGGATCATGCATTACGGTACGAGTAAAGAGACTTGCCGGTAACGAGATTGAACAAGGTATTGGGATACCGACGATCGAATCTCGGGCAAGTAACATACCGATTGACAAAGGGAATTGTATACGGGATTGATTGAATCCTCGACATCGTGGTTCATCCGATGAGATCATCGTGGAACATGTGGGAGCCAACATGGGTATCCAGATCCCGCTGTTGGTTATTGACCGGAGAGGCGTCTCGGTCATGTCTGCATGTCTCCCGAACCCGTAGGGTCTACACACTTAAGGTTCGATGACGCTAGGGTTGTAGAGATATTAGTATGCGGAAACCCAAAAGTTGTTCGGAGTCCCGGATGAGATCCCGGACGTCACGAGGAGTTCCGGAATGGTCTGGAGGTGAAGAATTATATATATGAAGTCCAGTTTCGGCCACCGGGAATGTTTCGGGGGTTATCGATATTGTACCGGGACCACCGGAAGGGTCCCGGGGGTCCACCGGGTGGGGCCACCTATCCCGGAGGGCCCCATGGGCTGAAGTGGGAGGGGAACCAGCCCCTGGTGGGCTGGTGCGCCCCCCATGGGCCTCCCCCTGCGCCTAGGGTTGGAAACCCTGGGGGTGGGGGGCGCCCCACCTGACTTGGGGGGGAAGTTCCCCCCCCCTTGGCCACCCCCCTGTAGATGGGATCCCAAGTGCCGGCGCCCCCCCAGGGGGCCTATATAACGGGGGGGGAGGGAGGGCTGCTGTACAACAGCCCCTGGCGCCTCCCTCTTCCCCTGCAACACCTCTCCCTCCCGCTTGCGCTTGGCGAAGCCCTGCCGGGATCCCCGCTGCTTCCACCACCACGCCGTCGTGCTGCTGGATCTCCATCAACCTCTCCTTCCCCCTTGCTGGATCAAGAAGTAGGAGACGTCGCTGCTCCGTACGTGTGTTGAACGCGGAGGTGCTGTCCGTTCGGCACTCGGTCATCGGTGATTTGGATCACGACGAGTACGACTCCATCAACCCCCTTCACTTGAAGGCTTCCGCTCGCGATCTACAAGGGTATGTAGATGCACTCCTTTCCCCTCGTTGC
The DNA here is from genome assembly GCF_018294505.1 of Triticum aestivum. Taxonomy (NCBI): domain Eukaryota; kingdom Viridiplantae; phylum Streptophyta; class Magnoliopsida; order Poales; family Poaceae; genus Triticum; species Triticum aestivum. The sequence continues at coordinate 336,240,737 of NC_057805.1, forward strand.
TAGTAAACTCCATAGATGGATCTTGGTGATGATGTGTAGAAAATTTTAAAATTCTGCAACGATCCCCAACAGAACACTGAGTAGTTCTGCTAAAACAGTGTGTTAGCTTGGTATTCCATTGGTTTGACCCTTCTCAGGCTAATTTAGCAGCACTTGGCCCTCCCTATTCTGTTTTCTGGCTCCGCCACCGGAAGGGAGTGCATGTAGCGAGAACGTATCATGGGAAATAAGGGCATGTTTGGTTCCAGTTTAATACAGTGGCTGTATTGCATGTCCATCTTCAATCAGCCTGTTCTTCATATGCAGCAGGCAACCTGTTTGGTTGCCTGTATCGCATGAAGGGGCACTTATCCCCCTGCTTTTTGGTTGCCTTTTGTGCTTAGGGTGTGAGCAGATGCAAACTTCAGCTGTTTGGTTGCAAACAGCGTTTGTGTTCTGCTCATCCCATTCAAATGTGGTGGCCTTACCACCACATGATTAGCACAACAGCAAGCACATATGAGATCAAACAAAGCAAGCAACCAAATGAGATCAAACAAAGCAAGCAACGGAAATGACAGCAAACTACTTAGATTAACAGGAGGGCATCCTCCTTCCCTGCTCCACGCCAGGGTGCTGCTCCTGGCCAAAATATTAACAAGTTCCCAGCACAAGTACCATAAGTCTAGCCACAGACCATAAAAGTTCAATACTAACACCTTAGTTAACTACATTACATGCTCAATGTCACCAACGCAGTTGTGCCTGCTGCAACGGAACCTGCACATGACTGAGGAGTCGTGGTTGTAGTCCTGAGATGCACACAACGACGAGGTCGCCGGGGACGATCCGGTGGCGGCGGCAGAAGTAGTTCCAGCCCCGGCCAAGCACCATGTGCCCCTCGAAGTTCTGGACCTGCACCCAGAACGCGCACCACTTGTTCGCCGACAGCCTGACCACGCGCGGGAGCCACTTGATGACCAGCCACTCGTTCATCACCTCCACGAACTTGCGAGGGATGACGAGCATGGCGAGGTCTTCGTTGTCCTTGATCTGCTAGTAGAAGCGCAACGGCTTCCGGGCCCCCTCCTCGTGGCCAGTCCTCGGAGATCGTCCCCTTGAACAAGGCAGGCTCATGAAGGCGACCTTGCTAGGCAGGTCCACCCTCCTGAGCCACATGTTCGTGGGGATGAGATCCTCGGCGCCCTCAGCTCTGGCCACCACCTCAGCTCCTCCACCCGCCAGGTCCCAGTCACTCTTCAATATCTTGTCAGGTAAGATGACAAGTATTAGAGGTGTTTGCAAAATGAACATCCACTGATCAGTGCCATTAGCTCTTCTGCAAATGCCACTGATCAGTTGCACAAGCACTACAGCAAATGGCACTGATCAGAGACATTTGCCCAAGAGCAAATGCCACTGATCAGTGCACAAACTCTTTGCCAAATGCCACTTATCAATGGCACTTGATCTTGGGCAAATGCCACTGATCAGTGTCATTTGCTCTTGGGCAAGTGCCACTTGTCAATGGCACTTGCTCAACTCAAGAGCAAGTGCCACTGGTCAATGGCACTTGCTCAACTCAAGAGCAAGTGCCACTGATCAGGGGACTTGCCCAAGAGCAAGTGGCACTGAGCAGTGGTACTTGCCCATCAGTGCACTATCGTAAGCATGGAAACATCTAAAAATAGCACCCCAAGTGCACCCATGCATATATGGCAGCATCCTAAAATGGTCCTACTACATGCACGTATAACACTCTAGAGCATGCAACACAAACCCTAGCTTGAATATGTATAACAATCTAGAGTATGCAACATGAACAGCTGAACATGATCCTAGCTTGAACATGAACATGCCATTTGCATGAACACGGATCCTAGCAAGATCATAGCATGAACACAGATCCTAGCAAAGCACACTAGCATTGGGGATTCTAGCATGAACACACATCCTAGCATGAACACAGATCCTAGGAAAGCATTAGCGGAAGAACATTATCCTAGAACACACACTATAGCAAGCAAGAACAAATCGGTCGGATTCGATTCAATTGGGATCGCATCGAATCGGATCTACTCGAATCCTATCTAATCCTATCGAATCCAGTAAGTACTAGCACATGCCTAAGAAAGAAACCCCTAGTCTACATCTATGAGCAAGCATTGGGGATTCTTTGACTCACCGGAGCTTGCGCCGTCGCAGCGAACCGAGGCAGGGGTGAAAACCACGGTGGGAAGGAGAGAGGTGGCGGAGCAGAGGAGGAGCCGGCCCTGGTGATGGCCGGCGGCATCGGCCCCGTGCTCATGGCCACGCCGTAGGTCGAGGAGGACGGCGCGCCGACAGGAGAAAACCCTTGGAGGGGGTCAAGAAAACCCCCTGCCCAATGGGGTCCCAAGAAGCGCGGCTCCGTCGATGGCACCGGCGCCGAGCCCAGGAACACAAGGTCCGGAATCGGCGGCGGAGCAGGAACAGCCGGCACCGCATTGGCCGGCCCTCGTGGTGGCCGACAGCAAATGTGGGACGGCGCTCGCAGCGCCGACGCTAGGTCCCTGCCCGAGTTCTGGAGCCCGGCCACCCAGCGCTCTTGGATCCTGGCCATGCGCTCGTCGACGGGGGTCAGAGGACGGCGCGGCGGTGGGCGAGGCGGAGCCATTGGAGGAGAGGAGAGGGAGGGGCGGTGAAGCAGAGAGGAGCGGTGGGAACAGTGCAGGCTGGGCGGTGACAGGAGAGTGGGGGGAGTTATGAGACGTCCCCTCCGTGCCCTGCGCTGCCCGCGGCATGCGGCCTCCTCGCACGGCTGCGCCGGGCCAGGCTGAGGCCTGCTTTAAGGTCTGTGCGGGCCACGAATCGCATGCAGCCCAGGCAACCAAACAGGTCACGCACATCCCGTGCGGGCCTGGTTGGGCTGCATGCGGGCAACCAAACGCGCCCTAAGTGAATTCGTGCACCCAATGCACGGGGATGAAGGGGCCCACCCAACCGGCTAGGTCTCAGTCGACTGAGACTTAACCAAGTCTCAATCAGGTGATATAGCATATAAGAAGAAAAAGAAAAAACTAAAAATATTTTTTTTTTACGAATCTCCATGCAAAATCAAAGGAATATAGCATCGACTGAGACATAACGAAGTCTCAGTCGACTGAGACTTAGTAAAACAGTTGTAGATTTTTTTTAGGTCTAGCATTTATTGGTGCCGAACTGCTACCAAACAAAACAGAAAAAATACTGGACTCATTTGCAAGCATCAGGCCTTATTTATTTTCTATAAGGAAAGCATCAGGCCTTCTTTGAAACGCGCAAACCACTGGAGTCGATCTACAGAGTGTACAACATGAGTACATCACTGCAGAGCCCCCTACACAACCAATTATATCACGTTGTTCTCAAAAATAATAATTTATATCACGTTCCAGACGTGACACTTTAGGAGAACTAAACGAAACAAGCGGCGCAAACGAAGATTAACACAACTCACATACATTTTGATGAAATTATAATGCAACAGTACGTAGTACGCCGCGCGCGTGCATGAGCATGCCCCGCCGGAGTCAGTCAACTGGCGTGACAACGGCGGAGGCCTTGGACGCCTTGGGCCGCACCGGCTGGATCACCAGCCCTTCGCCGCCGGGTCTCTCCTCGACGGTGTAGTGCAGGTACGTCCCGAACGCCTTGTCCCACGTGACAAAGAAGAGGTCGGAGAAGTTGTACCTGACGCCGCGCGGCAGGTGGTGCACGCCGTGGTACGCGGCGCCGTTCCAGAGCGACTGCAGGCGGCGCGGCAGGAGGCACAGCCCGCAGTGGTTGTCGATGCCCTTGATGTTGCACAGCGAGAGGAAGACGGCCGTGGCGCGCGGCGACGACGACATGCCGGAGGCGAGGATGGCCAGCGACGCGCCGGCCGTGTCGGCGATGAGGGCCTCCACCGGGTGCCCGTACTTGGCGCCGAACGCGTAGGGCACCACCAGGCGGTGGTGCCACGAGTGGAGGTGCCGGTACAGGAACCGGCTGCGGTGCGCCAGGCGGTGCCACGCGTAGCGGTACACGTCGTACAGCACCACGGTCACCGCGATCTGACGCGCCGCCGTCAGGTACGACGACGCGGTCGCCGGCGAGTCGCCCGTGGCCGCTCCCCCTGCTCCTCTTCCCGCTATAACCTGCATGCATGCGAACGCACGTACGGAAGAAACGTGTGCGTCGATCAGAGGCTGTGTACAAAGTAGGACGTACGGATACGTGCATGCACGTGTGCGTGAATATGCCGTGAGGCGTCGGCCGGTCTCGGCGAGGTTTTGGTTACCGGGGTGAGCACGGTGACGGCGACGAGCTGCATGAGGTGCTGCATGAGGACGTTCCCGAGCACGGCACGCTTGGACACCGTGTTCTTGCTGTCCTCCTCAGCCTTGGTGTTGAGCCTGTACTTGGCCATGACGCGTCCATGGCCAAGCGCCGTGTGCACGCCGGAGTAGGTCCAGTACACCAGGATGGGCACGGCGGCAGCCACAGCTTCGTCGGAGAACCTCAACACCGCCATGTCGATCCCTTTGATCTACGAGGTGTACACTCTAGCTAGCCAAGTAGCTAAGTAGGTAGAGGTGTGCTATATGTATAACGACGGTGTGTGTCTTGTAGTTGCCAGTCAGGGATAAGTAGTGCAATATTTTTTTTTCGAGAACACTAAGTAGTGCAATATCCATTGTCTATATAGGGTAATCGGTAAGCAATTTAAGTATCCCTTTCGAGCGTGCGAACAAGGGAGAGCGCCAGCCACGGGTGACCGAGCGATATATCGCCCTGCCGGTACACTCAAAGCTCGCACCACAGGGATTCAGCAATGTAATTTCGTTGCTAGTCGCCGCTCAGTGCTGGACCTTAATTACCTTGTGGAACACCCATCCGTAATTAACAAGACAAGATGCCCGGGGCATGCCAATGGCCGCCTACTGTCCCTAGTGCAAGAGTTCAGTAATTTTGCTTACTTGGTAGCATAAAAAGTCAAGATCGTTGACAAACAAAAAAGAGATAAGATTCATCAATACAGTGAAATCTAGAAATATTAAAAAATTAGATTAAACGAATAAACAGAAGTTCTGGAAATTTACTTCAAACTTCACCCCTCGTGTATCTCCAAAATGCTTCCTTCAGATTTTTGTTCTGCATTGGTGACCTTGAGATGTGTTCGGCAGATTTCTCCAGAATCATAGAGCTCTCACGTCTCTTCAAGCTCCAACGAGAAAGATGTGTCCACCTGCGTATAGCTGTAGGCTTCATTTGGGTAATACAAAGACCCACATACAGCTGTTCAAGCTACATAAATTGTATCTTACATAAGACAGCTTACAATATGAAGCAGGAGACCACAGAGAAAAGGGGTCTAATATGAATTTCTTATTAAAAAAATCCTTATATAGGGAGAATTAAACTTAAATTTAGTACAGAATATCATACAAATAAACACAACTTCTGAGTGAAGAATCCAAATATACTCGAATTGTTACAACAATATGTAAATCCGCCATGCAAACAATTTGTTTAGGCTGGACTGCTGTAGTTGGTTGCAGATTTGTGGTGATGTGTCAATACAATCTCTATATCTACCAAAGTTACTTGTATGGATTCAAGATAATCCTTGTATGTATTGAAATTTGTGATGTGTCAATGATTATATATGGTTCAGCTGTATGTAAATTATCGATTGTACCTTTGGTCTTTCGTCTGTAGCTCCATGATCGATTCGCGACGGTAGAATTGTTGTGCCATGTAGTCGGATCGGACGAGAGGTGCAGACAAAGGAGCACACCAGCACACAGGGGCGGCTGCTGCATGCAAGGCAAGGCGATCGTGGAGGGCCCACCTGTCGGCGTGACGGCCGTCCTGCATGGGGGTGTCGCTTCGCCCGTTGCCATCGTGGGGTCGGCTACCCCCGTGCTGGCCCCACATGTGCTGGCCCAGGGCGCTGATAGCCAAAAGCTGCCGGATGAGACGGCCTACTGCACTAGCCTGGTCGGCCTGTCGCTGGAGGGGACAGGCGGCCCACCTCCGCAGGCCAGTAGGGTGCGGGCCCCCACTTCCCCGCCAATGTCGACTGCGGCCTACGTGCTCTCTGTTGGCTCGGATCTGCCGCAACCAGATCCCCCTGGTCGGGAGGTGGTGACCTCCCCGATGTCGGCTGGTCGCTGTCCCGAGGATGGTGGGCACGTGATGGGGCTCGTCCCCTCTGCGCCTGCCGACGGAGAGCCTACCCCACCTTGGGTTGGTCAACTCTCTGCGGGTCCATGGGCCCCTCCCTCCGAGGGCCAGCGGTGCTGTGGGGCCAGGGCACTTCCTGCTACCCACGAGGAGGCCACGGCTCGCTTCCTAGAGCTGGTTGCTGCACCCCCTGTGCCTGGCCTGCTGGCGGGGCCCTCCAAGCCCCGTGGCCGTCCACGTCGCCCAGCCAAAGCACCTGGATCCGCTATAAGACGCAACAACCGCCTGGCATGCAAGAAGAAGCTCTTCCCTGAAGCCGATGGCAACATCATGAAGCAGACCAGGAGGCTTGTGATGTCCAAGCGTGGCTTGGCCATTCCAGATCGCGGGGAAAGCGAGGAGCAACGCCTACAGCTCTACGCCACGGCGTTTGACAAGCCACTCTCACCGGTCCAGATCACGGCCCTCACGGCCCTGGCTCGCGCAGGCAAGGGGACTGGGGTGCCGGTGCCGGCCTCTGCTTAGGTGGGCGCCCCAACGCTACGTCGCCACAGTTTGCCAATGGAAGACAACTGCTTGATTTGGAACGTTAGGGGCTTGAACAACCCAGCTCGTAGGAAGGTAGTCAAGGATCTAGTGTATCGGAACAATGTATCCTTAGTGTGTCAGCAAGAAACAAAATTAGCAATGATTGATCTGAGCCTGGTGCATCAATGTTGTGGAGCTAGTTTCAACGAGTTTGCATTCCTCCCGGCGCTGGGAACTCGCGGAGGTGTACTAATCGCCTGGAAAGGCGACCACTTCACTTTCCCTGCAATTGATATTCAGAACCATTTTGTGGCTGTGTTGGGGCCAACTGCTTCGGGCTTGCCAATGGCCGTGATCGCGGTCTATGGACCGCAGGGTGATGATGACAAGATATCTTTCCTCCAAGAGCTGAAACAGGCGTACAGAACTTCATTCCAGCTGGCACCCCTCTCGCGGTCCTTGGCGACTTCAATCTCATCGCACGGGCTGCGGATAAGAGCAACTCTAGGATCAACCGAAGATGCCTCACTGCATTCAGAAACTTCCTCAACGAACTCCAATTTAAAGACATGTACCTCCACGGGCGACGGTACACTTGGTCTAACAAGCAAGCAAATGCAACGCTGGTGAAGCTTGATCGCGCCTTAATCAATGGGGACTGGGATGAGTCGATGCCCAACTGCATATTGCAAGCCTTGTCTTCTGAAATTTCGGACCACTGCCCCCTTCTGCTCAGCTGTGACGTGCCTTTCCGTTATGCAAGAAGTTTCAGGTTCCAGAACCACTGGGTCAAGATGGATGGCTTCATGAACATCGTGTCCGGGGCCTGGCACGAGCCGGGAGCGTCGACTCACGCTGACCCCATATGCCGCCTTGCTGCAAAGCTTGCCGGCACGGCTTTGGCGCTGAAGAGGTGGCAATCTCAGTTATTTAATGATCTGAAGCTCAAAACAGCAATCACTAGTGAGCTCATCGGGCGGCTGGATACGGCTATGGACACAAGGATGCTTAATGAAGACGAGAGGCAGTTCCGGGCACTGCTCAAGGTGCTACGCTTGGGGTATGCGGCTCTGGACAGGGCGATTTGGTGGCAAAAATCAAGGGTGCTGAGCATCAAGGAGGGGGATGCAGGGACAAGATTCTTCAAGGCCAAAGCAACAGCAAGACGGCGCAAAAACTACATCATTCGGCTGATGGTCGACGGGGTTATTATCACAGACCAAGAGCAGAAAATCACGGCAATCCATAACCACTTTGAGCAGCTCTTTGGGGAGAGGACCACCCGAAGCCGGTGCCTCAACCTGGCCGGGCTGGGGTACGGGAGAATTGACTTGAAAGAGATGGAAGAACCGATCACAGAAGAGGAGGTACAGAACATCATCAATGATTTGGACGGGTGCCGGGCACCTGGCCCAGACGGGTTCACAGCCATGTTCTACAAACAGTGTTGGTCGCTGATTAAGTCTGATCTGATCAGTGCGCTCCCGGCGGTCCAGAACAATTCCTCGGCCTACTTGCATCGCCTCAATCAGGCCACCATCGTGTTGATACCGAAGAATGAGGAGGCCATCACCGCAAAAGACTTCAGGCCCATTAGCCTAGTGTGCAGCTTTCTAAGCTGGTCGCTAAAATCATGGCAAACAGACCCCAGAAGCGGATGAATGACCTAGTCAGGCCTTGCCAGAACGCCTTCATCAAGGGGAGAGCCATCCACGATAACTACAGCTATGTCAGTGGCCTTGCCAAGGCGTTCCGCAAATCGAAGACTCCGGCTCTAATGATCAAGCTAGACATCCAGAAGGCTTTCGACACGGTGTCCTGGGAGTTCCTCCTAAAACTGCTGGAGTTCAGGGGTTTTGGGAGGAAGGTGACCGACTGCATAGTGACTCTGCTTTCCTCGGCTACCACTAGGGTCCTTGTCAATGGCGAGCTCTCCGACACCATCAAGCTTCAGAAAGGGCTGCGGCAGGGGGATCCCCTCTCTCCGCTTCTCTTTGTCATCGTTATGGACTGCCTGGCTGCCATCTTCAACAAGGCGGTGGAGTTGGGGATCCTAGGGCCAATAGGGGTTCAGAACATCCCGTTCAGAACCTCGCTGTACGCGGACGACGCCGTCCTCTTCATCGCCCCATGCAATAGAGAGGTGCAGGCTGTCAGGCAGATTTTGGAGCTCTTCAGGGAGGCCACGGGGCTGCGGACCAACATATCAAAATCTTCGGTCACACCGATATGCTGCGAGGGGATCGATCTTCAAGAGTTGTTGCATGGCTTCGACTGCCCAACCCATGAGTTCCCCTGTACCTACCTCGGCATGCCATTGTCAGACAAGAAGCTGAAGCGGGGCGAACTGCAACCGATTTGCGACAAAGTTATGGCAAGGATGAAGGGATGGAAGCTGGCCCTAATGTCCCTGGACGGCCGCATCGACCTTGTTAAAACAGTGTTGTCTGCTATGCCCATATTCCAGATGATAGCCCTGCATATGCCGGCTTGATTGATCAAGATGATCGATAAGGTGTGCCGCGGGTTCCTTTGGGGAGGGCAGGAGATTTCCTCGGGCGGCAAATGCCTCGCCAATTGGAAGCTGGTTTGCCGGCCGACTGAATTCGGTGGCCTCGGTGTCCTCGACCTGGCCAAGCACAGCGTTGCTTTGCGTGTCCGATGGCTATGGCAAGCTTGGACGGACCCTAACAAGCCATGGCTCGGACTCGAGCTTCCGGTCGACCCGACGGTTAGAGCCCTCTTCAATGCCTCCGTCAAATTTCATCTCGGAGATGGGGCACGGCTATCCTTCTGGAGGGATCCCTGGCACAATGGAGTCTGTCTCCAACTGCGCTTCCCTCACCTCTTTCGACAGTGAACAAGGAAAAACATTACCGTATCTCAAGCACTGCAAGAGGGCAGATGGATCCGGCACCTCCAGCCTATGCTCACACCGGAGGCCACGAGAGAGTTCACAAGCCTTTGGACTGAAATCAGCCCGACCTTGCTGAGTACGGAGCCAGACTCGGTCTCGTGGAGATGGACGGCTGATGGGGTTTACAGTGTGAGATCGGCGTATATCATTCAGTTCGAGGGTAGCTGCCAGGCTAGCTTCGACAAATTCATTTGGAATTCGGATGCCCCTGGGAAGAGCAAAGTATTCGGGTGGCTCGCTCTCCTTGGACGCTGCAACACGGCCGACGTGCTCGCCAAAAAGGGTTGGCCGCATGACTCTGCCTGCACTCTTTGTGCTGGCCCGATGGAAGACGCCGCCCACCTTCTCGCTTCCTGCCCGTTCTCCGTCCAGATCTGGCAGGGTTTTTTGCGAAGATGCAACCTGTCGCTCGGCCTTGCCCCCTCTGCCACCACCACCTCTCTGATGATTTGGTCAGACCACTCCTATGGCATGTTCCCAGCAAAGGAGAGGAAAGCTTGGAGCTCCCTGGTTCAGCTCGTATGGTGGAACTTATGGATCGAACGGAACGCAAGGATTTTCAGGAACCAACGCTCTCCTGTCGTGGCTCTGATCGCCAAGATCGTAGAGGAGGCAGCCGTTTGGAGTAGGGCAGGCAGATGGAGGGCCAACTCACTGCTAGATAGACCTAGGGAACCAGACTAGGTTGATGTAGAGGAGGCTGGAGTTGTCTTACCGTGATCGTGTTTGCTATAAATACCTTGTATTTCTAACCCCCCACTCTTTTATCAATGAAAACGCTGCGCTGTCAACTTTTTCGTAAAAAAAATAAAAACAAATTGGTGACCTTGACAAGTCTTCTCACTTCCTTAGGGCATGAATTGCTTCATTTTTGTTATGTACATCTTCCACAAGGTTTTTAGTTTTCCTTTCACAAAGTGGCAACCTAAAGAGGACGAGGATTTGCGACACGCAAGTGCGGAGTCACTCAGGTCCCTGGAGTCAGCTTTTTATTTTGGCTTCTGGTTTTCAAAGTTATATTTCTTTTAAACGAAAAATTCAAATTAAGTTATGTTTTCGTATTCCTGTTTCTCGTGACCAGCGCTTTGAAATAAGTTCTATTTTGAATATATTTTGAGGACTATTAAGAAAGTTAAGCTTTGTATGTTGAAACTTAGTACGAGCGACCGGCAAAAATCAATTATTTTGTGTCTACGACCAACAGAAAAAATTGCTTAAAATTATTCTATAAAACTTGTTGGAACTTTCAAACACAGTAAGTTTCATCGTTGAAACTTAAAGCTTTTTGAGGAATTTCCTTTTTTATTGTGCCCTCATGCGGGATTCATCTACTTCACGAATCGCGAGGCAAATCGAGCGGACGGCAGGACTTGACAGGTGAGTGTTCCCGCACTTACGTCCCCTTGCAAACTTTCGTACCTAAAGACAAAGATGATAAAGTACACATACCAACAGTCATTGTAACTAGCAGTAGATCACTAAAACCAAAGATGTACCACCGCCACATCAATTCAAGAGCCACAAATTGACAAAGAAAACACCACAACGCATCGGCCGGGTGTACAAAGAATTAAGAAGAAATAAATGACAACAACGGGGCCGCCTATCCATCAGGTGCCTGAAACAATTTAACGGTCAGTCGAATTTTTGGACCAAACGATTGAGTTCGGACAGTTGGTAGTCATCTTCAACCTCTAACTGTCTTTCTCCTTCCTCCCGATCTAGTGCAGCCCCACACCACACCCCCACCCCCACCCCTCCCCGCACCTGAACCGTCAGCCCTTTAAATTCCCTCCATCTACGACACCGATGTCGCGTCATCGCCGACTCCGCGTCTCTCTCGCCCGGGGCTTCGCCAACATCCCCGCGCCTCACTGCACTCGTCACCGCGCCAACATCTTCGGGCCCGGAGCGAACGCAAAAATTGATCGACACAAATTATGATTTCAGGTAGTAGATGAATAGCAAACAAGGACAACAAAACAACAACTTGCAGAGGTGATATAGGTCGGTTAGACTATTTTGTGACACTTGCCAATACATTCAATGTATTGACCCCTTGTGGCTACAACCTATTATTTTGCAGGCTTTACACATGATGAATAAGTGATGCAGAGTAGGGTTACGATATCTATACTTAATTTTTTGCATGTGGCGTTCATGGACTCCACGAAGATTCTTTATTGTTTTTCGATGTATCTTATTGCTAGCTAGCCTTGACCTATGCAGGTATCTAATATAGTGAAGTTTGGATCTGCGATGTAATACTTACTACATGTGTTTTTTGGTATTACATCATGTAGTATATGTGCTAGCAATTGATCCAGGGACTAGCACAAAAAGCACAAAGATTCAGATCCTTACCTGTCGGATCGGTGCAAATGGTATCAAAGCATATCTAGCAACCGAACCTGATAGGATTTGAGTCTTCGTGTTTACCGTGCTAGTCCCTAGATCACTTGCCAGCACACATAGTACAAAGATGAAATACTAAGAATAGACCACATGCCATAAGTATTATATCGTAGATCCAGACTTTAATATATACATGCATGCATAGCTCAAGGCTAGCTTACAAATAAAATACAACGGAAACCAATAAGATATTCATGGAGTCCATCAATGCCACTATCAAAATTGAGTATAAACATTGTAACACTACATCGCATCACTTACTCGTCATATAAAATTTTGCAACATGATAAGTTGCACCATGTGGGTCAGTACATTGAATGTATTGGCAAGTCACACAAGAATGATAATAGCAGACCTACTTCTACATGTCCGTAAGTCAAATGAATGGTTTGTGGCAATTTTGCAGAAAAGTTGTTTTGCCCTCATAACTACATAATAGTCAAATTTTAATTATCTTGCTACGACTAATACATAAGATCTAGTGCTCGAGATAGCTCTATTGTTCTTCTCCTAGCTCTAGTCTTCTATTGAGTTCACAGAGGGAGCTAATCCAACTATGAATGAGTCCCTCCTTCGCTATGGCATTGGTCCTCCCCTTATTTAGGCCTGGGGGTACCACAATGGCCCGTAAGACAGTAACTAGTTATGAATCTGACTAGAGCAGCACCAACAACAGAAAAACAAGAGCATGGGAGGGACCCCAAACAATAAAACGCCTAGTACACGGCCAAGGAAGGATAGTGAAAATGCAGAGGCTCCGTGTTTTTATATTACCAGTGGTGCAGTTGCAGATCCCATTAAATCCATACCGTCCATGGAGAATCCTGTCATTCAAAGGTAAACAACGCGTATACCTATTGATTTGTATGGCAGATCTGATGAGGAAAAGACCACGAACAAAAAGATAAGAGAAGACACCATAGATATCCAGGGCAAATAAGTGGCCAGTTTACAGACATCTCTGCTACCTTGTAAAATGGATTGGTGGTGGTGGTGATGAGTTCACTCCCTCATCCATTTAGAAACTATCACACCCCTTCGGTTTGGAAGAGTTCATCCACCTAAAACCCACCAAACTCTTCTGGTTTGAAAAAAGAAAATATGGACAAAACAGTTAAATAATGTGTTTGGAGAGCCATAACCACACACCCGCCTCTACACTCAGTTCAATCAAACCAGTAAGCGACCACCTCACTCATGTGTTTTGAATGTGAAAGTATTTTGTAAGTACATTATCAATGCTCACATGGCCATGCAGTTATTGTGGTGCGGTGTTGTTTACTTGCTTTATTTAATTTTACAGTGTTGCAAGTTCATTGTTGTTGTATGCTGATGATTCAATAAAACTGTAATTATTTTGTAATTCCGTAGCAACACACAAGTGTTATGCTAGTGTGAGACAGTAAATGCACATGACGAGTGATGTAGGAAGCTGCAAAAATACGCTGATCGGTAGTGCTGGTGACCTATTATGGGAAATACAGGGACCAATGGAACATTAAGGGTGGCTAAGAGCAACTCCAACGGTCCCTTAAAGAACTTCCAGTAAAACTGGTTTTATGGGATAACCATAAAATTTAGGGGAAATTGTCCGAGAGCAACTTCTATCAGTTTGTGTAAATTTCTTCCCCTAAATCCACTTTTATTTTATTTTTAATTAAACAAAAATAGATAATTGCCGACAAGGGGCGACGTGAGGAGGTGCGGTGGCCGCCACCGCCAACGCAGGCGCAAGGTGGCATGGCAGCGGGCAGCACAGCAGTGGCACGGGTATTCTGACGACATTTAGGGAAGTTGGGGCAAAAAGAGTGTAAGGGCATACTTATCCCTAAGGTGTTTTGGTGATTGATGACAATGCTTTTGCGGACTAATCGTGTGCCTTGAGTATTTCAGACATTTCATCACTAGGCACAAGACGGTTTGGTGTCCCTCGAACACTATTGAAGACGGTGTTTCTTTCTACGTTTCTTTTCGGTGGATTTGAGTGGTAGGAAAGCCGTACTATTAAGAGGGGTCCGCTTTGGAAAGGTTTGGGTGGAATCTTCACGTACATGTCTACTCCGTTTGCACCTCCTTTCCTTTGGCTCTTTGGAGCATCCTCTGTCGTTTCTCGTCTATGCAAATTGTTTGCTGAGCTTGGCCTTGCGGTAGTACCGCTCCCTGGGGCGGTAGTACCACAGGCCCTTGCGGTAGTACCGAACCCCGGCGCGGTAGTACCACAAGAGCACACGGTAGTACCGCTCCTCTGGAGCTGTAGTACTGTGGTCCCCAGGCCAGGTGCTGCTGCGGCTGCAATAGTAGGGGCGGATGTAATTTTTTACATCCATGCCCTACGTGGTAGTACCGCGCCCTGTGCGCGGTAGTACCGTGCGCTCTGGACTGGCTCAGTCACTGCGCGGTAGTACCGCTCCTGACGTGTAGTACTACTGTGTCGGATTTTTGCATTGACCCCAACTCAGCGGAAGTTGCCACGGATGTATTTTTATATGTCCGTGCCTTCCCGAAATCTGGAACTTCCCTGCCTTGCGGTGGTACCGCAAGGGGGAGCGGTAGTACCGCGCCAGCGGTTCTACCGCCCTCCGCTTCGGTGCGTTTGGGCTGTCCAGGTTTGTGCTGCTCGGGCGGTAGTACCGCGGGGCCCTGCGGTAGTACCGCATGCCCTTGCGGTAGTACCGCGGCCCTGGCGCGCTGCGCAGGCTGGGTTGGTGGATAACGGTTGGATTTGTCCCACCACTATATAAGGGGTGTCTTCTTCTCCAAGTTGACTACCTCTTTCAACCCTAAGCTCCATTGTTGCTCCAAGGTCCATTTTCGCCCGATCTCTCTCCCTAGCCAATCAAACTTGTTGATTTTCTAGGGATTGGTTGAGAAGGCCCCGATCTACACTTCCACCAAGAGAAATTTGATTCCCCCCACTAATCCCTTGCGGATCTTGTTACTCTTGGGTGTTTGAGCACCCTAGACGGTTGAGGTCACCGCGGAGCCATAGTCCATTGTGGTGAAGCTTCGTGGTGTCATTGGGAGCCTCCAATTAAGTTGTGGAGATTGCCCCAACCTTGTTTGTAAAGGTCCGGTCGCCGCCTCCAAGGGCACCAATAGTGGAATCACGGCATCTCGGATTGTGTGAGGGAGTGAGGAGAATACGGTGGCCCTAGTGGCTTCTTGGGGAGCATTGTGCCTCCACACCGCTCCAACAGAGACGTACTTCCCCTTAAAAGGAAGGAACTTCGGTAACACATCCTCGTCTTCACCGGCTCCACTCTTGGTTATCTCGTGCCTTTACTTGTGCAAGCTTATTTGTGTTATATCCCTTGCTTGCTTGTGTGATTGTTGTTGTTGCATCATATAGGTTGCTCACCTAGTTGCATATCTGGACAACCTACTTTGATGCAAAGTTTAATTTGGTAAAGAAAAGCTAAAAATTGTTAGTTGCCTATTCACCCACCCCCTCTAGTCAACTATATCGATCCTTTCAATTGGTATCAGAGCCTCATCTCTTTATTAAGGACTTTGCCGTTCGGAGAGTATGGTTGACACCGTAGACGGTGTGGAGGAGCACTCCGGTGTGAATCCAGTCTCGTATACGGCCAATGGGGGAACCGCGGTCTCTCGTGAGGAATTCAATGTGGCTTTGGACACATTGAAAACCTCCATGACGACCGAGGTTGAAAGCATGTTTAACAAATTCATAGAAGGGCTTAAATTATCCACCGCACCGTTGAAAGTGGGTGATCCCACCAACAAGGTGATGGATGCTAACTCCGACAAGGGGGAAGCTACTAGTGAAAAGACTCCTTCTTCTAGTGGTAAAAATGGCACCGGCATCTTTGCCCATGTGGAACGTCCACTTGTTTATGGTGGACCGATTCCTTCCACTCCCTAAGATTGTGAAAAATGAGGACTTTGATTATTGGGTTTATCGCTTTAAGCATCATTTAAATCATGTGAATACTAATATTTGGAGAATCATTGAAGAAGGTTTCTATCCGCATGACCGAAGCAACTTCACGCCTAGAGAAGCCGCGGATAATCAATTCAATGAGAATGCTCTCTTCATCATCCAAGATGCAATTCCACCCGAGGACCTCCCTCATCTTCGGCCCTTCGCCATGGCCAAAGATGCATGGCATTGTGTTGTTTCCCTCTACCGGGGAAGCGCAAGCATTCAATGCTCCAACTATGAAGTGGTGCAAGATGAAACCGATGAGTTTGCAATGAAAGAAGATGAAGAACCTCGTGAGCTCTACCGGAGAGTAACCAAACTCGCGGTCTCACTCCGAGATCATGGGAGCAAGGACACGGATGACAATTGGATCAAGCGCAAATTCCTCAAGGCAATGATGCCTTACCATAAGGCCATGTCCTCCGTCATTCGTCAAAGGCCGGACTTCCACACCTTGTCCTCAAGTGAAGTGTTGGATGAGTTTGTGGCTATGAGCATCTTGGACAAAACCGCCGACAATGCGATGCTACGTTCTCAAAGAGCAAAGAAGCCCAACCTTGCATTGAAGGCCAAGGTTAGTGTGGAAGAAGAAGAAGAGGAAGAATAGGAAAGCAACCCCGAAGATACAAAGTATGCCTATCATGAACACATGGCTCTTGCTTCAAGGCAATTTTGGAGCAAGAAGAACACAAGGCCCAACTTCAACAAGAGCAACTCAAGTGGCGCGAAGGTCAAACAACGAGTGAGGACTTGCTATAATTGTGGCAATGTGAGCCATTTTGTTGCGGAATGTCCTTACGAGAAGAGGGAGGACAATGGTGGCAAGCTCATCCGAAAGGACAAGGCCAAGTCTTTCCCAAACAAGAGCAACTTCACCAAGAAGACTCCTCCCAAGGCGTTGGTGGTCCAAGAAGAGTACAATGAGGATGATGATGATGATGATGGCGAGTCAGTTGCCATGGCCTCCGTTTGCCATTGCTACAACTTCACGGGTGTCTCTCTTCGACTCACCCAATGAGAGCATCACCGCCAAGTGCCTCATGGCTAAAGCCACCAACAAGGTAACCCCCAACATCAAAACTACCATCATTAATAATCCTTCTTTGACGGATTGCATTGATGAACATGAGGGTTCTAATGTGGAGAAGAATGAGGTTGAGTCTTTTATGAGTAAACTCAAGGGTAAATCCAAGAAGCACTTCATTGCTCTCTTGGCCAATGACATGATCGAGGCTCACGAAGATACCATCTCTAAGATGGAGGGGCATAGTCGTGACTATGCCGATGAGATTTCGGACCTTTCCAATGCTCTTGAGGAAGAGCATGGTTTTCGTTTGGCTCTTGAGGAGTCACACAACGATGATCATGCTAAATTAAAGAAAGACCTTGATCATGCTCCTGTTGTCTGTCGTGTGCTAACCTCCGAGAAGGCCAAGCTTGGGGTTGATCTTGCTAGACTCAAAGAGGAGTTTGATTTACTTGACAAGGCTCACAAGGTCTTGAAGGGTGCTCATGCTAGCATCAAAGAGTCTCATGATCAACTCCAAGTAAAGCTAACCAAGGAGAAATCCACATTTCCTCACATGGTCTTAATTGATAATGCAAATGCCACTAACCCGTGTTGTGAGCATGTGCATCTTGTTGAGGAGAATGCTAAGTTGAAGGAGCAACTTGAGAAAGGCCTTGTGTCATGCATACAAGGCGAGAAGAACCTCAACGACCTTTTGAGCAATCAAAAGGAAGTTGTGGCCAAGGAAGGGATTGGGTACGCGCCCAAGTCCAAGAACAAGAAGAAGAATGACAAGGCCAAACGACCTCCTCCTCTCAAGCAAACCTTTGTGAAGGAGGGAGAGGGTGCTACTAAGAATAAGAAGAAGAACACCGTGAAGTGTGGTGATGCCAAGAAGGGCAACACTTCCCTTCCCAACAAAGCCGGCGACTTTAACCCTTCTTATGTGTTATGCCGTGCTAGTGATGGACATGTTTATGCCAAATTTGTTGGTTCTTCTTATGAGTACATTGAATGGTCTATTTGGGTTCCTAAGACATTTTTTACTAACATCAAAGGACCCATTACAAAATGGATACCTAGAACCAAGCATTGATTTCTTGTAGGTGTTTGCTTCCGGTGGGGGATCATGGTTGCTCGATAGTGGAGCAACTAATCATATGACCGGAAGCAAGGACTTGGTGGTGGATGTTCACAAGATTCCATCTATGCCCACCAATGTCGAGTGGGGTGATGCCTCGTCCTCTAAGGTATTGGGACTTGGCAAGGTTGTCATTTCTCATGATCTCACGATCGAGAAGGTCATGCTTGTTGAGTCCCTTGCATACAATTTACTTTCCGTTCGACAACTTGCACTCATGGGCTTTGCCACTTTCTTTGATGTTGATACCGTGGCCCTCTTGTGGAGCAAGACTCTTAAAGTAGCCTTTGTTGGGCATGTCGAGAACAGTCTCTATGTGATTAACTTTTCGGAGCGACCCACTAAGACCGCTACATGCCTAATGGCTAAAGTTGACGTGGGATGGCTTTGGCATCGCCGTTTAGCCCATGTCAATATGAGATCTTTGCAAAGTCTTCTCAAGGGGGACCATGTCCGTGGACTAACAAATGTTAGTTTTGCTAAAGATCGTGCTTGCAGTGCTTGTATCGAAGGAAAGCTACATGAAAAGGCTCACCCTCCCACGACTATCATTTACTCGAAGAGGCCTTTGGAGCTCCTTCATTTGGATCTCTTTGGGCCTCCATCCTTTGATAGTCTTGGGGGTAGAAAGTATTGCTTGGTGATTGTGGATGACTATTCAAGATACACTTGGGTATATTTCTTCAAGAGGAAGAGCGAGACCCAAGAAACCGTCATTGACTTTGCAAATGAAGCCCAACGTCAACACAATGCAAAGATCTTGACAATAAGAAGTGACAACGGCACCGAGTTCAAGAACTACACCTTGGATGAGTTTCTTAGTGATGAGGGGATCAAGCATCAATATTCCGCACCTTACACCCCCGACAAAATGGTGTAGCGGAGAGGAAGAACCGGATGTTGATGGATGCGGCAAGGACCATGATGGCGGAGTTCAAGTCTCCATCCAACTTTTGGGCCGAAGCCATCAACACCGTGTGTCATGCATCAAATCGGCTCTATCTCCGCAAAGGCTTGAACAAGACTCCATATGAGATACTCACCGGTAACAAGCCCAACCTCAAGTACTTTCGGGTGTTCGGGTGTAAGTGTTTCATTCTCAAGAAAGGTGTTCATTTGTCTAAATTTGAGGCTAGAGCTTATGAGGGCATATTTGTTGGTTATGCTACAAACTCTCATGCTTACCGTGTTCTCAATAAGTCCACGAGACTTATTAAGGAGACGTGTAACGTGGAGTTTGATGAGAATAACGGCTCCCAAGTGGAGCAAAGTGGCACTTGTGATGTAGGTGGTGAAATTCCTCCTCAAGCCATAAGAAGAATGGGAGTTGGTTTTATCCTACCCATTGAGGAACCCCTTGTGGCCGAAGGAGAAGGACAATGATCTACTCAAGTCGAGCCATCACCAACCCAAGGCCCACACGCTTCCGAAGAACAAAGTGAAGGCCCTCACCCTCAAGAACAAGACCAAGGGCAAGATCAATCTCAAGATGGTTTTGAAACATCAAGTGATGCCCAAGGTCAAGTTCTCTCCTCCGAGCAAGTTCAAGATCAAGAGCTTCCTCAAGGTCAAGAACAAACTCAAGACGGCGCTCAAGATGATCAAGTGACCGTTCCTCAGCTCACCCCCGAGGAGGAATTGGAGCGTCGTGCCGCCAAGATTGCATCCAAGCTCTCCACCAAGGGTCATCTCATGAAGAACATGCTTGGAAGCATTCAAAAGGGGGTAAGCACTCGTAGACAATTGGCAAACTATTGTGAACATCACGCGTTTGTCTCTTGTGTTGAACCCCAAAAGGTCTATGAGGCGCTTGAAGATCCGGATTGGCTCAATGCCATGCATCAAGAACTCAGCAACTTCGAATACAACAAGGTGTGGAGATTGGTGCCAAGGCCAACGGGGAACCACAATGTCATTGGAACCAAGTGGATATTCAAGAACAAGCAAGATGCTCATGGGACCATCATTCGCAACAAGCAAGATGCTCATGGGACCATCATTCGCAACAAGGCAAGATTGGTAGCACAAGGCTACTCCCAAGTTGAGGATATCGACTATGGTGAAACTTTTGCTCCCGTTGCTCGCCTTGAATCCATTCATTTGTTGATTGCTTATGCTTCCCATCATAACTTTAAGTTACAACAAATGGATGTGAAGAGTGCTTTTCTTAATGGTCCCATTAATGAGATGGTTTATGTCAAGCAACCCCCCGGGTTCGAGGATCCCTACTTCCCCGATCATGTGTATCAACTCGATAACACACTCTATGGCCTTAAGCAAGCCCCACGTGCGTGGTATGACCACCTTACCGAGTTGTTGCAAGATCGTGGATTTGAAGTTGGGCAAATCGATCCCACTCTTTTTACTAAGAAGGTCAAAGGGGAGTTGTTTGTGTGCCAACTATATGTTGATGATATTATATTTGGTTCCCCTAACAAAGCTTTCAATGAGAATTTGCCGCTCTCATGACCTCTAAGTTCAAGATGTCGTCGATGGGAGAGTTGAAGTTCTTCCTTGGTTTCGAAGTCAAACAAAGAAGAGAAGGAACCTTCATCAACCAAGCCAAATACACTCAAGACATGCTAAAGATATTCAAGCTAAGTGGTGTCAAGCCGGCTTCCGCTCCAATGCCCACCAAGTGCCAACTTGACATTGATCCCAATGGTAAAGCGGTGGATCAAAAGGTATATCGCTCCATGATTGGCTCCTTCCTTTACCTTTGTGCATCTAGACCGGATATCATGTTGAGTGTGGGAATTTGTGCATGGTTTCAAGCCGCACCTAAGGAAAGTCACTTTGTGGCGGTCAAGCAAATCTTTCGATATTTGGCTCATACCCCAAACTTTGGCCTATGGTACCCAAGAGGAGCGAACTTCAAGCTTGTAGGCTATTCGGACTCGGATTGGGCGGGAGACAAAGTGGATAGGAAGTCCACTTCCAGAGGGTGCCAATTCCTTGGTTGCTCTTTGGTAAGTTGGTCTTCTAAGAAGCAAAGTTGTGTGTCTCTCTCGTCCACCGAAGCGGAGTATGTGGCGGCCGGTAGTTGTTGTGCACAACTTCTATGGATGAGGCAAACTTTAAAGGATTACGGTGTCATTTGTGACAAAGTGCCTCTTTGGTGTGACAATGAAAGTGCCATCAAGATTTCTCTCAACCCGGTGCAACACTTCAAGACGAAGCATATTGAGATTCGGGATCACATTAGGCGAGGGGAGATCAAGCTCAACTACGTCAACACTCATGATAACCTTGCAGATATTTTCACGATGCCCTTGGATGAAGCAAGATTTCGCGAGTTAAGGCATGAGCTAAATATCATTGATTCGAGCAATGTTGTTTGAACCCTTGCACATCCCACCATACTCAACTTGTTATCTTGTTTAGGTGTAGGCATGGACATAGGGGGAGTGTTGTTTTCTCAATGAACTCTCCCTCCCCCCATTATGCATAAATTGATCAACTCTTTCACATTAGCCATTTTTTATGGTATTTGTGCTTCAAAGACGAGTTTTGGTCATGGGCCCAAGCGTAATTCTTCGCGGTGTAAACCGGCCCAGGAAGCCGGGTTATCCCCATAATGGATTGTTTATACTTAAAAGCCCATGAAGACAAGGAATAAAGCGGTTTACTACAGAGATTCGAAGGCCCAAGGCCCAAAGGTAGATTAAGGCATGTAGCTATAAACCGCCATGTAGTACATGACTTGTATTGTAAGGTATGGCAAAGTAGAGACCGAGCCGGTATGTGTATAAACCGGCATCGGGACTCTGTAAGCCGGCGGGCGTCGACCTGTGTATATAAAGGCACGACCCGGCGGCGGTTCAAGGACGACACACAACAACTCGAGACTCAGGCAAAGCGTATTTGCTCCCTGGTCATCGAAACCCCAGCAATTCCATCACAACTAGACGTAGGCTTTTACCTTCATCGTAAGGGGGCCGAACTAGTATAAAACTCTCGTGTCCCTTGTCCGGTTTAACCCCTTTAGGCTAACCCGTTGCGATGGCTCCACGACTAAGTCCTTTCGCTAGGACATCTGCCGTGACAATTCCACGACAGTTGGCGCCCACCGTGGGGCTATCGCGCGATGGTTTCGAGTTCTTGAAGGGCAATTTTGAAGGGCTCAAGGGATACGCCGTGGGCCGGATGACCAAGAGTCGTCGCGGCAAGCTCTACATCGACGACGCAGGCTGGGGCCCCAAGGCCGGCTCAATCGAGTACAGGTACTGGGTCCCCTTTGGAGGAATTCACGTCTTCATCGGCAAGATCGGCGAACCGGGCCCTGAGCCGGACATCTGCACCGACCTCCTCGAGACGGCTCAGCGTGCAAGCCCTGCCCGGGTTCAGCCCACCGTGAAGCGTGCGTTCGTAGGATTCATCAATGGTGCGGAACTTGAACCGGCGTCCGATGGCGAGACCGTCGTCCACTCAGATGACGAGTCGTCCACCGGGGAGACCGAGTCACTGTACCAACTGCAAGATGGCCAGTTTGGGGGCTATTCCGATGGCGACAGTATTCCAGACCCCTTTGAACCGGCGAACCGGGTTGCGATCTTCATGGCTGGAACTTAGCCCACGTTGCAATCTTCAACCGCGGTAGCAATAATTTCCGGATCGGCAGCTGGGGCGGGAGGCCCCGCGCGCCAGCCGGCCCAAATCTTGTCCGATTTATTGGACGCCTGGACGACCTTACTGACCACACGAGTTACCGCCGACACGCAAGATCAGCATAATGCGGAGGTGGCTAAGCTGCAGGATCAGATAACTCAAGCTAAGGAGGACTTAGCGGCTGAAGAAACCAGCTAGCTGAGGAGCGGGCCGCTTTAGAGGCACAAGCACAGCGGATTCAGGCGGAAAATTATCGACTCCGGTTGGATCAGAACGCTTCAAACGACGTATTAAGGAGAAGGCATCGGTCACGACTACCACCGGTTTATGAGGCAATGAATCTCTTTGGCACGCCAGGAGCAGGAACCAGTAATCCGGCAGCGGTGAACCGGATTGAGGCGCCGAGGACCGGAGCACCGGATCAGCCACCGGTGACGGATCCCCCTCGACGGACCCATAACCCGCTGCAATATGTACCGGCACCGCCGGGTCACTTCTCCACCCCTTTGGATAATACGATCGCTGCCCCATCATGATTAGCCGCTATTCCAATGGAGGGTGAATCCCCAACGGCGGTTGAGACGCGGCGTGCTAGGGATCTTCTTCAGACGGCTATGGTGCAGCAGCAGGCTTATTCATACAGCCGAGACAGAATTCATTCAACCCCACGCCCGAGCCGGAGTTATAGCAGACACATCGATGAACCGGCTGTGTCAAGCAGTGCGCGGAACCGAGACGCTCCTCGAGGACCTGATCCGGCGCGTGGTGGGGCAAATGCTCAGGATGTGGTGAACAACGGAGCACGTCGAGAAGCCAAGTTAGCAGCGCAGGACCGTCAGCTCACTCCAGTTCGTCCGGTGGTTTCCTAGAGCAAGGCCTTACTTTTAGCTCTTGGGGGGTGCCCTGCCTCGTCCCGGCTTTACGCAATGTACGGCTGCCCAAGGATTTCAAGGGCCCCGTAAGCTGCCTAATTACACCGCTGATGTGCCTCCCGAGTCATGGATTGAGAGTTATGAGATGGCTATGGAGATGTTAGATGTGGATGAAGCGGCCTGCGCGAAATATTTCGCTTTGATGTTGGATGGAATAGCTCGCACGTGGTTGAAAAGCTTACCAGTTAATTCCATTGGGACATGGGCTGAGTTAAAAGCCCGGTTTATAGCAAACTTCAAAGATACGTGCAAGCAACCTATGTCAATTGTGGACTTAGCCGCCTGCGTCCAGGGAGAAGGCGAGTCAACAACCCGTTGGGTGCGCCGGGTTTAAGAGATCTTACATTCTTCGGATCGCATCAATGCCGACTCGGCGATTATAACATTGGAGGGGAATTGTCGGTTTCAGCCTTTAAAGTTGAAGTTGGGACGGCTCAAGCGTCACTGCAATGACATGGGAACACTTATGGCTGCTCTGGTTAAGTATGCTGATTCTGATAGTACCAAGGACCCCGAGTCTGACGATGACAAACCGGGGAAGGGAAAGAAGAGCGGCAACGCCAAGGGGCAGCAGCATAACCCGACGGGCCACAATAATAATGGTAAGCGGAAAGCAGATCATAATTCAGATTTTGTGGCTAACACCAATACACAGGGTAATGGTCAGCGTCGTATAGGAAAGCCGCCCCCAAGAAGGGCAGAGCCCAGTCCTAATCTGGAGCGCCTGAATTACCTGTTGAACCAGCCCTGCCCGAAGCATGGAACGCAGGACAAACCGGCCACGCACCTCTGGAAAGATTGTTATATCATGCGAGAATTCAAAAATTCAGATTTCTTCCGGAATGATCATGGACCATCCGGCGGTTCAGGATCCGGGTCCTATGGGCCGGGTTATGGAGGAGGCAACTTCGGTTCAGGATTCCAAGGCAATCAGGGTGGACACGGCAATCAAGGCAATCAGAGCAACCAGGGTGGTTATAACCAACAAGGACCGCAACAACAACAGTCAGGGTACCAAAGTCACCCAAAGCAGTTGAATAGTGGACAGTACCACGTTTTCACCACCAGCTTATGCAAACACGATCAGAAGCTTCATAAACGAGCGGTGAACTCGGTTGAACCGGCAGTGCCTCGTTCTCTGAGATGGTCTGAGCAGCCTATTGTCTGGAGCCGAGAGGATCACCCGCCCCGGGTTGACAATCCGGGTCATTTGGCGTTGGTGGTGGCACCTCAGGTTGGAGGCTATAAGTTCACTAAGGTGCTCATGGACGGAGGCAGCGGTATCAACATCTTATATTATGACACCTTCCGTCGTATGGGGTTGATAGATAAGAATCTTAAACCGTCAAACACTGTTTTCCATGGTGTGGTGCCTGGCAAATCAGCCTATCCGGTTGGTAAAATAGATCTGGAAGTCGCTTTTGGAGATGAGTATGACTCAAGATCAGAGACATTGACTTTCGAAGTGGTGAAAATCCAAAGCCCATATCATGCCCTGTTTGGACGGCCGGCTTATGCTAAGTTCATGGCACGACCCTGTTATATTTATCTGCAGCTCAAGATGCCGGGTCATAAAGGGACTATCACAGTACATGGAAGCCGCAAGATCGCTTTGGAGTGTGAGGAAGGTGATGCGGCCTATGCTGAGTCGGTTCGCACAGCAGAGGAGTTGAAGTTCTATAAGGACAACGTTGATCCGGCGGACATGACTTCTTTGAAGAAACCAACCACGGAGCATGATCAGGCCTTGAAGTTTAAATCGGCTGATGAGACTAAGATGGTTGATTTTGTGCCCGGCGATTCATCCAAATAGTTCATCATCAGTGCAAATCTGGATCCGAAATAGGAAAGCACGCTCATCGAGTTCATCCGTGAGAATCGGGATATCTTTGCATGGAAGCCTTTTGACATGCCAGGTGTACCGAGGGAACTCGCTGAGCACACCCTTAATATTGATCCCAAGTTTAAACCGGTCCGACAATTCCTTCGCTGGTTCAATGAAGAGAGGCGCAAGGCTATTGGTGAGTAGGTAGCCCGGCTCTTGGCGGCAGGGTTCATTGTTGAAGTTTTTCATCCGGAGTGGTTGGCTAATCCGGTGCTGGTGCTTAAGAAGAATGGCACCTGGCGTATGTGTGTGGATTACACGGATTTGAACAAAGTGTGTCCGGCTGATCCTTTTTCCCTCCCCCGTATAGATCAAATCATTGATGCTACGGCGGGTTGCGAGCGTTTGAGTTTTCTGGATGCTTATTCAGGTTATCATCAGATTAAGATGGCAGTTAAGGACCAGGAGAAGACAGCTTTTATAACTCCCTTTGGAGCCTTCTGCTATGTGTCTATGCCCTTTGGGCTCAAGAGTGCCCAGGCAACTTATCAGCGTTGTGTTCAGAATTGTCTTCATAACCAGATTGGGTGCAACGTTCATGCTTATGTGGATGATATTGTGGTAAAGTCCAGGAAGGAGGAAACATTAATAGATGACTTAAAAGAGACCTTTGATAACCTCCGGGCTTATAAGATGATGCTCAACCTGGCCAAGTGTGTTTTTGCTGTGCCAGCAGGCAAGCTTTTGGGTTTTCTGGTGTCTAACAGGGGCATTGAAGCTAATCCGGAGAAGATCAAGGCTATTACTTCACTGGTTAAAACGAAGTGCATCAATGATGTTCAGCGACTGGCAGGCCGGATTGCAGCATTGAGCCGGTTTATAAGTCGTCTCGGGGAGAAGGCCATCCCTTTATATCAAATGCTGAAGAAAATGGACAACTTTGTCTGGAGTGATGCGGCTAATGAAGCGTTTGAGGCTCTAAAAGCGGCAGCTTGCCGAACCACCTGTTCTTGCTGCTCCCATGGACAAGGAACCATTGTTGTTATATGTGGCTGCTAATGCTCGGGCTGTCAGCGTGGCTATTGTGGTGGAGCGCAAGGAGGCAGGAAAGGAGTATCCGGTTCAACGGCCGGTTTATTATATCAGTGAGGTGCTCATTGAGTCAAAACAAAGATATCCACATTGGCAGAAGCTTGTATATGGGGTTTTTATGGCGAGCCGGAAGCTGAAGCAATACTTTCAGGGCCATCCCATTACTGTGGTCAGTTCTGCTCCTTTGGGAGATATCATCCAGAACAGATAAGTGACTGGCCGGGTTGCTAAGTGGGCTATTGAGCTTGGGCCTCATGGATTAAAATATATGCCTCGCACGGCCATCAAGTCTCAAGCACTCGTGGATTTCATCAATGACTGGACAGAGTTGCAGGTGCCGGAGGATAGACCGGATAACACATACTGGACGATTCATTTCAACGGATCCAGGCAATTGGAGGGCTCGGGGGCTGGAGTGGTTCTTACTTCCCCTCGAGGTGACAAATTTTGTTATGTTCTCCGCTTGATGTTTCCTTGTACTAATAATGCAGCTGAGTACGAGGCCCTGCTCCATGGTCTTCGGATGGCTAAGGAGATGAATCTGAGCCGGGTTAAATGTTTTGGTGACTCGGACCTAGTGGCTCAACAAGTTTCTGGTACTTGGGATTCCAAGGACCCTCTCATGGCAGTGTATCGTCGAGAGGTGGATACTGTTGCAGGTCATTTCAAGGGTTATCAGGTTGATCATGTAGACCGGCGAAAGAATGAAGCGGCGGACGCTTTAAGCCAGTTGGGCTCCCAGCGTAAACCGGTGCCGCCCAATGTTTTTCTTGATGTTTTGCATAACCCGTCGGTCAAGCTACCCACGGAGGAGGACTTAGCTATTCCTGATCCGGAGGCTCATTGGTGGCGGCGCTTCATGTCACCCCAGATTGGACGATCCCATATTTGGCGTATATGGACCGGGGTGAGTTACCAGAGGATGAAGTTCTGGCCAGGCAGATAATCCGGCGTTCCAAGTCCATGACTATTATCAATGGCGAGCTACATCATTGCAGTGTCTCAGGGGCTTTTCAACGTTGTGTTTCTCCTGAAGAAGGTCGTGAAATTTTACACAAAATTCACGAAGGTGATTGTGGTCATCATGCCGGTTCAAAGTCCCTGGTGGCTAAGGCTTTTCGTCACGGTTTCTATTAGCTGACGGCTCATGCTGATGCTGAGGACTTGGTCAAAAGGTGTGATGGCTGTCAGAAGTTTGCACGTCGGGCTCATGTTCCGGCTCAGGAGCTGAGGATGATTCCAATTACCTAGCCGTTTGCAACCTGGGGGCTTGATATGATTGGACCCTTTAAGAGGTCTAAGGATAAGAAGACCCACCTCTTGGTGGCGGTTGATAAATTTACCAAGTGGGTGGAGGCATAGCCAGTTAGCAAATGTGATGCAGCCACGACGGTTCAATTTATGAAGAAGGTGATATTCCGTTTTGGTTTTCCACACAACATTATAACAGATAATGGCACGAATCTTTCCAAGGGTGCTATGGAGGAGTTCTGTCAAAGAGAGCACATCCGTCTTGATGTGTCTTCAGTGGCCCACTCCCAGTCTAATGGTCAAGCGGAGAGAGCTAATCAGGAAATCTTGAAGGGGATCAAGCCCCGGCTTATGGTTCCTTTGCAGAGGACACCGGGTTGTTGGGTTGAAGAGCTGCCTTCCGTTTTATGGATCATTAACACCACCCCCAATAGATCTACGGGTTATACACCCTTCTTCATGGTTTATGGAGCGGAAGCTATCCTTCCAAGTGATATTCGTCATGACTCACCACGAGTGGCAGCTTATGTTGAAGCGGATAATGAAAGAGCACGCCAGGATGCGTTGGACCTGTTGGATGAGAAACGGGACGTAGCGGCGGCTCGCTCGGCAATTTATCAGCAAGACCTGCGGCGTTATCACAGTCGCCGGGTTAAAACCAGAACTTTTCAAGAAGGCGATCTAGTGCTCCGGCTTATCCAAGATCAGACCGATATGCACAAGTTATCCCCGCCTTGGGAAGGGCCCTTTGTGATCAGCAAGAATCTGAACAACGGATCATATTACCTCATTGATGTTCGAGTGCATAAAGACTCACGCAAGTCAGAGGAGGAGATGATCCGGCCATGGAACATAGCTCATCTACGGCCGTACTACACCTGAGCCATAGGCTCCTATCATGTACATATTTTGACGATGTATATATTATGATCAATATTATAAACCGGAGCCCCAGCTAAAGCGGGGTATCTGCTGTTCTTCTCATATCATGAGTGGTTGCACGGAGGATTCTGTTTGTAAAGCGACATCCGGTTTACCCCTTGATTCAACTTTACAGCTGTTTATCAATATAAGTCACTTGGGGGCTTGGTCGTATTTGAACCATAGCTACACCTCTTGGCTGGCTCAAGGCCACAAAAGAAAGTCACTTGGGGGCTTGGTCGTATTCGAACCATAGCTACACCTATTGGCTGGCTCAAAAGCCACGTTAGTAAGTCACTTGGGGGCTTCGTTGTGTTCAACCATAGCTACACCTTTTGGCTGGCGCAATGCCATTACTTAGGGGCCAAAGAGGGTTGTCAAGAACAACTCAAACATAGGCACCCGTTGCACTACTAGGAAAAGGGCTATAGACAATATGCACACTAATGGCGCACCAGACATGCGGTGCGCCACTACTATATAGCAGTGGCGCACCGTGTGCTGGTGCGCCATTAGTGTGATAGACACTAATGGCGCACCACAATTATGGTGCGCCACTACTAATTTTTTTCTTTCTTTTTTCCAAAAATACTAATGGCGCACCGTGTGCTGGTGCGCCATTAGTGTCTATCACATTAATGGCGCACCACAACCATGGTGCACCACTACTAACAAATTTTTTTCTTTTTTCCAAAAATACTAATAGCCCACCGGGGCGCAGTGCGCCATTACTAGTTTTAACTAGTAATGGTGCACCAATCACCCCGTGCGCCACTACTATCATTTTTTTTGCAAAACTACTAATGGCACACCGCCAGCTGGTGCGCCATTAGTAACCAGGGTTACTAATGGCGCATTTGTTGGTGGTGCGCCATTAGTAACCTGGGACCAGCTAGATATTTTGGACAGCCACCTACACACTCACTTTCCCCACTTCATTCTCTCCACCTCCTCCTCCAAGCTTGTCTCGGGTGCCTCCTCCTCCTCACCTCATTTGCACCATAGATTCATCCAAATTAAGTGGTTAAATTACCTTTCTTTGATAGGTAAGTAAGGGGAAAGCTTTCTTTATGTTGTAGATATACTTTTTTCTCCCTCCAACAACGTGCACATGCACTTTTTATGGCCTAGCTAGATCTATGTATGTTTCTGGTGTTGCATATGTTTGTGGTGTTGCATATATGTTTGTGTTTGCAGGTACCGGTATTTGAAATGCGATAGTTGCCAATATTTTGCCGGAATGTTGATTCATTTCCGTTCCGGCGAGAATTTTGGCACTATGCATTCTTTTTGCTCCTATTTTTAGGCAAAGTCATGCCAAATTTTTTCTTGGTTCTAAAATATCGTTTTGCTCTACCCCGCAGGTGACCATGGTCCGCACGATGACCGAAGGCATCATGAATAGGTTTTTGAGCTCCGCGAAGGCCGAGATGCTTCAAAATAACGAGAAGGAGATAAGATGTCCGTGTCGAAGATGCAAGCTGAGGAGCCTTATGGACCCGGATTCCGTACAGGTGTGGGACCACCTGCTCTTGCGTGGTTTCATGGATGGCTATCGGTGGCAAGGTGATGAAGATGATTATGAAGTCATCCATGGGGGCCGGCCGGCAAGAAATGTGGAAGGGCAGCAAGACAACCGCGGCGAGGGCGGGCGAGAAGACGAAGAATCTCCAGGACATGATCACGAAGTAGATGCAGTACACAGTCATCATGTAGAAGATGCCGGACATGATGATGAGGAAGATGCCGGAGCAGACGAAGGGCATGATCATGAAGATGAAGATGCCGGAGCAGACGACGATGGACCATCGATGGGCTGGGTGCAGGACCCTCATATTCAAGAGCTGCTTCTCAAGCAGACGGATAACGCAAGAGCTGCCGCCCGAGAGAAAGCCAAGCTGGATCAACTGGAGATAGACGCGGTTACTCCATTGTATGAAGGATGCAGGCCCGAGGATACCCGCCTGAAAGTAACGCTCATGGCTCTGGAGATGAAGGTAAAACACAAAATGACCGACGCATGCTTCGACGAGAACATCTCATTCTGGCACGAACGTCTTCCCAAGGGGAACAAGTGCTCGACCAGTTTCGAGGAGGCGAAGAAAATCGTGTGTCCTCTGGATTTACCGCACGTGAAATACCATGTGTGCATGAACAATTGCATCATTTATCGGGACGAGCACGCGGAGTCTACCATATGTCCGGTGTGCGGCGTCACTCGATACAAGAAGAGGAAGAAAGCTCCTCGAAAAGTGGTGTGTACTTTCCGATCACTCCTCGTCTGCAGCGGTATTTCACGGACCCTAAGGTAGCAAAGCTCTTTGATTGGCACGCAGATAGGGAGGAGAAGAAGCGAGAAGATGACGCAAATGATCCGGAGATAAATAAAAAAGACAAGATGCTGAGTCACCCTAAGGATGGGAGCCAGTGGCAAGCGTTGAACTTCGAACACCCAAAATTTGGGAACGATCCAAGGAACATCGTGCTGGGCGCGAGCACCAATGGAGCCAATCCGTTTGGCAGCCAGAGAAGCACACATAGCACCTGGTCTGTATTTGTGTGGATGTACAACCTTCCCCCCTAGTTGTGCATGAAGAGGAAGTACATTCACATGACTATGCTAATTGAAGGGCCGAAACAACCAGGGAACGACATCAATCTGTATCTGGGGCTGCTGAAAGAGGAGCTAGACACGCTGTGGAAAACGCCAACCAATACGTGGGACGCCGCAGAGAAAGAATATTTCCCACGGATTTTCTAGATGCGTCAGGTGCATGGATGACACAACGTATCGCCAGCTAGATAGAGATCCCGGGTCTTTGAAAACCGTGTTCATGGGACATCAAAGGTGGCTTCGCGACGATGACCCATGGAGAAAACGCAAGGATCTGTTCGATGGTGAAACCGAACCCCGAAGACGCCCGCGTACGAGGAGCGGCGAGGAAATAGAAGAGTTGCTGAAAAATTGGAAAGATTGCCCACTGCCGGGAAAGAAGCAAAAGGCGCTAGAGCCGGGAAAGAAGCGAAAGGCGCAAGAGCCGCTGCTGAAGGTATGGAAAACGAGGTCTGTTTTCTGGGACTTGCCATACTGGAAGATCCACCGTGTGCCTCACAGCCTTGATGTCATGCATATCACGAAGAACGTGTGCGAGAGTCTGCTTGGTACCCTGCTCAACATGCCGGAGAGGACCAAAGATGGGCCGAAAGCAAGGGCAGACTTGAAATCAATGGGCATCAGGGAGGAGCTTCACGCTAATGATGATGATGATGAGGCGAAGCAGGACACGGAAAGTCGTCGCAAAGGCAAAAAGGCCAAGAAGACCGGAAATGACTTCCCTCCCGCGTGCTTCACTCTAAGTCAGGAGGAGATCGATCAGTTTTTCACCTCCTCGTAGGAGTAAAACTTCCTTACGGTTACGCGGGGAAGATAAGCAGATACCTAGACTCAGCGAAGCAGAAGTTCAGCGGGATGAAGTCTCACGACTGTCACGTGCTGATGACGCAGATACTTCCAGTTGCAATCCGTGGGATCATGGACGCGCACGTCCGTGAAACGCTATTTGGCCTATGCAACTTTTTCGACGTCATCTCTCGGAAGTCGGTTGGCGTGAGGCAACTCAGAAGGCTACAGGAAGAGATCGTGGTGATACTATGCGAGCTTGAGATGTACTTCCCGCCCGCATTCTTCGACGTTATGGTGCATCTGCTGGTCCATATCGTGGAGGATATCATCCAACTCGGGCCGACGTTCCTGCACAGCATGATGCCGTTCGAAAGGATGAATGGTGTCATCAAAGGATACGTTCGCAACATGTCACGTCCAGAGGGAAGCATAGCCAGGGGCTTTCTGACCGAAGAGTGCATCTCCTACTGCACGAATTATCTAGGCATCGAGAACCCCGTTGGTCTGCCCGTCAACAGGCACCTCGGCAGGCTCGCTGGATGGGGTCACCGTGAGGGTCGCCGCGAAATGCATGTCGACTTCGAGGGTCGACTCGCCGACTTTGAAAGAGCAAACCTAGTCGCGCTACAACACATAGACGTGGTCGATCCTTGGGTGGTAGAGCACAAAACCTTTATTGAGAAGACGTACAATGACCGAGGCCAACAGAGGACGGACGGAGATATAATCAAAGAGCACAACTCATGTTTCACGCGTTGGTTCAAGCAGAAGCTTCTGTCGTACCCTTTACATGAGGATTCTTCCGCGGAAGAACAACTCATATTCGCCTTGTCACAGGGCGCCGAGCACAACCTGATGACGTATGAGGCGTACGATATCAACGGCTACACATTCTACACCGAGGGAAAGGACATGAAGAGCGATGGTTATCAGAACTCCGGGGTAACGATGGAATCCTACACCGGTAACGACAAGGACAGATACTACGGAAGGATCGAGGAGATCTGGGAGCTGAGCTACGCTGGAGAGAAGGTCCCGATGTTCCGTGTCAGATGGGCCAAGAGCGTCCTAAAAGAAGACCGGTATTTCACCACCATGGTTATACCCGAAGCCAAATCCAAGACCGCGGGCGCAAACGTCACCGCGAAAAATGAGCCATGGGTACTGGCTTCCCAAGTGGACCAATGCTTCTTCATTACCGACCCGTCAAAGCCCAGTCGTGTTGTCGTGAGGAGAGGCAAAAGGAAGATCATCAGAATGGATGGAGTCGCCAATGAGCAAGACTTCGACAAGTACGGCGACCCGAAGATGGAACATGACGACGACGATGAAGTACCAGCATACACCACAAGAAGAAGCAGGATCACCCTACCTAAAGGACGTCCGTTCAAGAGAAGAACTCCATTTACGAAAAATAAGGGCAAGAAGATTGTGAACAGATAGCTAGCTAAGATCGATTGTATTTAAATTGTAGCCTTCATTTCTCGATTGTATTTCGACATACTGAAATGATATTTCTTCTGTTCTAGTGTCCTCATGAATATTTATTTATGTTTATTATGGCATTGAATTTCTAACTCACAAAAAGTATTGAATTTGTTAATATTTTTTGAACTCATGAATATTTTTAAATTTCATGGGCACCTTTTGAATTCATGAATATTTTTTCATATTCAATATGAAAAAATATTGAATATTCATGAGGACACTCGATCTCGATCCCCCTCCATCTCGATCGCTATCCCCCCTCGCCAGATCCCCCTCGCCGCCGAGCACCCCCCCACCCTCCCCCGCTCCACCGCCGCCGCCGACCCCCTGCACCCTTCCCCGCTCCACCGCCGCCGAGCACGCACCGCACCCCCCCCCCGCTCCACTGCCGACGCCGACCCCCGGCCCGCACCCTTCCCCGCTCCAGCGCCGCCGAGCACCCACCGCACCCTCCCCCGCTCCACCGCTGCCGCCGACCCCCGGCCCGCACCCTTCCCCGCTCCACCGCCGCCGAGCACCCACCGCACCCTCCCCCGCTCCACCGCCGCCGCCGACCCCCCGCACCCTCCCCGCTCCACCGCCTGCGCCGACCCCCCGCACCCTCCCCTGTCTCCTCGCTCGGTTCCCCTTCCCTTCCCCCCCCGAGCGCCATTGCTATACAAAAAAATATATTACTAATGGCGCACCTCTCTGGGGTGCGCCATTGCTATTCAAAAAAAAAGATTACTAATGGCGCACCTCTCTGGGATGCGCCATTGCTATACAAAAAAAGATTTCTAATGGCGCACCGCGTGTGGATGAGCCATTGCTATAAAAAAATCTAATGGCGCACCGCTCGGGGGTGCGCCATTGCTAACCCTTCCCCCCACTAAAAAAATTTCTATCTTCCCCATCTCTCTCACCCGCCCACAGCTGCCCCGACCCGCCCACTGCCCCGACCCACTACGCCGCTGCCGCCGCCCCCAACGCCACCGGCGCCTCGCCTCCCATCGCCCCGGCGCCTCGCTGCCCGTCGCCCCACCGCCCCAACGCCGACCCCCACCGCCCCGACCCCCACCGCCCCCACCGCACCCGACCACCACCGCCCCGACGCCCCCCGGCGCCTCGCCTCCTGTCGCCGCTCCGTCGACGCCATCATAGCACGACCTCGTCATAGCAGCCCAGGGTACGCCCTCCTCCTCATCCACTCATGTGCGCCAACTCCATCTCCTTCCTCTCATGTGCTGCTGCTTCCTTGGTGCTGCAGATCCCATCTCTTCCTTCCGTCTTGGCGCCACCACCACCACCACGGCAACGGCAGGGGCAAGGGGAAGGCCACGACGTGCTCCGGCCCCCTTCGGCGACCACGACAGCGACGGTTTTGTGGTTGTTTTCTACCTCCGGTCAAGGTTAGCCCCCTCCTCCTTCTCCCCCCTCTGCAACCTCTATCTTTCTCGAGTTCATGCCTTCGCCGTCACTGATGAACTTGAACATCCATATCCAGGAAGTGAGCACCTCCTCGTTCTCTCAAATCATTCCCACCATTGTTAATCACCGGTTAGCACCTAGATCAGTACACAATATTTTGGTTGCTGATGTTTTAGTGGCTGTCCAGAAGAACTACACAATATATTTATTTGCTTGTACAAACTACTTGTCCAGAAGGAGGTAGGATTGATGCATCAGTGTAATTAACATGACTCTGGCCTTTGCAACAAAATAAGCCTCCTTGCAATACAAGTACTTGCTGTGTGTATTATAGCTGTGTGTAATTAGTCTTGAATTAGTTAAATTATTAAGTACTTGATGAAGTACTAGTCTGCAAGGGGCAAGGGGAATGGATGAAGTACTAGTCTGCAATGCAATACAAGTACTTGCTGGACAGGTTTCCTCTCGTGTTTAATTAGTTAAATTATTAAGTATATTAATAAAATGGTGCTTAATCTTGAATAAAGTGGTGCCAAACACTGTCTTGAAAAATGTTCAGTAAGCCAAATGGCTTCTCTAGTTCAGTACCTCGACCCACCTCACCGACATCAGCAGCCCACTAATTTTCATTAGTGAGCTAAATAAAGCACACTAGGTCTGCTGTGAACTGCAACTCCTTTTGAAACAGACTCAATTTCCAGACTAATGCTCATTTACCATCAAATGTACACCCTGCATCTGAAATTGCAGCTTTCTGCTAGCCATCACACCTGAACAAGTTTAGAGCATTTTTTAGAACAGGTTCAGAGTTTTATTTTTTCTGAAACTGAACAAGTTCAGAGTCTTTTAGTTGGCTAGGAGAAATGGTAACTCTAACTTGTATTGTAGCTTATGTATGAATATTACTAAATCATGGGTAAGATGGAAATAGGATAGAAGAAACATCAAGTAGTCTGGTTTGTAGTTCAATATTTGCTCGACAGGTTGCCTCTCACTCTCAGGTTTAATGCAATAGTACTGGTGATTAAATCTTTTCTTTAAGCATCTCCAAGCACCAGCAACACATGCATATATAATGCAATAGTGAGCTAAACAAAGTACAGGATAAGGCTAGTAAACTTTTCTTGCATGAGTTGAAGTACTGAATGCAGCAGGTCCAACCAGCAACCATCAACTACATTGTTTGTTTTTTGGAAGGAAAAAATGAAAACAATCCATGCTGTCAGTGAGATAACATGATTTAGTTCTTGTTTTTTCCTCTTGAAACTCAGGTGACATAGCTGAAGCACGTGTTACACAAAATCTACTGCACTTTCCTTGTTGCAGATGGCAGAGTTTCACTGAACTGAGTCTGAACTGTATCATCTATGATCTATGAAGTCTGAACTCAGTTAAAGATATGGTTGATGAGTTGAGATTACCATGCATGCTTGGAACTGAAACTTGGAACTGCAACTTGTTCAATGATTTTTCAGGTACCTCGAGAGGCCCTTGAGTTTGCCGGAATGTCGATTAACTTCCGTTCCGGCAAATTCGGGTACTCCATATGTCCTATTTTCAGCAAAGGTCATGCTGAAATTTTCCGTGAATTTTAGCATGACTTTGCTAAAAATAGGACATATGGGGTACTTGCGACTAATGCATGGGCCGGGGTATCTTAGTAGCTTAGCTTTTAGGATGCCTCGGTGTCGAGAAACCCTAAATGATGAGACCATGATAATTCCTCACAAACCAACCCTTAAATAACACTGAGCCATCATGCCGTCACCCTTGAAGCCTTGCGGCATTTGCAGCCCTTAGCTTGTTCATTCTGTAGATTTCCAAAATTCAGTTTTGTACCGCACACCGAAGCCCCAAGAAAGAAAACTGCAATCTGAAACAGATGATCAATTTTCAGCCCTTGGATTAGTTTAGTATTTTTTCACACACTCAGACACCCTCGCTTGCCATGTGTGTGAGAGAGATAGTGAGAGGAGACAAGAAGAAGGGGGTTAGGAAGGGACTTGGACCTTAGCAACAATACACTAACAACGAATTCCTCGAGAATTAGGTTATTTGGTCAACTTAGAGATCTTGTTCCTTGACAATAACCAACTTTTTGACCAAACTTTTTTCCTATTTAGAGCGAAACATGGCCCACAACGATGAGACCGGCGGTTCGGGCGGCAAGGCATTCTGGGAGCTGTCCCAGGAGATGGAGGAAGAACCTCACCGCTATGAGGACGCCGCGGAAGACACCGATCCTGACTACACAACCCCTAGTGGCGTCGGGGATGACACCACTGATGGTGCCGCCGAGGATGCCACCACTGATGATGGCAGCGCATGCACAGATGGCAGCCAACCGAAGAGGCAATAGAAGGACCGGCGCCCGAACGTGCTCGGCACCGTCAAGGGGGAATTTACTAAAGTGAACTGCGACGGGGCTCCAACGGCGCCCAAAGAATTAGTCAAGGGGTACTCGGTTCAGCTCGGGTGCATTCTCCGGAGCACCGTCTCGATCAACACCGAGAACCTAAGGCATAAGGACCGAGGGAATTTGCGCAACCTCCTCTTCACGAAGCTGCACGAACGATACAAGTTCCCCGCTGAGTTTGCAAACACACGCCTCTCAGGGAATAAAGTGAACAGTGCCGCCCTCACGAAGATGAGCACGGCCCTGTCTACTTGGAGAAGCGCGGTGAAGAGAATGATTAACAAAGGTGAAAGTTATGAGAAGAT
This sequence comes from Triticum aestivum, assembly GCF_018294505.1. Lineage (NCBI taxonomy): Eukaryota > Viridiplantae > Streptophyta > Magnoliopsida > Poales > Poaceae > Triticum > Triticum aestivum. Next base: position 336,278,506 of record NC_057805.1, read on the forward strand.
CAAGGCGAAAAATCCTTCGATCAGCGAAGATGACTACAAGGAGTTCAAGATCAAGTGCGAGAGCGGCGCATCCGAGGAATCAAGTCAGTGGGGGAAAGAGATGCGGGACTTGAACTTAGGGGTCCACAAACTCGGTCCCGGCGGTTACAGAGTGGCGGAACCTATATGGGACAAGGAGGACGCGGAGCGTGCCGAGCAAGGCCTACCGCCCCGCTTCGAGAAATACCGTGAGAAGCAGACCAGGAACTATGTCAGGGCCCGGTACAAGGAGGACCCGGTAACAAAGGAGCTTACCACGGATCCGAAGACCAAGGCGCTTGAGAAAGTTCTGGTAAGGAATACACCCCCGCGTAATTAGCTACATATATGGTTGCATTCTAGTTAATGAAGCCAAATTTCTAAATGGTTCACATTCCTTCCGCAGGAGACTGAAAGCAGTAGCGCGGGGTCGTCTCAGAGCTCCCCAGCTTGGGACAGCACTCTAAATAGGGCGTTGAACATAATGAAAAACAAGGATAAGCTCAGTAAGCCGTCGTCAGCTGGTCGTGTGGCCGGCAAAGGCTTGTCCACAAAATGGTCGTCATACTATAACGCTGGTGGGCGAAAGGAGAAAAAGACCAGCTCGGAAAGCCAGTCGCGCGAGGTTCAAGAACTCAAGGCACAAGTGGCGCGGATTCCGGAGATTGTCCAAGAGCAAGTGCAACAACAACTGGGAACGACGCTCACCGCCATTGTGCCTACCTTGATTGAGGGGCAGCAGGCGTGGATTGCGGGCGGCCAACAGGGGCCGCCCCCGGTTCCCAGCTTCACGGCCAGCAACTCGCACAACACGCAGGCGGCGCCATTGGTGTCTCCGGCGGAGGCGGTATTGGTGTCTCCGGCGCCGGCACGGGCATTGGAGCTTAATGCACCCGGGTGTACGCCGGCCGGCACCTCGGCAGCAAGCGGCCCCTCCGTCAGTTGCACGCCCGCCGTTCGTGGTGCCTCGACATTAGCCGAGCTCGACGCCATCACGGTAACTAAGCCTCTCGGCCGATGACTTCATCTCCTTGCCTTTGACTGAGCATCCCTGACGCCCTACATGTTTTCGCAGGGCGCCGCCGACGTTCCATGCACTCTCCCGCACTTCGTGGGCAGCGAGTTGATCGATGTCGCCAAGGGCAGAATGGTTCAACCGGGCAACCCCGTGTTCCACGGTAATCCGATGCCACCCACCGTGTATAGGGTTGAACTGGTTCGGGTGCTGCCAGGCTACGATGAGTTGTTACCTCCGATTTGACCCGCTGGGGCCGACGAAGATGATGTGAGGCGGGGGACACCACCCCACAGACAACAACGCCAGTCGTGCCGGCGCCAAGCCATGGCAAGACCGCCGCAACGCTACCGGACATGCCGGACATCCCTATGGCACACGATCCGGACATGCATATGGCACAGGATCCGGACGACGACGACAATGACAACGGTACATTTACCAACGTCGATAAGTACTTTGCCGAACATGGGTACGGTGACGAATTCTTCGGGCCTCCTTCTCAAGAACCCAACCCTGAAAAAGACGACCGCGATCAAGCTGGTACCACGGAGAAACCCAATTGCAACAGGCATCGCCTGGCATTCAGTTCTCAAGAGACGCCTCCAGCTGCCGCCTTCACCGAGCCTCAGATAGCTGAGGTGCGGAATATTATCAGCCCCAACACACTCAAGAAGGCGGTCTCTGAGCAGAACTCGATCCCATTACAGGATATGAGGAAGAAGGGACGGAAACGAAAGAATAAGAAGGGCGGTGCAAGCCAGCCGGCACCGAGTACGATCCGTGCTCAGGACGGGCCACCTTCACCTAAGGATATCTCGAGGAGGGTGCATGTGGCGGGTAGGCCGATGCTACCGACTAATCTGCTCAATGCTGCAACCGGTGCTATGCGGAGTTTGCATGACAGTGTTCTTTCTTTGGAGAAGCGGCGTCTCTCCGAGAATGATGTGGCATACCCGGTTTTCGTGGCCAAGGTGCCAGAGGGCAAGGGCTTTGTGGATAGCGCCATCGGGGGTACGATCGTCCTGCGGTTTGATGACATCTTCGCTATGGTTAACCTTCATCCGCTGCACTACACCTTCGTTCGGCTATTTTCGCTGAGTATGGAGATGCGGATCATTAGAGACAAGACCCCGGACATCGTGATAGTTGACCCCTTCTACATGCGTGCCAAGATCTTGGGCAGTGCTGGGGACCGGCAAGTCGCGAGTTCATACCTCGAAGGCGTCATTCTGGCAAACCCAGATAAGGATAACTTCCTCGTGCCTTACTTTCCCGAGTAAGTCATCCCCTCACCGCCACGTAACGTATGATTTCTTAGATTTCGATCATTCTTTTTTTCCTAACATTCCGTGTTTTGTGCAGTGACACACATTGCACACTCATCCTCTTAAGCCCGAAATATTCCATGGCCACGTATTTCGACCCGGACCGTCAGTCGAAGATAGACTACACAAATATCAAGAAAGTTCTTGATGATGTTCTCCCCGGCTACGCTAGATCTGGAGGCACCTTCAGCAGGCCAGTTCGTAAGTACGGCAAGCACATCTTCAGCCACAATACGACATTCTCCTGCGTCAAGCAGCCGCCTGGCGGTCAGAAGGATGCCTACTACGCCCTCCATCACATGCGGGCGATCGTACGGGACCATAATCACCTTCTGCTACCAAATAATCTCAAAGATTGGGCCGCACGCTTGTCTGCAATCCAGGACGCGGACATCAGACAAGAATTCTTTCGCATCCAGTCGGAGTTTGCGGAAATCATCCATCAAGATGTCCTTCGTACCTCGGGGCAGTTCTATCTCGGACATCAACCGTCCAACAGTGAGATAGAAACAACTCTACAAATGCAGGCTGACAACACCCGCGATTTCATGACCATCACGAAAGACGACAGCTTCATCCACGCTCAGGTCCGTGAGTCGAGTCGAAAGTAGTGATGCTATGTAGTTCTGAAATGTCGATTGGCTCATGTTGTAATATTAAACTTTAATGAACTTGTATGTCTCTTTGGTTTGGACAGTCATTCAACTTATATGTAATCGATGCTATTTATTAGTAGGACCATGAATCGTGCTATTAATGTGTTGCTTTTCTCTTCCGATCCTTTTGTTGCATACTTATATATTGCTTATGTATTGTCTGTGAATTGCTACTAACGTTTTGTTTGGCTAGTGCATATATAGAGATGCCGTCGTATGTCGTGCACAAGGGTAAGGTTCCCGGAGTCTACGACGACTGGGAGGAGTGTCGGAGACAGGTTCACCGTTTCAGCGGTAACAGTTACAAAGGGTACACCACTAGGGCGGAGGCGGAAGTTAGATACGCGCGCTATCTAGCGGGAGAGAGGAGGGAGCGGAGGAGGAACCGGATGAAGACCAGTTTCATCGCGATGATGCTAATCATGATGACCGCAGCTCTCTTCTATGTGATGGTAGTTTAGATGATCGATATCGACTTGTAATGTGAAGACAAACTCGCTACTCGCGGTTTCGGGACTTGTAATGTTATAATTTTGTTCGGTATTTGAAATTCGGAGACTGATATGATGAATTGTATTCGGAGACTAATCTTCTATTGTATTCGATAAATCTGTTGTTTATATGTTGTGCTCTCTATATTATGTGCAGTAATATGTTTTGTAACCTGTGCAAATATCAGAAAAGAAAAAAATCCCTAATATTCATACTAATGGCGCACCACTCAGCACACTAATGGCGCACTGCAGACAGGACACTAATGGCGCATCACCCCCTAGTGCGCCATTAGTATGCCAAGGCACATGGGTAAATATGGCCCCTCGGAGGCATACTAATGGCGCACGGTGGGCTATACTAATGGCGCACTACATGGTGCACCATTAGTATACCAGATACTAATGGCGCACCAGGGGTGCGCCATTAGTATTTAATTTTAATGGCGTGGTGCTAGTGGCGCACCAGTAGTGCGCCATTAGTAGGCAAAACTGGTGTGCCACTAGCAGGCCTTTTCCTAGTAGTGTTGAGCACAGCTCAAAATGTTGCTTGGGGATTCTTTGCTATCGCAATGAACAAAGAAATCTACATTTGCAATAGGCTATCAAGCCGTGGCTTGGAAGCCTGGTATATACACCTAAAACCCTGGGTTAACCTGCCTTCATTAAGTAAGTCACTCCGCCCAGGTAAGCCTGGTATGACCCGCCAACTTGACAAGTCAATCGCATATGACCCTGAACTTGTCAATGATAGACCGGCGATTGGTTAAAGATTGAGGACCATCTTAAAAGGCTTTGTAAAACAGTTTAACTCAGTGGCCTGGCAGCCCATGAAAAGCCTCGCATTTGGGCCTGGCAGCCCTTGAAAAGCCTCGACTACAAGTTTTTTTCTCTCTGGTTTTTATTAGTCAGTTTTGTTTTTCTCCCTTGTTAAATTTTTGAGCTAAACCGGCATCCAATGGCCCGGCCTGATTATAAGTCATCCGTATAAACCGGTATTTATTTAACCCGGCCTGGAGTTAACTATAAGTTGCTAGGATGATCATCCGGTGTTTATCATAACCCGGCATCACTTATTATATACCAGCATAACATGGTTTGAGTTATCAATACTCAGTATTTGGGTCGTCACCCTTATTACAAGAATGTTGGTAAACCAACAAAGTGATTCAATATCACAGGTATGATATGTTTCATATTTCATTATTTAAAGCTATGGTTATCAACCTTGGCTATATATTGGGCATTATGACCCGTCCGGCGGCAAACCGCCAGGACAGTTTTCACTTTGTTTTATGCAGAAACAGGGCGGTATAAAACCGATAAAGATCATAAGCAAATATAGCATAACGGATTAACAATATTGTGTGCAACAAGTATGCACGATGGCATATCAGATCAGCTGTTCAAGCTAGCCTATTACAAGGCGTTTCGACTGCCCATAAGAATGATTGTTTTTCACAAGGACGACAATAGGCACAAGTTAAACCGGCTTCCGGATTATGATTCTGCCTCAGGTTGATGTGAAGGTTGTGGATCTTCCTGCGCCGGTTCATCCTCCTTCTCTCCACCCAGTGGCTGGAAGTCAATAGTTGTCCAATCAATTCCTGATAAGGCTTGAAAGACAGCTTCGTCGTGTATAAGATCAGACGGTTCAACATCAGGAGCGTAAGTGTGCTTACGGATTGGCGGGATCAGATTTTCCACGTCATAAGTTGGAGCACTTATTCGCTTGCCACTGGCGTCATATACATTCTGGTAAATTGACAAGTTAGTATCTTCAGCCAACTTACTTGCCATGGGTCGCATCTCTCTTGTGATAGCCCGGAGATCGTCATTGTTAAATTCTGAACCATCCTCTTTTTGGCTTGGGTAACCATTTCCAACATCTTCCGGATCAAGGTCAGAGATCCAGGCCTTGGCGCGCGTCAGCGCAGTAAGGGCACCGGACCTAGCAGCGGATTTCTTCAATTCCACAATCCGGGCAGGCATCATAGACAATTTTTCCAGCGTTTCCTTGATTAGCGACGGGGGCGGATGGCTATTGGAAGTTGTGCAGATGGCTCGTTGCGCGCCGGTATAAAGCTGCTCTACCAAAGTATAGACGGCCTTCAATTTTTTGCGCATATCTGCGCCAAGATGAGTAACACGGCTACCTGCAAAAGGATCATATTATTATTAAACCAGAAGTTTTTATAACTGGTGTTGTTACATATGGGTGAAGAGATTGTTACCAAAGATGGCAGAGGTCATGGCATCAATCTGCCGCTTCAGGCTGCTCAGCTCTTCTGTGGCCGGTTTAAGGGCGTTTTCCGCATCTTCTGCCCGCTTTAACAAGGTGGTTTTTTCAGTTTCCCAATCTGCCCGTTCGCCTTTGAAGAATCCCTTCAGCTGCTCCATGGTTGTTAAAGCGGTGGTCAGCTCGCTCTTATCTTTGCAAGTTTCGTCTTGCTGAGACTTGATGTTTCCTTGGAGATCAGTAATTTGGGAGTCTTTTTTGGACAACTCAGCCTGCAAAACACAGATAATAAGTTAGCATTACAACATTGAAGTCCCAAGCACATAACAAGTTATCTACTTGACACTTGGGGGCTAATGCAGATTGCTTCTTATCAGCTATTAATTTAAAGTCTCAAGCACATGACAAGTTATCTACTTGACACTTGGGGGCTAATGCGGATTGCTTCTTATCAGCTATTAATTTAAAGTCTCAAGCACATAACAAGTTATCTACTTGACACTTGGGGGCTAATGCGTATTTGTTCAGATTCAGATGGATTGCCATCATTATAAGTGGTGAGATTAATAGGATGTACCGGTTCATTCTAAAAAGATATAAGCCGGTTCATGGCGGCTACACCAACAAAATACAAATATCGATTCAAGGCACGGTTCAAACCAATGTTATGCACCGGCCCTTGGGGGCTACTGGAGTTGATACGTTAGACAAGTTCTAACAAAAGGACTATTGGAATATTTATGCAAAGGGACAGTGACATTTACCTCATACCGCTCCTTCATCAGGCCTACTAAACCGGCTTCAAAGTCGCGGCTTGTATACAGGCGGTTTAAAAAACCAGAATGAAGGTCTTCAGCGCTGAGGTTGGTATAATTGGATAACTCAGATTTCCATTTCCCTTTGTCCATAGCAGAAATTTCTTCTTTGGCGCTATGCTTTGATAACGCGACAGGACGACCAGGGGAGCTGAAACCAAGGCCAGTTACGACAACATCGTCGTCCGTAGTTTTGGCAGGGCTTGGCGGTTTATCGGATGCTTTAGCCAGACTCGGCGGATCAACAGTTGGACTTAGTGGATCAGCTGACTGGCTTGTTGGATTATTTTCTACCGGTTCAACAAGCGCGTCGGTTGCTTGAGGTTCCGGATTATCAACAACAGTGTTAGCCTCCGGGTCAATAGCCTCTGGGGTTTTCTCCGGCTCGGTAGCCGGTTCATGGTCGGTTGGCCTATTCAATCTAGCCTTCTTGCTTGGTCTGGCTTTAGCACTAAAAAAGAGCAGACACGAAGATCGATATGACAGTATAATACAAGACCAAAAAGTTAAAAGTATGTTATGCTTACCCAGGGACGGTTCTCAGAGGAGGAAGTTGTGTCGCTGACGACTCACCGGACGATGAATGGGAAGTTCCCTGATAATTTGAGTCAGACGGATTAAGAGGATATCGGATGTAACCCGCCTTAGGGTAAAGGGTGTCAGGAATATAAGCAACCTCTGGGCGGCGTTTGCAAACCGGCGAATTTGGTAAACCAGAGGAGGTCACCACTTGGCCGCTATGACAAGTTGTGCGGCGAGCTTCATGCTGCTGCGTCTTTAAAAGAAAGTGCGGGTCCAAATAAGAAAGAGGGCATGAAATTTTTACTTTCCGAATGGCTCGACGAATTCTTGGTACTGGCACAGGACCAGAATCAGAAGAAAGTATAGTTACCTCATCAGCATGGCTGGCTTCCGCTTCATCCTGATAATGATCATTGTCAATAAGGTGTATAAAAAATGAACCGAGAGAGTCAAGTTCTACCTCTGAATCCGGAATATCCAGATAATCATCAATAAAGGGCTCGAACGGTTCAGCGTTCCTTCTTTTCATAGGCTTTTTTGAAGCCTTGGTCTTAAGACGAGGATTCTTTACCAGTTTATCTTGTGATTTTTTCTTCCAGAATGGATCATCGGCCTGCATAGAAAAATAGTAAGTCATCAAAGGAGAAATTTAACAAAGGATGGATAAAGGCAGAAATACGGTAGATTATACCTTTGGCGGTTTATTGGCAGCATAGAAAGGACTGAGCCCGGTTTTGCTGCATACATCTATTGGCTCATTACGCATCTTTTTAATAGCTTCGGTGACTTCATCGTCAGTCAGCTGGATGTCAATATGGCGTTGCGGGTCTTTCAGATCCCCTGTGTATTCACACATTAAACCGGGCCGCCGGCTTAAAGGTAAAACGCTCCATGAAACCCAGCATCGGACAAAATCCATGCCTGTCAGCCCATTTGCAATAAAGGCTCTGCGCTTTGCCAGTTGAGGGGCATATTTTGCTCGCTCCTGGGCGGTCAACCGTTGAGGAAAGGGATGAGCTTGGGTAAGCCGGTGTGGACAGTAACCCGACAAAGGATTTTCATTGGCTGGGGCTGTGTTGCGGAAGTAGAACCAAGTCTGATTCTAGTCCTTAGGATGACTATGAAGCTTGGCATGAGGGAAATCAACATCTCTCCTCTTCTGAATTGAAACCCCGCCTAGTTCAGTATTGGGGCCATCCGTAAACTCAGTACGACAGTTTAGATAAAAGAAATCCCGGAACAGATCAATAGTAGGCTCCTCTTGCAGGTACACTTCACATAATACTTGCCAGTCACAAATATTGGATATGGAGTTTGGACCGATATCTTGGGATGGATTTGAAAGTCGGCGAGCACGTCACGGAAATTTTTTGATCCGGGAGGAGTGAAGCCTCGGCTCAGGTGATCAACAAATACAATAACTTCTCTGTCTTGGGGTTTAGGAGGAAATTCTGGACCGGGGACTCACCAATGGATAGTGTCCTTATTTGCTAAAGCGCCCGTTGCAACACAACCAGCCAGTTGCGCTTCCGTAACCCGGGAAGGAACCCAATTACAGGAACAGAATTGGTTGGCCATTTCTGGTGACAAGCTGGAAAAAAGCACGGTATCCGGGTTAAAGTTCATGGTTACAACTTACAAACCGGTGCAATGATGGAAGACAATGATATTTCAAGCATTTGGGTGTACTAAACCGGATTTCAGCATTTAAAGCAGGTTGGCGGTTTAACAGAGGGCTAATGGTATATGATGAGTTATCAAAGTGTAAAGGATAAACCGCCCACAATGGTATAGAGGCTACAGATTTACAAAAATTTCTAAGTATGGCACAAACAGATTTCACAGATCGGTGGTATAAATTTGGATCTGCCATAGTTCTAAAAAGAGGAAATAAATTTAACCTAAAATGGTGGCAGTGGAAGAACATGTTTGTTTGATTAGATCTCAGGCAGTAAAGGTGTTTTCTGAGGTTGGTAAAGGATGCTAGACTATCATCGCCTACTTCTACTAACAGTTGCAAATCAAGTTATGAGATCTAAGAACAGAAAGAAGACGAACAGGGAAGAACGCCGACGAATGGCGGAACCCTAATGTAGATCTGAGGTTGAAAAGGAAATGAACTCACCGGTGCTGCGGAACAGCGAAGGAGCGCCGCGTTGCTCTGGTTCGATCAGGTTGATGCAGCGGCCTTGGTTGATGCAGATACGAAGGTCGACGGCGGCGGCAGAGCTCGGGTTCTGAGACGTCGCGAGGAAGGAGACGAAGAGAAAGGGGGGAAATGGAAAGGACCCTCGGCCGTATTTATAAAGACGAAAGGATAAGGGTCAAGCGCAAGAATCGAGGAGCCTAACAAATGGATATGTGAAAGATTTGTTGCCTTGATTTTCAGAGGCTCATTAATGAAGGTGAGGAATATATCATTTAAAATAACAAATGACGTCATGGCAGTTTATTATGATTCTGGATGATGACGTCATGGCGGTTTACAAGATTTATGCGGAGATATGGAAGAAGAAATTTTCTCAAGGTTTTGGAGATTGACATGAACCAGTTCAAATCAATCTGGGGCCTAATGTTGGGGATATTACTACTAGGTGTAAACCGGCCCAGGAAGCCGGGTTATCCCCATAATGGATTGTTTATACTTAAAATCCCATGAAGACAAGGAATAAAGCGGTTTACTACAGAGATTCGAAGGCCCAAGGCCCAAAGGTAGATTAAGGCCTGTAGCTATAAACTGCCATGTAATACATGACTTGTATTGTAAGGTATGACAAAGTAGAGACCGAGCCGGTATGTGTATAAACCGGCATCGGGACTCTGTAAGCCGGCGGGCGTCGACCTGTGTATATAAAGGCACGACCCGGCGGCGGTTCAAGGACGACACACAACAACTCGAGACTCGGGCAAAGCATATTCGCTCCCTGGTCATCGAAACCCCAGCAATTCCATCACCACTAGACGTAGGCTTTTACCTTCATCGTAAGGGGCCGAACTAGTATAAAACTCTCGTGTCCCTTGTCCGGTTTAACCCCTTTAAGCTAACCCGTTGCGATGGCTCCACGACTAAGTCCTTTCGCTAGGACATCTGCCGTGACAATTCCACGACATGGTGCCATACCAATTGACTCAAACATAGATGGCTCCGGCCACCGCCCTCTCTTTAGAGAGGTTGTGTTGAGTGTCTTAGTCCTTGCTGTCTCTTGTCTTCCTTTCATCGTGTCGATCTTGTTTGAGTTGTCTCGTGTGTCAGTGTTTTGGTGTGTCCGTTCTCTTGAAGGTTGCCTTGCAAAGACTTCGTTTTTCCCTTTCTTGAAACTTGCATCTTCTTGAGCTCACGGTACTACCGCGGCCTGCCACGGTACTACCGTGTGAGGAGCGCACGGTACTTCCGCACCCAGCGCGGTAGTAATTTTTTACTGCCGCCTGGGGGAGCGGTACTACCGCCACGGTGCGGTACTTCCGCCCGGGCGGTACTACCGCGATGACGTGAGGTACTACCGTGCGGCCGAGGGAGCGTGGGGGTTAAGAGCAGGCAGGGGAGTTCCAACTCCCCCATACCCATTTGTCTGTCTCTCTCCCCGTCGTCTCTCTCTTTCTCTCGCTCAAGAACGGCGCCGGAGACCCTCGCCGGATCTCCGTCTCCGGCCACTCTCCTCGGATTCCGACCGGTGGGATCGTTCCCCACCACCTCCTCTTGCCATGGAACAAGGTTTCTCCCCAAATCCCTCTCTGCTTTGTTCGCTCTTTCGCTTCTAGGTTTTTGGGGAGATGCATGTTGTTCTTGAGATTTTAGGCCAAATCTTTGCAAGAGTAGGATGTAGGAGAGTAGTGATGTGTAGAAATTGTACTTGATATGTTGTCCCGTGGTAGATTTGATCAACCGTAGTACCGCCTCGTTGTCACGGTTGTTCTTAGATTCAGTTGGTTCGGATCTGACGCCGTGCGGTACTACCGCATCTCAGGTGCGGTACTACCGCTCGTACGGTACTACCGCTCCTCAGGCGCGGTACTACCGCGCGAGCCACGGTACTAAAATCCTACTGCCGCTCCGAGCCCCGGTACTACCGTGCCGCCGCGCGGTACTACCGCGACTAGGAGCGGCACTAAAATTTTAGTACCACGCGAACAAGCAGTACTACCGTTGCTGTCAAATCTTCTTCATGGTAATTACCAAGTGCGCATTCTACTTGTTTCACCTGTTTTGATGTGGTCTTTGCATTGATCCTTCTCGCTTCTCGTGCGTGTTTTATGTTTTGTGTCTTAGGTGGTGGCTCTGGTGCTCCTGCTCGTCGTTCCAATCCCAGCCATGACACGGGTTCCAAGCGTTTGCGCAACCAAGATGAAGCCCCAGAGGGGTCCAATGCCCCCCAACGCAGGACCAAGACCACCGCCACCAAGCAGAAGGAGCCCTCCATGGGCATGGATGAGATCCCACTGGCAGAGTTTATCTCTCGAAGGAGGATCAACCCTTATGTGAATCCTCGTGCCAACATCAGAGGCAATGATCTGTTCTGGACCAAGCAGCAGAATCTCATTTATTTGGATGTGATCAAGGGCAAGCAGAACACTTATGTGGACGTGCACTGGATTGATATGAATCACATGAGGGAGGAGAAGCATTGTGCCTACTTTGGAGAGGCCTTGGATCACGTGGAGCAGTTTGCCATTGAGGTTGTGATCTCTTTTCACCTGGACTTTGATCCCGAGCTTGTGGCCTAGTTCTTTGCTTCGGTACACTTTCACACTGACGAGGAACGGAGGATGACACTACAAAAAAATACACTTCCGTGATGATACGTGTTTGTCACAGTAGGTCGCGTTTTTTGTCATGCATGTACGTCCATGAAAAATTTATGACAGAATCAAGATAGTCATACCTGTGCTGTCGTAGAAGTGTTCCATGACATTACCAAAATTATCATCACGGAAGTGTCCACTTCCATGATGATAAATCGCGCATCACAGAAGTGCTTTCGTCAAGGGTGACCGACACGTAGCATCCACCGTAACGGAACGCCGTTAAGCTATCGGGTCGGGTTTTGGATCCGATAACCCGTTAACGGCCCCAACCAATGGGGATTTTCCACGTGTAAAATCATCATTGGCTGGAGGAAACACGTGTCGGCTCATCGCTGGGACAGATGTCATCCACTCATTGGACAGAAGGCGCCTATGATACGTCGACACGTGGCACGGCCCAACAGAGGCCCATTCCTGTGAAAAGGCCGGCCCGTTTGACTTGGTCAAAAGGTGGCGGGCCGGCCCATGGAAAGCCTGTTAACGGCCTGTTCGCATATAGCCCATTTACAGCCCGCTAACCCAAGGCCCGTTACGCCCTATTCGAATTAGGCCCAATAGCGTCATCTGGGCCATCCAATATGATTCCAGCCCGTTTTCACTTCTGGCCCATGTATGGCCCATGACGTCTTTCGGCCCATATGAGGCCCTATGTAACTCTTGGCCTATTAACGGCCCATGGTGAAACTGGCCCATAATGAACAGTGTATCACTTTACACCCATTAACGGCCCGTGGTGAAACTGGCCCGTAAAGAACAGTGTATCACTTTATACCCATTAACGGCCCGTTATTCCATTGGGCCGATTCCAGCCCATGTTATCTTTCGGCCTTCTCAGAGCCCATTTATTCTTGGGCTATTTTCCAGCATTCATTTACTTACGGCCTATTACTGTCATTTTCTGCTTGTGGGCCAAATTCAGCCCGTGGTTACAGTCGGCCCGTTTGTGGTCCGTTAATACATTGGGCCGTTTTCATAGCGTCATCAAATACGGCCTATTAACGATGGCCCGTTATGGTCGGCCCATGAACAGACGATTCCAACTCTAGCCCGTTTACGGCCAGAATGCGGTCTGTTTGGCCCATGTTTGGCCAATCGATCATAAGGCCCGTATAAGGCCCATTGATGATACGGCCCGTAGAAGGCCCATTGTTTCTACGGCCCGTAGAAGGCCCACTATTTCTACGGCCCGTAGAAGGCCCACTGTTTCTATGGCCTGTAGAAGGCCCACTATTTCTACGGCCCGTAGGAGGCCTAGTGTCACTACAGTAAATATTAGCCCATGGTTATTGTGGCCTAGTTTTAAAAAATAGGTTATTGCAGCCACTAGCAAACCGCAGAAAAAGAACTGCACTGACTACAAGCAAACAAATAAACAAGACAACAAGGAAATAAATAAGCAAGCAACTTACACTAGGCTATCACGACTATTACACATATTACATCCACTGGTCATCAAAGTTCGCCACCAGTGCAAATATAGGGAACACAACAGCATATAAACGCCGCAGCAAAACAAGTCCAGAACTGAAACCACTTCAGAAGAGCTCAAGAAACAATATCCTGGGTACCCATAATGCTGGCAAGATGCTTAGCAAGCTTATTAACTTTCTCTTGTTTGGCGCTTAAGTCCTCCAGCGCTTGCTGTTGCACCAGAAAGTATGCATCTGAATTCTGCAGGGACTTCCTCAGTCCTTCGGCTTCCTGTCGCATAACATCTGATCGATGTCTTTCAACCTGAAGTTGAGACTCAAGAAGCCGAACTGATTCAGGCAACGAGTTCGAAGAGCTGGTGCCAGCAGTGGTAGCCAGTAACTCGAACACTACATCAAGACAGGACTTTGGGGTTGTCTGAGTGTCTTCAATATAGTTTTTATCAGCTTTCTTGGAGACCAACAGGGATGTCTCACTATCTTGAACCTTATCTGCATTACTTCCTTTACCATTGCATAATAGGGTACTCTTCTGCAATATTTTATCCACGTTCTAAAAGAGAAACAAACAAACACATCTTAGGTTTACAATGTAGTATATGATACTCATTTTGGTAAACCAGTTCAGTAGTAAGGTGGACAGGATAACAACATGAAACAAACATATATCTATGTAGTATGCTCACTGTATGGTCTATATCATTCTAGTTTATGTTGCCAAATCAAGATAGATACAGTTTGAATCATATCTATTTAAGACAAAGCAGCATAGACAGAATATAAGTGTGGGAAACTACACAGCAATAACAACCCTTGTAATGTGCATGGCATGAGAACATAACTGTTTATTCAATTGAAACTAAAATCAACATAGAGCAAGTTACAATAGCAAACAGCCAAACACGTTGAAGAAACAGGTTTAAAACATACCTGTTGCGCCATTGGAGTTCCAATTGCATCCTTCAAATTTGAAATTAGTTGGTATCAGTAAATACAGTGATGCAAGAGCAAAGTAGTATGAACCATAGCTACGGAACCTGACCTGAGAACAATTCTTCTTCTGCTTTAAGCGTTGACTTCGGGTTCGGAGTGGTGGTCCTCGTGATTTGGGCACTGCAGTTGCCTTACTAACTGCTCGTGTTTGGGTGCTCTGTGGTGGAGACGGTGCTGTGTCAACGGGGAACTGGGTGTCTATCTGCTGGGGTTGGGGTTAGAAGGGGTGTAGCTGGTTCTCTGTCCAACTGGGTAGGGGTACAATCTGCATGAGTGTGGGTTATGTGTGGTGGGGCTGGTTCTTGGGCAAGTACAACCGTGGTTCTATCTGCATCAACAGGTAGCACGATCGTTTCTGAAGACCGTGTTTTTACTCCCACAGATACTGCCATCACTCCCTCCAATTGAAATGGCTGATAAACAAGAAAAGTAATTGAATGTACAGACATTGTAAGATAGACAGGTGCAATGGATAGTAGGGAAGAAAACAGGGCATGAAATAATTCACATTTATGTTGTCTAAGCAAACAGAATAGCAGGACATAATTTCACATATATGATGGCTAATTAAACAGGATAGCATGACACAATTTCACATATATGATGGCTAACTAAACAGGATAGAATGACATACTTCAAAATTAGATGACTATGTAAACAGGATGACATGATATAACTATACGATGTGTCTATTAAAGTGGTTGGCATGCCATAAATCACAAACATGCCGTCGATGGAAACATGATGGCATGATATAATTCACGGATAGAATGACATAATTTAAAATATGATGACTATGTAAACAGGATGAGATGATATAACTATATTATGTCTTTAGAAAATGGGTTGGCATGCCATAATTCAGATACATGTTGTCTATGTAAACATCATGGCATGACATAATTCAAATATATGATTTATATACTAAGGAAGTGAGCAGAGGGCAATCGCATATATGATGTGTCAACTAAGGAGATGGCATTCAATATTGTGTATATGATGTAAAAACTAAGCATTGCAATACAACATATGCATTATATGAGTAATATAACCCTGCCAAGTTTGAGCATACACCTCAGGGGGATAATAGGACTGGTCATCTGCATCTGAATCCTCCTCTGAAGAGCTATCTGTAACCAGCAAGATAACTGCTTCAGCAGGTAGCATTGTCTGCTCTGAAGACCTTGTTTTCACTCCAGATTTCTCCATCACCAATTCAAATGGCTGATGCACAGGAAGAGCAATTGAATATACAAACATTGTCGACAAAAGCAATGAGAAATACAAAAAAAGGACGGCATGATATAATTCACATATATGACGCTTGCCTAAACAGCATGGCATTGCATAATTCACATACATAATGCCTTGCAACAAGATAACATTGCATAATTCACATATATAATGTCTTGCAACAAGATGGCATTGCATAATTCACATATATGGTAATTAGACACTAAACATGTGGCATTCACACAAAGCATGTCTAAACTAAGCAAATGACATAGCAATGCAAGATACCATACGCACGATATGAGCAACATAACCCTGCCAAGTTAGGGCATGCACCTCGGGGGGGGGGGAATATGACTGGTCATCTGTCTCTGAATCCTCCTCTGAGGAGCTATCGGTAACCAGCAAGACATGCGCTTCGTCAGATAGCATTGTCTGCTCTGAAGACCTTGTTTCCACTCCAGATTTTTCCATGACCGTGCCGAATGGCTGATGCACAGGAAGAGTAATTGAATGTACTAAAATTGTTGACAAATTTAACACGTAATACAAAAATGATGGCATGATATAATTCACATATAAGATGACTGGCTAACCAGGGTGGCATTGCAAAATTCACATATATGATGCCTGGCTAGACAAGATGGCATTGCATGATTCACATATACGATAAAGAAACTAAACAGATGGCATTGACACAAAGCATGTCTAAACTAAGCAGATGACATCTTTAATGTATACAGTAAGTAATGCAAGGCACCATATGCATGATATTACCAACTTCAACATGCCAAGTTAGAGCGAAGACCTCATGGGGTAAATAGGAGTGGTCTTCTCCTTCTGAATCCCCCTCAGAACAGTTATCTTCCTCTTGATTACGATCCGAAATGGGTGGAGGGGGGCTGCCTTTGCGCCCACCATGGAACGACGTCTGCATGAAATTTTATTGCCACGCAAGGCTCATCTCTTTTGCTCTACATGATCAGTTCCATTGTGTACAATAACTGGCATGCATAGGAATAAAACATAGTGAGATTATGTAAGGAGTGCATGCACAAATCCAGAGTGATGGTAGCAAACTGTGGATAGACCCAAAACCAATGATAGCAGGCAGATAATAGCTTTAGTTAAAAAATACAGATAATGGCTCCTTTAATGTTTGTTTGCACCCAACATGAAACTCATAGTAGACACCGGAGATTAACCAGATAGTAGACAGATAGTACTGATTGCTGCCCCAATATGTACCCCACAACCATTTAAAAACTCAAGTTTCAGCATTAGTTTGGACCTGACTCGGAGTCTAATAGGTGAACATGACGATAATGTAGCATGTCATCATATTAAGCGACGCATAACGTAAGCAGACACGGAAGAGTGTGACCTCTCTTGCGGACCCGTGTAGTCCTCAAGGTCATCTGCTCAGTTGATTATGGTAATGCAGTTGCCGTGGCTGCCGGCGGCGGGGAAGAAGATCTGAGGCAGCGAAAGACAGTCTGGAGAGCGGATCCCTGATGTGGTGAACCCTTCCGTCGTTGGAGCAGCTGAGCTGGGGTGGAACACAGCGCCGCAGGAGCAGGACAAACCACACAAGGTTTTCTTTGACACATATCTGTAACAGAAGTAATTGAGTAAGGGCTTGTTTGAATTTGAGGATTCTAACAATGCAGGGATAGAAAATAGACAGGAATAGGATAGGAATGCACGTGCAAAACAGAGAATTTAAAAACACAGGATTCCTGCCAATCTGGGTGTTCGATTCACAACAATTGGAAGATCACAGGATGCAAAAAAGCATGGTGAGATTAAGTCAAACCACAAGAAAATGTACGGTTATAATGCTATTATGCTACTATCTCTTAGTCTTGTGCTTGATGAATAGGAATATGAAAAGGAGGAGAAGTGGAAATTAGAATTCCTACGGTTTTTCTTTCAAGGAGACACTAAAGGAACAAATCCTACAGTTTTCCTTTGCTCCATTCCTTTGCACCAAATTCATGAAAAGTAGTACCATAGGAAACTTTCCAATTCCGATGTTTTTCATTCACTTTTCCTTTCAAGCACTGGAGATTCTAGTAGGCAGGCTTGAGCAAGGAAAATCCTACACTAAAAAATGTTTTTGTGCTACTTCTATTACTTTGGACCCAGGCCACTGTCATACTAGCTCAACTCCCAGGCCCATCGACAAATGCACAGCTCAAACGCGCAGAGATAAATAATGATGGCGTTCAAGAGAGTCCATCACGGATAGCTAAGTTGCCTGGTACCTCACTGCTTGTCATATAGTAGGATAAAATAATCGTATTTCCCGTTACTACGAGTGCTCAGTGGACAATATATATAACATGTAGAGTAAAAAAGAGATGCAACAAGTGTACAACCTCTTTGGCAAAGCCATGTTGATCTCAGCATGATTGGGTTGGCCGGTGAGGATGCTCCGGCTAACTTGGCTGTCGGAGGAGGGGAAGAAGATCTTAGGCGTCTGGAGATGGAGCCCGAGGTACTGCTCCGCTGTGATGGAGGGTTTCGTCATTGGAGCAGCTCCGGTGAGTTGTACAACGCCGAGGCTGAAGCAGGACAAGAGAGACAACGAACAACGTTAACCTGAGTGGAATTCTAATAGCATCTCCAATACATGACGTAAAATACATAACCACAAAGTGCTAGATGTAAAATACATCAGCCATTCATCTCTGAACTTACCTGTCGAAACTGAATTTAACTGTCGAAACTGAACTTAACTGTTGAAACTGAACTTAACTGTCGAAACTGAATTTTGCTGTCGAACTGAATTTTGCTGTCGAAACTGAACGCACTAGCAACGTGAGGCTACACGTCGGTCGACTGACTTCTTCATCTCTGGTCAGTCGATTTTGCAGCCGTTGGATACGAATCAAGGGCCTGCGGTTCATCTTCAACCTCCACCCCCCTGAGCCGCCAGCCACCACCGGCCAAATAGCAGCCCCCCCGCCGCCCGCGGCCGGCGGTGCGCTTCCCCGCCCGCCCCGAAAACACTCCCCACCGCCGGTCCGCCGCCGCCCCGGCCATCCCTCTAGGCCCCCCCGTGCCGAGCTTTTTCTCCGGCGATCCCCACGCCACCGCCCTGCCAACGCCCCGCCACCGTCGGCGACCACCGCCCCCATCCTGAACCCTAAGATAGATAGTGGGGTACCTCTCCGGTGAGCCCCCTCCCCGCTGGGGCTAGTTCTTCCTTCACCCCGGCGAGCCCCCCCCCCCCCCACCCCCTGAAAATCGACTGACCCAAAAGTCGATTCAGTCGACTGAAGTGTAACTAAATCGGAGCAGCATCGCAAGCAAGAGCAAGAGCGAGAGCAGTAGCGCGAGCAAGAGCAATAGCAAGAGCAGATCAGGCAGGGGACCGAGAGCAAGAGCAGAGCAGCAGCGCGAGCGAGAGCTAAAGCAGCAGCAGCTCCTACTGATGTGGACGTCGCCGCCGAGGGAGCGACGCCGTGGAGGAAGTGGCCGGCGACGCCGCCGTGGATGGAGCCGCGCCGTGTCGGCTCGGGACCGAGCGCCGGCAGCACCGTGAGATCGAATCAAGAAGAAAATGCGGCAATTGGTGTACAACCTCTTTGGTGGCGCCGATTAGGCCGCAGCTTCATCCGAGGAAACGGTGATGATGATGCTCTTCCGGTGGTGCAGGTGAAGATGGCGGTGTGGGAATGGAGGTGGCGCGAAAGACGAGGGGAACGTCGGGGCAGCTCCTTGGAGGTGGAGGACGGGGTGGCTGAACCGGCGGGACGATGAGATCGACGACGGATCCTCATCCGGTACGATGGATGAGGGACGTCGAGGTGTTGTTGTGGACGACGTCGTCGGGGAAGAGGCTCCGGCTGGGTGGCGGACGGAGCAGGGTGTGGGGTTTCGTCGCGGGTTTTCGCGGCCTCGGTGTACGAATGGGTGGGCGGATGGGATGGCAGTGGGGAACCATGGCTTAGAGACGCGCTTGTCCGAAATGTGGGGTAAGTTACGAAAGTACCCCCACCGATTTGAGGCGGTTCTTTCGGTTCAGGGGTACCACGGGCATTTCGCGTGTCGGGATTTCACAGGAGGTGGGAGTTTTCACGCGCGTTGTAATTTCGGAATAGCAAGGCGCGGGTTGAGATGGAGGGAGTTGTCGGAGCACAACGAGACAAAGATATATCTTAAATATTTCGGGCTAACAAGGCGTGGGTTGAAGAGGCGGGAGTTTCGCAGCACGATAGACAGAGACGCTAGCTTGAATTTTCGGCATAACAAGGCGCGGCTTGAAATTTCGGAAGAACAAGCTTAACGTGTACCCAAAAAAAGACAATTTGCACCTCAACACGCACAACACACACACAAACACCATTTAGACTAGAGTAAGGTACACGTGCATTGCACGCATGAGATTTGGCAACCAAATTATGAATAAATACCACATTATAGCATGCAAGCTTTGAGTCATATATGCATGATGTAGATGTTCGTTTAATTCTTATAGTTCATTTCATTCAAAATCATCTAGTTTTTATAAGAAAGCTAATCTATTTTAAGATTCATGGAATTGTGCGTCGTAAGACATAAAGTAAAAACAAATAATGGCAAATCATGTAGAAAAACATTTGGGCAATTCTGATACGGAAGATTCTAGAACAAATAAGAAGTGCTTGTGTTTTGATGTTTGTGCATTATGCTTAAGTTCAACCATGGAGTCTTCTAGATTATACATGTGGCGAAATCTGGTGGAATCTAGATGATATCCAACGGCCAGTAGTGCTCAAATTTGCCATCTTTGGACCATCGGATTCGCCTCATCCAACGACCATCTTTCAAAGTTAAAGTTACCCGCACACAATATAAAAAAATATAAAATATAATATATATAGGGGTATAGATATAGATATGTGATGCGAAAGCCGCCCATCATCTCCAATTAGAATAGTGTGTCCATGCACGGATGCGACGTGGCCAAATGATGTCTGCCATCGGTATCTCAAATTCAAATCAGTCTGACCTTGTTCAATGTGTATACATTACAACATGCTCGTTTCCAAACCACACCGCGCAGATCTCCGTTATATTCATGCATGCATGGGTTTCAAACATCAGGATCTCTTATTCAAATATTTGAATTCAACTTTACATTGATTATGACCTCACCTATTCTTTTACACCCACACAGTAGTCTTCTCTTTATAATTGTACCACTAACTTTCTCTCGTGCATGCATGCACACACACTACCAGTCGGCATTATCCATCGCACGCATGCAATCTTTTTCTTCAGGTCGGTCTCCCATGAAGGCACACACCCACACACATCCCCCTCTCCATCATATCGGGCATTCTTTATCTCTCACGCGTGCATGCGCAACGATCGATGTTCCTCTATGTATGTGTGTATATAGCTAGGTCTTTCATAGTTTTCCACACAAACCGATCAATCGATATATCCAGTGAGGTCTCACCCTCTTTCCCACGTCCACATCGATCAATCTATACCTCTCTATATAGGATTAACATATATAGCTAATACACCCACATTAATTATATATCCAACGTCCCCCTCTCATCATCCATGCCTTCCGCTTCATCTCTCAGACGCGTGCACAATGGCGAAGACAGGGGGCAGTAAGGGCCCTGCCCCCTCCCCCCTAACATCACTATATATCGAGGCTAATATGAATGTGATCATTAGACAATTGCTGCTAAAAATGGTTTAAGTTCATGAATTGACCCTCCTCGTAAAGGATTAGCAATGCTTGGCCCCCTAGCTCATTTATTTTTCATGGCTCCGCCACTGCGCGCAACAGCGCACGTGTTCGCCCCCTCTCTCTAAATATCGATCTCGCACTTGTGCATTCCTTCATAGTCTCCCTCCACTCGGCCCCTCGCACCATCTTCTAGCCCCCCACCGGATTTTGCCACATGTACAATCTAGCAGACTCCATGGTTGAACTTAAGCATAATGCACAAACCTCAAAACAACAGTGGTTCTCTTTTGTTCTAGAATCTTCCGTATCATAACTGCCCAAACTTTTTTTCTAGTTGAATTGCCATTATTTGTTTTTACTTTATGCTTTACAACGCACAATTCCATGAATCATAAAATAGATTAAGGGCTTCTTTGATTCAAAGGATTCTCAAAGGAATTTTGGAGGATTCTAATCATTAGGAATTTTTCCTATCTTGGTTGTTTGATTCGTAGGATTGTAAACCATAGGAATTTTTCCATATGATTCATTTGCACTAGATTTCATAGGAAACATCCCATCCACTCAAACCTCTTTGAAAGAATTCTGCGTTTTTTCTATGCACAATCAAACACTCGTACAATCCTGTAGGATTCAAGACGACATTCCACTATAATCCCATGTTTTTCCTATTCCCGCGTTCTTAGCTTTTTTATAAAAACTAATTGATTTTGAATGAGATGAACTATAAGAATTAAACGAAGGGCTACATCAGGCATATATGACTCAGAGCTTACATGCTATAGTGTGGTATTTATTCATAATTTGGTTGCAAAATCTGATGCGTGCAATGCACGTGTACCTTACTAGTACTTCGAGTATGTGCAAAACACGTAAATTAGAATACCAATGGCACGCTACACAGTGTCTCTCTTACAGTTCATGAAGCCACGTGGCACATGTGGAGGCGTTGTCGCGACCTCCTTGCGTGGATTGATCACAGTGACGTGCTGCTGGTTCCAGAAGAATGTACTCGTCCTCCCTGAGCCATACTGGCGGTACATGCACGAAGCGAAGATGTGCACGCACGCCACGCACGCACTCATTCCCTCGCACGCACACGCGGGTACACGGGCGGACGCAATTTTGTACCAAGATCCACCCCATGTGATAATTTGACGCGTGTAAAGTCGTTCACTTCATTGATGGTCAATTAATACAGCGCATGCAAATTGAGTGGACGTGAGGGCGGAAGAAAGACATTATTACTCCACTGCGCGCATGCGAGTAGTTAAATCGTGGGTTGCTAGTAGTACTTCCATTGGTCTCCTTCGTATTTTGTGCCAATTTTTGACAGTAACATAATATTTACGCATTTGAGCAGTGTAGTACTTGAAATTTATGTTCCGCTAAACTCATCGGGAGCCGTTTCGGGCCTCGAAACCAAAACCATCAATTAATCTTTACCTTGTTCCCATCACATTCGAAAGCCTGCTCACACCTACTAGTACGTACCAAACCTGAACGTGTTCCCACTATGCAGGTATTAGTACTAGTGCTAGTACTTAGGTTATAAAAAGGGGAACTACCTAACCGAAAATTACTCTACCTTTCCTCCTCATAAGTGCTTCTTCTTCGTCCGTCGTTGCCATGGCCGGTGATCAGAGCTCTAGGTCGAGAACTACTCGTAACAAGGGAGCGGCAACCAAGGCTGCGGGAAAAAAAGAGGGCTCGCCGCCACGCAGAGACCTCGAAAGATCTCTCACGGACAGGCCATGGCTCCCAGGAGCGCCCTAGCCGCGAAGGCGAACATGCCGAGCCGGCGGAGCTGGAGTCGTTATCCCTCGACGGCATGCCCGATCAGCTTAATAAGCAGAAGGACTTCATCCAAGGCATGATGGAGTTGCTGAAGGAGAGCCTCGACGACATGCCCGCTGAGCTCAATCAGCAGGGGGAGTTGACCGCCGGCTTGGTGATGCTGCTGAAGAAGAGCATTGCCTCGGAGAAGAAGGCGACCCGCGAAATCCTGCGACTTTAGGAGGACAAGGCGAAGCTCTACCACGAGATCGACCTGTTGAAGGAGAAGAACGCCGGCTAGAAGAAGCTGCATGAGAATAGTAGTTCCTCGATGAAGATGCTGCAGGCCCTCGTCATGGAACAGAAGGAGGAGTTGGCGAAGCTCCGCATCGAGCACCCGGCTGCTGTCAAGGTACGTAATGCGGCCGTGGAACAGATGATGAAGGCTCGCGTCGAGAAATCCCGCGTCATGGACAGAATGAAGAAGATGGCGGAGGAGACGCGCAAGGAGATGGAGGTCGTGGAGGCGATGAAGAAGCAGTTACGACTCCGCGGCGAATTAGATCATTTGGGGTGATAATCTTCCTTCTTCTTTTGCTCCTGTGTTTCATCTTTTGCTTCGGGTGTTTCGCCGCACGTGTCACGTTCTCTGCGAGGCATGAATAGAACAATGTTTTTTTAGGGAATGAATAGAACAATGCTAACAATGAGATGACTAGCAAATTAGATCATTTTTTATCGCCATATGGCACTGGGCTGCCGTGTTTCGTGCTCCTCCGTTGCAGTACTACTCCAGTGGAAAACTTGAGTATACCGCACGGTTCTTTGCTCCTCCTCGATCAGGTCGTCGGCGCATTTATACGAGCAGTCAAATCACAAGGCCCCGCCTTCCAGCAGTAATGAGCCGTCAAATCACAAAGGCCCTCGCCTCTCGTGAAACCGACCAAGCTAGACTGCCCCGCCCTCTAGCCTTTTAAAAAATGTATACTTTTGTACAACAGTAGTATCGATGGATTGCGCCATGGAGCAAAACTTGAAATTAAAAAAAAGGTGGTACATATAGAGAGTGCTCGTCGCCAAATTATGCATATAGTACTATTAAAAAGGCTAGTCACAATAATGGTGTCCAGCACAACCCACCCCTCAAATAAAACTAAGAGGGTGCTTGGATACGTTTTAGTCCCATGACTAAAAGTAGTGGGACTAAAACATGCTAGCCTCACCCATGCTTGGATCCAAATACTAAAAAGGCTAAAATCAAGTTAATGAGCATTTATTATCCTCCAAACCCTCCAATCCAGAACTCGCCTGTGTTAAAGAGAGGAGTTAAATGAGTAGAGAGAGGACTAATCCACATTTTAGTAGGGGTACCCCTGACTAAAAAAATTTAGTCTCAAGACTAGATTTAGCCCCTCTTTAGTCAGGGGTGCTTGGAAGTTTAGCCTCTTAAAGAGACTATTTTTAGTCAGACTAAAATAAGTCCCTTGGATCCAAGCACCCTCTAAGCATCCTGGAATTCTTTGACAAAACTAAGCACCCTGAAATTCTTTGACAACTAAACTGCTGGCTATATGATGTTGGCCATATATATTGTACATATATAATGTGAAGAAACGAGTGGTAGTACTATACCAACTAAAAGATGAAATGTAAGAAATACTAGTATGTACGTACTGAAGAGTTAAAGTAATGAGAAGAAACATAACATAGTTCTGCTGGGAGCTCAGCACAACACACCCCTCAAATTAAATTAAGCACACCTGAAATTAAACTTTGCAACTATTCCGGTAGACACTGCATTAGAACCACCATGAGCAATGACACTGCCACCTTACTCGGAGTCCTCGTCCACATCCTCGACTTCGTCTTGTCCCTCTTCCTCTTGGCCGATACTTCTTTGCTTGAACCGCACACTTGGCTGTTGCTCTTCATCCAACCCTTGTAGATATTGAAGCAAAGGTAGCCATCCATTGCAGCGTAGTGGATGTGGTCTATATCTAGTACATTCGGCTGCCATGCATGACAATGAAACGTGTATGGAGGTTTCTCCAGTTTACCGTACGAAGGATGAACCATGGCTCCTGCCAGGGTCAGCATTGAAGGCTGACGAGAGGACACCAGCCGATTCTTCTGGAGGTCGAAGGTGTTGCCTACAACGAGGCCTATCCGACGCAGGACTTCTTTGTCGTTACCAAAGTCTACAGTAACGAATTTGACTAGGTTGCTCTCGAGGAAGTCCTTAAAATCCTGGCACTCAACGTCGGCATGGCATATGTGGTAGACCAAGCATAAGTCATGCACGCAAACCTGGATCACGGCGGGCTTCTTCCTCTCTTCGTCCTTTAGATCCTTCTCTCGTCCCAGGACTGTGGTGTACTCAACATCTAGCCCAGCGACCCACTCATCATCTGAGTCTTCGAACATGCGTCTGAAGCGAGAAAGGCATCCTTTCACCATCGTGGAAGAACGGGTGTAGATGACGTCGAACTCATCGCCGGTGATGGTTCTAACCTTGTACTCACCGCCGATCGTGGAGATTTGGGACGCCATGGATTTGGGAGGAGGGTTAGGATTAGTGGAACTCCGTAATGTGAATGGACGGGACGACTAGGAGCGAACCGCCGTAGTATTGAAGGACGTGCGGGGACGAGTAGGAGCGAACTGCCAGCGTGCGAATGGCAGGGTAGTGGCTTTCCATTCTCCCATGATACGGGCTTCCGAGAGCCCTTGGATCTGAGATCGAACGGTTGCATGGCGTGATTCTAGACCTATGGGTGAATATCCTATCCTGGAGGGTTATTCTGCAAATTTCCAGCAACTTAGCATGCGACCGTTTGATCTCAGATCCAAGGGCTGCCAGTAGCCCGTATCATGGTCGCGCCTACCACGACCGTCGCGTCGCTCGCGCGGTCGCGCCCTTGGAGATTTAACACGGTGCGTTAGGCTATCTGATGTTGGCATGTCATACATAGTCATCACTTAGTCACTCATACTACAACAAGGTTGGCTATAAGGTTGGCTATAGGTGTAATTTTTTTTACTCCTCTCTATCTCTTTCTTCGTACTCCCTCCGTCCCATAATATAAGAACGTTTTTGAAACTAGTGTAGTGCCAAAAACGTTCTTATATTATGGGACACAGGGAGTACTAGTATTTATTGCATTTGCCAAGGAGTGGCCTCTTCCAATGAAATGGTATTGCTAAGTTTGCTTCATTTAATTAGCTATAGCCTCAAAATTGTCTTCTCACCTAGGTACACGCGCTTAGCACCGTTTCTTCCTTGGGTCACCAAACTAGTCTCTCTCTTCTTGATTAACTTGCCACATCAGACTTTATGCCTATGTGGCAAGCTTAAGCACCTGTAGGAGCAAGTAAAAGTAAGTACAATAGTGCGCTTTACATGGCATTTTTGCATATGTGGAGGAAAGAGAGGCAAGGAAAAAGTGGAGAAGTGGGCTCTCATGAGCCAACCTCTACTACATGGTGGAGCATTGGGAGAGGCACCTGTATGGAGGTGGTCAGGAATCGGGAGACTCACGCCGGTCGTAGCGCCGCAGTTAAAATGATAATGGCAAGTCAAATCACGGGGCCCCACCTGTCCAGCAGTAACTCGCTGTCAAATCACACAGCCCTACGTTTGCAGCAGCCTACTCCCTTGTCTTCTCGCGTCTCTGTTGAACCGACTAGGCGGAACTGCCCCGCCTACCGCGCAGGAAAAGCCCCGCCCTTGACTTTTAAATAGTATACAGTATACTAATTTTGTATCCATGGATTGCGCCCGCGCCATGGAGCAAAGCGTCTAGAAAACGGCGGTACACATGTACGGAGTATACAGCACGCCCATCACGTTCGCGTCGCACCCCAGACGGTCGGTCGGTCTGGCACGCTGCTCTCCGAATGGAACGCGCGTCATATTGCGTTTGCACACACATGTGGGACGGCAATTGAGAACCGACCATAGGCACACTCCCCGGCCCCGCAAGTCGGGTGACTTAATAGAAGAGGGAGACGAGCGATAGTACTAGAGAAGTGTTGTACTACGTTGGTGCCTGGACGATCCCTGCAAGACATGGAAGATCAGTTCATCCATGCATGTGACCAGACTCCAGCAGACACGCCTGGATTGGCTATCGTCTACATATCGTGCAGGCTGTGTTGTACATGGCTGTACTTGTGGTGAGAAATATAAAAAAAGGTTTCTTGTCATCTCGCAAAATTAGGTGTCATGTGCTTCGGATCATTGCGAGGGTTAAACAGTGACAACTGAGTTGGGCTAGTCATTGGGGGCACATGCACGAACAGTGACTACTCGGCTGCCATCTAGGTCAAGCCGGCTATGTTAATTAGGACATCTATCGACGGACCC
The DNA here is from genome assembly GCF_018294505.1 of Triticum aestivum. NCBI lineage: Eukaryota > Viridiplantae > Streptophyta > Magnoliopsida > Poales > Poaceae > Triticum > Triticum aestivum. The sequence continues at coordinate 336,305,889 of NC_057805.1, forward strand.
CTTTTCTACGAGTTTATCTTTAATTTGAGCTTTGTTCCTCGTCTAGTTTGTCCGTCGGGATTCATGTTGTCTCCTTTGGGCAGTGAGGTTATGATTTCTTGTCATGTGGCATTTTTTCATGTTATATGTTATAATCCGGCGCTTCAGATCAAAATGACGACAACTACGCCTTCGGGCCACGTGCATGAAGACTTCTCGACAGTCATTGACGAGGTCAAGCCGGCTCCAGTAGACAAAAGAAAACTAGTACTACTCCACTATATAGGCAGGAGCCTCCGCGCTTGCTTGCTAGTGTTGCTCTCTTCACACTGTCTCGACCTCTCCAGATCTAAACACGACAGCGGTGGCCACACTCTCTCTCTCTCTGCTCACCGCTGGTCACAGATCCAGCCGGATCCTCTCCGCCGGGGAAGGTGAGAAGGTGCAACGTTCACGCGGTCGTCCTCGGCGACGGCTCTTACCCACTGCTGGGCGCGTCCCGATCAGCCTGCCTTGCCGTTCTCTCCCAATCACCGCTGGCGAGGGAGGGCCTCCGACCCCTTCTTCCTCGCTGTCGTAGTGTGGGCAGATCCGGCCTCCCACCGCCCACCTAGCGACATCCCGGCGACCATCAAGTATAACTTCCTTCGAAACCGGCCTTGCTCTACTTCCCGAGCTCCTGACGTTGCTGCATTTGTATCTTTTACTATTTCTCAGGCCCCCTCGTAGATAGGATCGATCGGCTGTTCGAAAACCACCTAATTTTTTTACGTTTAAGAGGTAAAACTAGTTCATGCACTCGAATCTAGTACTACTTGGTTCAAACAAGGAAGAAAGGGGGTGGGGTGGGGGAGGATTTGTTACCTGAATCTAGGACTTGGTTGAAAGAGGAAATAATGGGGGCGAAAAGTAGCAGAGACTGGCTATCCAACTGGTCTCTAGGTCTAATAGGGAAATAAAGGGAAACGCAGTACAAACTCAATATAAACCCGATCTATTGGTTGAAAAAGGAAAGAAAGTGGGGACTGGGGGACAAGTCAACAGAGTAAGTCCAGCACTAGATTTGCTAGCCTCACACAGTATAAGGTGGCTATACCGAACAAAAATGGGACCAACCCAGATATCCTGTTCTGATGTTTGTTGCCCCGAGCCACTCTTATGTAATGCCACTGGTAAAATGTAGCAGACGCACTGTTAAAAGTAAGGACACGTTAAACCAATGTTGTTTTCAATGTAATGCCTCCAGTAATATGAATCAATGGCACTTCTTTACATGTCCTGCTAAAATTTCCCATTAAGATAAGTTGGTTCTTTTTGTTAGAAATGCAACTGTCCTGGTCCGCCTACTCTCTCGTGCCCAAAGTAATGTCGTATTTAACGGTTGTCATAGTTAATCCTAATGCCCACACTAATATCTAGCAATGCCAGTGCTTTAGAAATTGCTACTGTCCTTGTAGGATTGCCATTCAGATAAGGAACATGCTTCTTTTCATTTGATGCATGTTTCATCACTTGTTAGTCACCCTCCTTTCCACCTTTTTTGTGCAAACAGAGATATACATTTCACGCTCGATCTTAGTTGAACTGCACAAATGATATCCAAATTATAGTTGAGCATTCCAGGAGCTTCACAACCAACCTTGATGTTGCTCAATTTTATTGCAACTAATGAAGAAGAAGCTCTGTGGGTTTCATTTTCTGATGGAAATGGAACCGGGGCTGGAGCCCTTTTCTTAAAAAAATGAAGAAGAAGCTGCTAGCTCACGTGACATTGCTTCATTTTAGGTGAACTGCACCAAAAGGTCCCATGAATTGAATCATCCATGTTGGTGACTGAAAGAGCCAGCTTCAGCATCCCAGTCTAAGCACCCCCGGCCTCCATCCTTGCGACGCACGGTACACCTCGTTTGCCACCTGCTCGACCCTAGTGTCACTGATAAAATGAAGTAATAATACAGTTAAAATAGAGCGAGTGTCATCTCTATCATTTCATTTCCAATGTAGATAAAGAAAGTGCTTCTCTTTGTTAATGTATGTTTCATCAACTAGTCCCATTGTTAATGTTTAAGCATTTCTGCAAACTGGGGTGCTTAATTTTAGTTGATATGTACAAAAATAGAGATTTGAATGTCTCAAGGCGCCTCCTTGTACTACCGTTGTACACTGATGTTCATCACTGGCAGAAGGTGTATCTGGGAGACTTGGGACGATGTTCAGCATGAGGCGTACCGTATGAGGCATCGCAGGGCCCATCTCGCCCTCACAACATGGCATACTATGATACTATCGCAATATTTTCTTCTATTTATTTTGTGTGTTTCATCAACTAGTGCCACTATAATGTAATCACGCTTTTTCATTATCTGTGCAAACAGGGTTATTCAGCTGCATTTTGGTGAAACTGCACAAATGTACGTATGGAACCGGCATATATGCAGAGTGCGAGGTGTGCCAAGTAAAAATTACCGACACCAACCATGTTGCATGCACGCATTGGCATCCACCACCACCAGTGGGATGTGTGGCACTCTCTGTGGACGGATCTTTCTCGGCAGCAAATCATCTAACCAAATACTAGTAGCTTGTATTGGCAGTTTTCTAGAGAGTACTCTTTTCTGAAAGAAGCACCAATCTATTTTTCTTTATTTGTACACTGTGTCACAACTTTGACCCAAAGGTCCAGAGCTATTTTAGGGTGATTGGCGTAGTACTCGGAGACTGATTGTAAGCATGATTTTCATTAGCTGTCACACTGATTGTAAGCATGAGCAGGTGGAAGATTAGGTTAGTGCGAAGCTTACCTTAAACCCCACCGCCGCAGTTGAAACGAGGTGAGCGTCGAGGGAACCATGGAGAACGGCGGGGAAGCGACGTCGCGCCATCCGACCTCCTCTTGCGGTGGGAGAACGAATACTCCTGTGGCTCCGGCTGGCTCTGCACCCTCACGAACGGCACCATACTCGATCGATTCGTTATCCTCTGGGTGCTTGACCTTCGACCTGTACGCCCACCACCTCCGCCTGACTGTTGCCTCGGGCGAATCTGTCTGCTCCATCACCCAGAGGAGATACTCGATGAACTCGGAGGACTGCGGCGTGACTGCCGCCGAGGAGTACATGTACATCGCCGCCCTCATCGCCGTTGTCTCGCTCTTTCGCATACGTTGCCACCTGGCCCGCACCGTCCTCGAAATCTCCCACTCATTGTCAAACCAACTAAGGATCTCCTTCAACCTGGCTAACTTTGCTTGGTCGCCGCCGGCGATCTGCCTAATTCGCTGCTGCATCCTCTCCATAGATGTCCTTCTGAGTGGTCTGGTGCTAGCTTTGGAAGATGGGAGGAGAGACGGTGGTCTTGCAATAGAGAAGAGGGAGAGGCGAGACGGTGGTTTTGGAATGGAGATGATGGAGAGGAGAGGAGGTGGTTTTGCAATGGAGAAGATCAGAAGAGGGAGAGGCGAGACGGTGGTTTTGGAATGGAGATGATGGAGAGGAGAGGAGGTGGTTTTGCAATGGAGAAGATCAGAAGAGGGAGAGGCGAGACGGTGGTTTTGGAATGGAGATGATGGAGAGGATAGGAGGTGGTTTTGCAATGGAGAAGAGGGAGAGGAGCGTGCGGCAGCGATTTAGGATTGGATGAGAGGGCCGGCGCGCTGTGACTGGATCAAAATCAAAATCAATTTACCCTTCAATTAAGAAAGTGACCCCACATTAACTAGTCTCCCTTTTATTCTGGGTCATAATTGACCATGATTTTCGCACATAAAATATATGTTATACGTTGCAAAAATAATATAATTTGAAAGTACATTCAGATACGAACCAAACGATACAATTTTTGGTGACATGCATTCACATTTTGCTTGTCAAATACAGTACGTGGTCAAACTTTGACCCAAAATACGCAAAACAACAAAAAAATACTTCCAAGACCAGCGCCGCTCTTCCGCTCTTCTCCTCTTAAACCACCGCCGCTCCTCTCCTGTTCCAATCTAAATGCAGCGCCACTCCTCTCCTCTTCCATTTCAAAACCACCGCCCCTCCTCTCCTGTTCCAGTCCAAAACCAGCGTCGCTCCTCTCTCGTTCTAATACAAAACCAGCGCTGCTCCTCTCCTCTTCCATTCAAAAACCACCGCCGGCGAGTGAAGGTGCTGTGGAGAAGTAGATCGATGGAGGAGTACAACCGATACGTGAGGATCGCAAACGGCGACCCTGTGAAGCTAGGTAGGATGTTGGAGATACAGTCTTGGTTTGACAACAAGGACCAACTAGCGGCGACGGCGACATCCATGGCCAAATATCTGCAACAGAGCAAAAAGGCGGCGATACTCCCGGAGGGAGTCGCGCCGGAGTACATAGAGCTGCTCCTCTGGGCCATGGAGCAAACAGATTCACCGAATCCGATCGTGAGGGAGCGGTGGTGGGAGTATCGATCCCAGATGGAGCATCCACCAGAGATTGAAGGATCGAGCATCTACAGGGTGCCGTTTGTGAGGGTGTCCTGCCAGAGCGAGCCGGTGGAGTCTTCGTCGAGCGAACCCAACTGCAAGAGGAGAAAAGCAGTTGGCCCGACGACGCTTCCCCGCCATCGTCTCCCTCGCCGTTCACATCGTCTCACGGGGCGGTTATCTGCCGCCAAGGAATAGGAGGGGGCTGCCCCCCCCAGCCCAATAGTCGGGCAGGCTGTGAATTGTCAGGAGGAGCTTAGGGTTGTCAGTATTTGCAGGTTGTGAATTGTGTTTTGTGTTGTGTATTTTGAGAGTACTTTCAGATATGAATGTCTTTTGAATTTCAGATTTGCAGTATTGAGCATATGAAGTATTTTATGAATTCTAGAGATCTATTTTTAGCACTTACAAAAATGTAGTTTCATAGGAGTATAAAAGTGCTGACAATGTGATTCTCAGAGAAGAAACTGCAAGTTTCAGTTTCAGATAAGAAACTCAGGTAATACTCCCGAACTCCCGCCCCAGTACTGGGTGGCGTCGAGGTGATCTCACCAACAACTGCATAAAAGAGATTTCGATGTCGGCGAAACTCAGGTATTCCAGAACTGCAACGATAAAATTGTGACGACAACACCTCGGAGCTCAACACTGCCACAACCCCTAAATGTCAGGAGGCACCAAGAACAATGTTCTCGTCACAAAACCATCGGAACGATTCCAAGATACCCGCGTGATCCTAAAAAAAATTTAGTGAAATTTGAGGAGAGAAAATTCAAAACTTCTATGTCAGGAGGCCTCACCAGAGCGACGAAGGGACTGAGGAGTAAAAAGAATCCTACTCTCCGATATATATAATCCTAAGACTCAAAACATTTTTGTTCTAGACTCAACAACGCCAGCGATTCGATCAAGCAGGGGCTCTGTTGAGGATATAAACCTTAGAGTCACCCGCCAGAAGGGGCCGGGTTACTCATAATGGTCATCGCGTGAAGCCCGGTGCCAAGCTTGAAGACGGCGGGCCAAAGATGGGCTTAAGACCCGGATATGGCTTAAGGCCCGTAGTTACAACCATCATTATGGTAGAACTTGTAGTGTAAGGCAAGAATAGTTGAGAGTCCGAGCCGGACACTCTTATGAGCCAGCCGGGACTCTGAGAGCTGCTGGGCGTCAACCTCTCTATATAAAGGGACGACCCGGCAGCGGTTTAGGGGCAGGAAAGATCTCGTCGAGAGTCAGGCATAGCAATTAAGCTCCCTGGTCATCGAAACCCTAATCAATACCACCTCAACTGGACGTAGGCTTTTACCTTCACCGTAAGGGGCCGAACCAGTATAAACCCTCGTGTTCCTTATCCCGTTTAACCCCTTCAAGCTTCCTAGCGGCGATGGCTCCACGACTAAGTCCTAGCTTGAGGACATCTGCCGTGACAATTCCACGACAGTTGGCGCCCACCGTGGGGCCAGCGCACGGTGGATTTGAGTTCTTGAAGGGCAGCTTCGAAGGGCTCAAGGGATACGCTGTGGGCCGGATGACCAAGAGTCGTCGCGGCAAGCTCTACATCGACGATGCAAGCTGGGGCCCCGACGCCGGCTCAATCGAGTACGGATACCGGGTCCCCTTTGGCGGAATTCATGTTTTCATTGGCAAGATTAGTGAGCCGGGCCCTGAGCCGGATCTCTGCGCCGATCTCGTCGAGACGGCTCAGCGCGCCCGACCCGCCCGGGCCCTGCCTGCCTTGAAGCATGCTTTTGTGGGATGTGTCCATGGAGGGCACTCTGATAGATCTGGATCTGGTGATGAGACGGCCGCCGGCTCTGACGGCGAGTCGACCACAGATGAGTCAAACTCGTTGTACCAACTTCAAGATGGTAGGCTCATGGGTTATTCCGATGGTGACAGTGTTCCGGACCCGTTTGAGCCGCCGGGCCGGGTCGGAATCTTCATGGCCGGTGCGCAGCCCGTTCAGAACCCTGCTGCTGGGGCAGGAAACCCGGTGCCTTCGCCGGCTCAGGTGCTGATGGATCTCACGGACAAGATGACGGTCCTGTTGACCGCCGCGGTTGACCCGGCGGATCAAGCTCAGCATGACGCGGAGGTGGCGCAGTTAAAATTAGATCTCGTGAAAGCCAAAGAGGATCTGGCAGCGGAAGGGATCAGGATGGCTGCGGAGAGGGCGGCTCTCGACGCCCAAACTCAGTTGATTCAAGCGCAATCCTTCCGGCTCACGATGGATCAGAACGCATCCAATGAGGTCATGAGAAGGAGGCATCAAAAGGCCCAATCTCGACTCCCTCCGGTTTACGATCCTCGAAACCTCTTCAACACGCCGGGCGCAGGGTCTAGTAACCCGCCAGGGAACATAGTGCCCGGGTCTGGGACCCCTGTTCAGCCACAAGTGATGGGGCCTCCCCGGGTGAACCCTGCCCCGCCTCAGTATGTGCCAATACCACCGGGTCATTATGCTAACCCACTGGAGAACATGGTCGCCGCAGCAGCACGGCTAGCGGCCCTCCCAATTGACGGCGACTCTCCGACGGCTATTGAAACCCGCCGAGTCAGGGAACTCCTTCAGACAGCGCTGGCGCAGCAAGAGGCGTACTCTTACAGCCGGGACAGGATCCACTCGACCCCTCGTCCAGGCCGGAGCCCAAGTTACAGCAGACACATGGTCTCAGCGACTGGCTCAAGTAATGTCCGACGCCATGACCCGCCCCCTGGCCATGGCCCGGTTCATAACGGAGCCTTCCACGCAACAGACCAAGACAGAGCGCGGCAAGAGGCAGAGCAGATGCCTCAGTTGACGGCTTACCAGACTCCCCCGGCTTATCCGACGACTTCCGTCAACGTGGGTATCTCTACCAGGACCGGAGGTGTCCCTTGTTTAGTGCCGGCTCTCCACAATGAACGTCTACCCAAGGACTTCAAAGGGCCTAGGAAGGTGCCTAATTACACGGCTGACTTACAACCCGGAGCCTGGATCAAGAGTTACGAGATGGCCATGGAATTACTAGAGGTCAGCGAAGCGGCAATGGCCAAGTACTTCACCATGATGTTGGATGGGACTGCCCGCACTTGGTTGAAAGGGCTACCACCGAATTCCATCGGGTCTTGGGCTGAGCTGAAAGCCCGGTTCATCCAAAATTTCAAGGATACCTGTAGGCAGTCTATGTCAATTGTGGATTTGACTAACTGTAAGCAGCAGGAGGGTGAGTCTATGACACATTGGGTTCGCCGGGTTAAGGAGATAATACATTCATCTGATAAGATGGATGCCGGCTCTGCAGTTTTAATGTTGGAACAGAATTGTCGTTTTCTGCCCCTGAAGATGAAACTTGGGCGGCTCAAGCGTGATTGTAATGATATGGGTACGCTGATGGCGGCTCTCGTCAAGTATGCTAACTCTGATAGTACCAAGGACCCCGCTTCAGATGATGAAAGGACAGGGAAGGGAAAGAAGAACGGCAATGGCAAGGGTCCTCAGCATAACCCAGGGAACCAAGGAGGTGGCAAGCGCAAGGCCGATGGCAGCCTAGAGTTCGTGGCCAACGCCAACTCACAGGGTAATAACCAGCGACGCAAGGGGAGGCCACCTCCCCGAGCCGGCGGGTCAGGCCCGACGCTGGAGCAGCTGTTGAATGAGCCATGTCCAAGGCATGGCTCTAGAGAGAAGTCAGCTACTCATCTATGGAAGGATTGTGCAATCATGAAGGCCTTTAAGAATTCCAACGCCTTCAACAACAACAATGGCCCGGGCGGCGGCTCAGGCGCCGGCGGCTTTCATGGCCCGGGCGGCGGCTCAAATTTTAATCCTCAGAATGGTCAAGGGGGCTTTAATCATCAGTCTGGCCAGGGTCATCAACAGCAGCAGGGGGTTATCAGACCAATCCAAAGCAGCTTAGCGGTGGACAGTATCATGTATTTACCACCAGTCTGTGTAAGCGAGATCAGAAGCTTCATAAGAGGGCTGTGAATGCTGTTGAGCCGGCGGTTCCACGCTATTTACGATGGTCTGAGCAGCCTATAGTATGGAGTAGGGAGGATCACCCTCCTCGGGTAGATAACCCGGGTCACTTGGCCTTGGTGGTGGCTCCTCAGGTGGGAGGATATAAGTTCACTAAGGTGCTCATGGATGGAGGCAGCAACATCAACATCCTCTATTATGAGACTTTCCGTCGTATGGGATTGATTGATAAGAACCTCAGCCAGTCAAACACTATTTTCCATGGTGTGGTACCTGGTAAGTCGGCTTATCCAGTTGGCAAGATCGAGTTGGAAGTGGCCTTTGGAGACGAGCACAACTACAGGGTGGAAAAATTGACCTTTGAGGTGGTCAAGATAAGAAGTCCGTACCATGCCATATTTGGGCGGCTGGCTTACGCCAAGTTCATGGCACGGCCGTGTTACGTGTATTTACAGCTCAAGATGCCGGGTCATAATGGGACCATTACGGTTCACAGCAGCCGGAAGGTGGCCTTGGAGTGTGAGGAAGGTGATGCAGCTTATGCAGAATCTGTTTGCGCAACAGAGGAGTTGAAGTTTTACAAGGACAATGTTGACCCAACAGATATGACCTCTCTGAAAAAGCCAACCACGGAGCATGAACCGGCAATGAAATTTAAGTCGGCTGATGAGACTAAACTTGTTGATTTCGTTCCAGGTGATTCATCTCAGCAGTTTAGCATCAGTGCCAATCTGGATCCAAAATAGGAAAGCGCGCTCATCGAGTTCATCCGTGAGAATAGGGACATTTTTGCGTGGAAACCTTCTGACATGCCAGGTGTACCTAGAGAACTCGCTGAGCACACTCTCAATGTTGATCCAAAATTTAAGCCGGTCAGGCAATTCCTTCGGCTGTTTAATGAAGAGAGGCGGAAAGCTATTGGTGAAGAGGTGGCCCGGCTCTTGGCGGCCGGGTTTATTGTTCAAGTCTTTCACCCAGAGTGGTTAGCTAACCCGGTGCTCGTGCTCAAGAAGAACGGCACCTGGCGGATGTGTGTGGACTACACGGACTTAAACAAGGCGTGTCCGGCTGATCCTTTTGCCCTTCCCCGTATTGATCAAATCATTGATGCTACGGCGGGTTGTGAGCGCTTAAGTTTCCTGGATGCTTATTCTGGATATCATCAGATTAAAATGGCAGTTAAGGATCAGGAGAAGACGGCGTTCATCACTCCCTTTGGAGCCTTCTGCTGTGTGTCTATGCCCTTTGGACTCAAGAGTGCATAGGCGACTTACCAGCGTTGCATGCAGAACTGTCTTCATAACCAGATTGGGCGCAATGTTCATGCTTATGTGGATGATATTGTGGTTAAATCCAGGAAGGAGGAAACCTTGATAGATGATCTGAGGGAAACCTTTGATAACCTACGGGTCTACAAGATGATGCTTAACCCGGCCAAATGTGTTTTTGGTGTTCCTGCAGGCAAGCTCTTGGGTTTCTTGGTTTCTAACAGAGGTATTGAAGCTAACCCGGAGAAGATCAAGGCAATCACCTCTCTGGCTCAGCCGGCGTGCATAAACGACGTCCAGCACTTGGCGGGTCGTATTGCTGCTTTAAGCCGCTTTATAAGTCGTTTGGGGGAGAAGGCCATGCCATTATATCAATTGATGAAGAAAACTGATGACTGTGTCTGGAATGATGCAGCTAATACTGCTTTTGAGGATTTGAAAAGGCAGCTGGACGAGCCCCCAGTCCTTGCTGCTCCGGTTGACAAGGAGCCTTTATTACTGTATGTGGCTGCTAACACACGAGCCGTCAGTGTGGCCGTGGTGGTGGAGCGCAAGGAAGAGGGTAAGGAGCATCCGGTTCAGCGGCCGGTTTATTATGTCAGCGAAGTACTCATTGAGTCCAAGCAGCGGTATCCGCATTGGCAGAAGCTTGTTTATGGTGTGTTCATGGCAAGCCGGAAGCTTAAGCATTATTTTCAGGGTCACCCCATCACTGTGGTCAGTTCTGCCCCCCTTGGAGATATCATTCAAAACAGAGAGGCCACAGGGAGAGTGGCTAAGTGGGCTATAGAGCTCGGACCTCATGGTCTGAAGTATGTGCCACGCACTGCTGTTAAATCTCAGGCCTTGGTGGATTTCATCAATGATTGGACAGAGCTGCAAGTGCCCGAACTGAAGCCGGATAACACATATTGGACTATTCACTTCGATGGATCCAGGCAATTGGAGGGCTCGGGGGCTGGAGTTGTATTGACTTCCCCTAAAGGTGACAAGTTCCATTACGTGCTACGGTTGATGTTTTCTTGCACTAACAATGCGGCTGAGTACGAGGCCTTGCTCCATGGTCTTCGGATGGCTAGGGAGATGAGCTTGAGCCGGGTAAGATGCTTCGGCGACTCGGACTTAGTGGCTCAACAAGTCTCAGGCAAGTGGGATTCCAAGGACCCTCTTATGGTGGCTTATCGCCGTGAAGTTGATGCCATTGCTGGACACTTTCAGGGTTACCAAGTAGAGCACATCGATCGCAGGAAGAACGAGGCGGCTGATGCTTTAAGCCGGCTGGGCTCTCAGCGAAAACCGGTGCCGCCTAATACTTTCCTGGATGTCTTGCTTAACCCTTCCGTTAAGTTGCCTACAGAGGAAGACTTGGTTGTCCCTGACCCGGAGGCACAATTGGTGGCGGTTCTTCACATCATCCCGGACTGGACAGTGCCCTATCTGGCTTACATGACCCGTGGAGATTTGCCTGAGGATGAAACTTTGGCCAGACAAATAACCCGGCGGTCTAAGTCAATGATTGTTATCAATGGTGAACTGCATCGCCGCAGTGTTACGGGAGCGTTCCAGCGTTGTGTCTCCCCTGAGGAAGGCCAAGAGATCTTGCGTGAAATTCATGAAGGGGATTGTGGCCATCATGCCGGCTCAAAGTCTCTTGTGGCCAAGGCTTTTCGTCATGGTTTTTATTGGCTGACGGCTCATGCTGATGCAGAGGACTTGGTCAGTAAATGTGATGGTTGCCAAAGGTTCTCACGACGGGCTCATGTGCCGGCTCAGGAGCTGAGGATGATACCAGTTACTTGGCCCTTTGCGGTCTGGGGGCTTGATATGGTTGGGCCTTTTAAAAGGTCCAAGGATAAGAAGACCCACCTCTTGGTGGCAGTTGACAAATTTACCAAGTGGGTTGAAGCGGAGCCAGTTAGCAAGTGTGATGCCGCCACGGCAGTTCAGTTTATGAAAAAGGTGATCTTTCGTTTTGGCTTCCCACACAGCATTATAACTGACAATGGTACCAATCTATCCAAAGGCACCATGGAGGAGTTTTGTCAACGAGAGCACATTAGACTTGATGTTTCATCAGTGGCTCATCCTCAATCCAATGGTCAAGCTGAGAGGGCTAATCAGGAGATTCTGAAAGGCATCAAACCCCGGCTTTTGGTCCCTTTACAACGGACGCCGGGTTGTTGGGCGGAGGAGTTACCCTCCGTGTTGTGGAGCATCAACACTACTCCTAACAGGTCCACAGGTTTCACGCCTTTCTTCATGGTTTATGGAGCGGAAGCAGTTCTCCCCAGTGACATCCGTCGACTCGCCTCGAGTGGCGGCTTATGTGGAGGTGGATAATGAACAGGCGCGCCAAGATGCTCTTGATTTGTTGGACGAACAGCGTGATGTGGCAGCAGCTCGCTCAGCGATTTACCAACAAGACCTGCGCCGTTATCATAGTCGCCGGGTTAAATCCCGGGTCTTCCAGGAAGGCGATCTGGTGCTCCGGCTCATCCAAGATCAAACAGATGTGCACAAGCTATCCCCACCTTGGGAAGGGCCCTTTATGGTCAGCAAGAATTTGCATAACGGGTCATATTACCTCATTGACATTCGGGAGCACAAAGATTCACGTAAGTCGGAGGAAGAGACCCGTCGACCGTGGAACATAGCTCAGCTTCAGCCTTATTACACTTGAGCCACCGGCTCTCATAATGTACATATTTCTCTAAGCCATGTATATATTATGATAAGCAATAAAGCAGGACCTCTGTCCTTTTTTCTCCTCCAAAGGTGAACGTGTTGTTTTTCAGTACAAGATCACATGATAACTTGAAGGAGGATCCGGCTTATGATCGTATTCGAATCTAGCCATACACAACATAGTCACTTGGGGGCTTCTTGTTCAAACATAGGTCGTATTCGAACCAAAGAGAACATAGCTGTCGATACCCATTTGATTGGCAAAGTGCCGAGCTCATTGGGGAGTTTTCTTTGATCATATTTGAATCATAGTTTAACCCCTTTGGGAACCGACATGGATCGTATTCGAATCAGCGTCGTTAAACAACTCCTGAAGTCATTTGGGGGCTTCCTGTTCAAACATGGGTCGTATACGAACCAAAGAGAACATAGCTGTCGGAACCCTCTTGATTGGCATCGCCACACCCACTGGGGGCTATATGATTGTATTCGAATCTTAGCATAACCCCTTTGGGACGGGTCTCTGGTCGTATTCAAACCGGAAGCCCCTAAGCTTTTCTGAGTTACAAAAAGTTCTTCTGATTATTTCAATAATGCGCACGGCGGGTATCACTTTGCCGGCTTAACTTTGATTTACAGTACTAGTCGAATACGATCGGTGTTATTAAGACTGGTCAACCGGAATTGAGGTGCCAACCTTATTACCCGGGTTATATAAACCGGAAAGGTACTTGAAGGCCGGTAAGTGTGTTGTTACGGTTATATCAAAGACATAATTGAGGACCAGTCTTTTGTGATTCATATTCCGGGTTATATGTACAAGACTATGATTCTCAGTGCGGTAAGCCGCCTAGAGACTTGTGGTTTATTCTTCTATGCAGGATAGTTAAAGACAACTCTTTGAGCTTAAGGAACATGAAGGATCATTTATGACCTGGAGGAATATAAGGAAACTTCAATGGAATTAAGCATTCAGCGCATGCACGATGGCACGACAAAGTTAAAATGTTGGTCCTATTCTGTTACAAGACTCATCGAGTCCAAAAGGGTGAAGCATTGTCTAAATAAGCCGCCTGCAGAGTTACGATGCTTGCTGGGTTGAAGCTTCCGGCTCATCCCTCTCCGCTCCTCCGGCTGTTCCCAAGACCTGGAAAGTTGACGATTTCCAGTCAATGCCGCTCAGAGCTTCAAATTGAGCTTCCTCGTCAATTAACCCGGCCGGGTCAATCTCCGGGGCAAAGGTGTGCTTACGAGTCGGCGGGACTAAGCTGATGGCTTCATAACGCGGGGTGGGGATCCTCTGATTCTCTGCATCGTAACCCGGCTGATACTTGGTCAGATCCGTGTCGCTTCCTATCAGAGTGGCCACCGGGCGTACGATCTTCACGCAGGCTGCAAAGTCCCTTTGGTCGAAGGGGGTGCCGTCTTCCTTCAAGCTGGGGTAGCCAAGGGCAATGTCCACCGGGTCTAGTTCTGGAAGGAACGCCTTGGCCCGGCTCAGAGCAGCTATGGCTCCGGCTCTTGCAGAAGCCCGTCGCAGCTCTTGGACCCGCTGAGGAAGAACGGCAAGCCGGCGAAGCACTTCCGCCAGGTGAGTCAGCACCTCATTGGATAAGGCCACCACGGCCAAGGCGCGCTGTGACCCGGTGTAGAGTTGCTCCACCAGGGTGTACACGGCCTTCAACTTGGTCAGCATGCTTTGGTTGAGGTTGGCGCTTCTTGGACCTGTTTAGCAGAGTAGGGTAAGCCGCTGGCAATGATGGGAGTTACGAGACATAAAGATTATAAACTTGATGAAAGCCGGTGGGATACTTACCGAAGATGGCGGCGACCATCTGTGACACGTGGCGCTTTAAGCCGGAGAGTTCGGCGGTTTTCTCCGTCAGAGCCTTCTCCGCCTGTTCGGCCCGGCTCATTAGAGTAGCCTTCTCTTCGGCCCAAGTTCTCCGCTCAGCTTCAAAGTCCTTTTTCAACTTTTCTTGAGCAGCAATACTGGACACAAATTTGGCGTTGGCCTTCCGGGTCTCGGTTTCTTGCGTCCTCAGGCGGGTCTTCAAATCGGAGATGTCAGTTTCAAACTTCTTGCCAGCAGCCTGCATAATTTCCGGGTTATAGTATGAACAGTTATTATACAATTTTAAAAGTCTCAAGCACTTTCCAAGCAAAGACACTTGGCACTTGGGGGCTAATGCATGTCGAACATTTCTATCTACAAATTACCGGTTCATGCGAGTAAGCCGGAAGATAAGTCTACAACATATTCTATCATACGTAGCAGACTTGGGGGCTAGAGTATGGTAAGGATGACAAGATAACTATGCAGTAAGCAAGAAGAGTAGTACCTCAGACTTCTGCTGAATCTGATTCACCATGGCGATCTCTATGTCCCGGCTCTTGTGCACCTGGCTGACATAGCCGGAGATGATCTCTCCGATGCTCAGATTGGCATAGTCGGTGAGGTCCAGATTGGCCCGGTGGCGCCCTAACAACTCCTCCTTAGCGGAGCACTTGGCCAGCGCAGTAGGTCTCCCCGGCTCAACAAATTTCGTCCGGGTGATTACCACATCCGGGTCATCTGCCGGCTGAGCCGAGCTGGAGGCCTCCGGGTTAGCAGAAGCTTCTGCTATTGGCTTGCCGGTTGGAGCAGTGGCTTCCGGAGCAGAGGCAGCTGGCGGTTCTTGAGCGGCTGCCTCCGGTTCAGGCAAGTCCGGCTCTTCCACCGGCTTGTTCTTCTTCGCCCTTTTGCTGAGTTTTGCCTGGGCACTGAAAAGACAAAAAGGTTAAAGCACAAAAGTGTAAGTAAAGACAAGTACAACATGAGATGATCATCATTACCCGGGCACGGTCTTGAAAGCCGGCAGGTTCGACTGCATAGAGTCGCCAGAAGAGGGGGAAGTTTCCTGATAATTTGAGTCAGAAGAGTTGAGCGGTTGACGTATAACACCTGCCAAAGGATGAAAAGGGTACAAGTTTGAGATCACCTCGGTCCGGCGTTTCCTCGACGCATCAGGTAAGCCGGAAGAGAGGTTGGCGTCCTTGTTGGTCCGGGTGTGCCGCCGGCTCTCATGAATCTGTTGCTTCAAAAGAAATTGAGGATCTTGATAAGCTAAAGGATGTGAAAATCTTACTTTCCGGGTTACCCTTCGGACTTTCAGCCTTGGCAAGGGCTCCGAGTTGGAGGAAAGTGTCATTACCTCGTCAACCACTGGGTTACTGGCTCCGGTGTCATCCTGTTGATGAACAGTATTGATAAGGCGGACAGAGATAAACAACAAACACAACAAAAGCTTACAGGTTCAGGGGTTACCTCTGACTCGGAGCTGTCGCTTAGTTGCAGCAGCTCTGAAGCAGTAGGCCTGCTTCCCTTCTTGCGGGGAGCGGCTCTCTTGGCAGCTTTCTTAGCCTTCCTGGCCTTCTTGGCTGCTTCATGGTCATATTTGACCTTCCAGAATTTGTCATCAGCCTGAAAAGTACAATGACGATTTCTTAAAGTTCAGATGAAAGCTATCTACAGAAGAAAATAAGATGTTCAGATCAGCGGCTTACCGCTGGGGCTGGGTTGGTCTTGCAGAAGGGGCTTAACCCGGTCCTTCCGCAGTCTGCCAAGCTATCGTTCAAAAGAGCCTTGGTCATGTCCTCAGCAACGTCTTCAGGAAGATCGTTGCGGCTGTGTCGTAGGGGGTCATCTTTCTGGCCTGTGTACTCGCACATTAAGCCGGGGCGGCGGCTCAAGGGGATCACCCACCACGAGATCCAGACCCGGACCAGGTCAATTCCGTTGAGACCATTGCCCAGGAGAGCCTTGATCTTGTTAATGGTGGGGAGCAGAGGTTGGCGCTCCGCTTGAGTTAGCTTGTCTGACAGAGGGTGTGTTGGTTCCAGACGCGAGGGGCGAAAGCCGGGTAGCGGGCTCTCATCAGCCGGCGACGTGTCTTGGCAATAGAACCACGTCTGGTTCCAGTCTTTTGGGTGGCTTGGCGGCTCGGCGTAAGGGAAAAGGCAGTCCCTCCGTCGCTGGATGGAGATGCCACCAAGTTCCAAGCTTGGCCCATTGGCGCACTCGTTTTGACGGTTCAGGTAGAAGAGCTCTCTGAAGAGCAGCAGGCTAGGTTCTTCTCCAAGGTAGACCTCACAGAACACTTGGAAATTGCATATATTTGACACCGAGTTGGGTCCTATGTCTTGAGGCCGCAGGTCGAAGAAATTCAGCACATCTCTGAAGAACTTTGAGCCGGGCGGTGCGAAGCCCTGGCTCATATGATCCGCAAAAACTACCACCTCCCCGTCCCTTGGCTGTGGTCTCTCCTCTGATGGGTCAGGGGCACGGTAGGACATGACGTCCTTCTTGGGCAGGTAACCCGACTTTACAAAGTCCGCTAAGGTCTCGTCGGTGACGTTGGACCTCATCCAATTGCATGTGATGGGTGCTTTGGGAGCTTTGGGAGGCATGGTGAAAGTCGGAAGCCTATGATGAAAGGAAACATCCGGTTTAATTATAAGCCGGAGGAAATTTACAGTTCAGTGTTAAAGTGGCGGCTTATGGAGGGGCCTAATGACATATATCTAATTGCATTGAATTATCTAAGCCGCTGGAGGTGATGAGAGTGATTCAATTGTTTATTATTTCATCATAAGCCGGAAATTTCACGGCGCGTGGTTTCTTTGAGCCGGAAATGTAAGCCGCCATAGCTTAGCAGAAGCAGTTTTTTTTACTAAGTATGGTGAAAACAAGTTTCACAGATCGCAGTGAAAATTTCGGATCAAAATGGTCGACTAAAGGGAAAAATTCCTAGACCTAAAGCAGACGCAGGAGAAGTTCGCAGGCTCAAACAGGGATTCTATGCAGTAAAGAGAGAGATATTTGCATTTGAAATGGGTGCCAAACAGCTACTGCGGCAGGTCTATACAGGTCTAAGATCAAGAAGGGCAGTAAAAATAAAAACTACCAAGAGCTCGTGGGCGACGGCGAAGAACACGGAAGAACAGGACGAACCCTACCGCAGATCTGTTCTACGGGGCAGCCAGGACTTACAGGTGCTGGTGAGTCGCGGAGGTCGCCGCCGTTCTCTCTGGACACAACAGGTTGATGCAGCGGCCGGAGTTGGTGAGGAGGAGGAGACCCGCGGCGGCGACAGCAACAGAGCTCGAGCGAAGGAGCAGTGGCGCGAGGAGGAAGACGAGCTGCTGGAGGCTCAACGGGCCGGGCTATTTATAAGGCCAGACTCATAAGTGGGCGCGAGAAACGAGGAGGCCACGGCGCGGTTATCTCACCATAAAACGCCTCGATTCTCGGGATGACAGTAAAGATAAAGATCCATTGCGGATATGGCGGAGTAAAAAATGGACTTAATGGAAGATGACGTCACGGCGGATTACCCGAAATCCAGAGGATGACGTCACGCCGGGTTATGGCCTTCACACAATTGTAAGTCGGAGATTTTTCTGTCGAAAGAATTGAAGATTGACATGAGCCGGCCCATGTCAATCTGGGGCCTAATGTTGAGGATATAAACCCTAGAGTCACCCGCCAGCGGGGCCGGGTTACTCATAATGGTCATCACCTGAAGCCCGGCGCCAAGCTTGAAGACGTGGGCCAAAGATGGGCTTAAGACCCGGATATGGCTTAAGGCCCGTAGTTACAACCATCATTATGGTAGAACTTGTAGTGTAAGGCAAGAATAGTTGAGAGTCCGAGCCGGACACTCTTATGAGCCGGCCGGGACTCTGAGAGCTGCTGGGCGTCAACCTCTCTATATAAAGGGACGACCCGGCAGCGGTTTAGGGGCAGGAAAGATCTCGTCGAGAGTCAGGCATAGCAGTTAAGCTCCCTGGTCATCGAAACCCTAATCAATACCACCTCAACTGGACGTAGGCTTTTACCTTCACCGTAAGGGGCCGAACCAGTATAAACCCTCGTGTTCCTTGTCCCGTTTAACCCCTTCAAGCTTCCTAGCGGCGATGGCTCCACGACTAAGTCCTAGCTTGAGGACATCTGCCGTGACAATTCCACGACAGGCTCCTAAGTCGGGGATGGCTCTGATTACCAACTTGTAACGCCCACGATGCAGCTATATCTCCCACGTGTCGGGGCACGACTTAGAGGCATAACCACATAGTGGTTTTGTCGCAAGAAGGGTCATCTTCACACAATCCCATGTAATGAACAAGAATGGGATAAAGAGTTGGCTTACAATCGCCACTTCACACAATACATAATTATAATTCATACATCATCCAAAATACAAACATATAGACCGACTACGGTCAAAATCCAGATGAAAATAAGACAACCCCAAATGCTAGGTCCCCGATCGTCCCAACTGGGCTCCACTACTAATCATCAGGAAAAGACACATAGTAACGACCACGTTCCTCGTCGAACTCCCACTTGAGGTCGATCCCATCATCTGCACTGGCATCGTCGGCACCTGCAACTGTTTTGGTAGAATCTGTGAGTCACGAGGACTCAGCAATCTCACACCCGCGAGATCAAGACTATTTAAGCTTATAGGAAAGGATGGTGTAATGAGGTGGAGCTGCAGTAGCAATAAGCATATCTGGTGGCTAACATACGCAAAAGAGAGCGAGAAGAGAAGCAACGGAACGGTCGTCATCTAGCAATGACCAAGAAGTGATCCTGAACTCCTACTTACGTCATGCATAACTCAAACCGTGTTCGCTTCCCGGACTCCGCCAAGAAGAGACCATCACGGCTACTCACACGGTTGATGTATTTTAACTGGGTCAAGTGACAAGTTCTCTACAACCGGACATTAACAAATTCCCATGTGCCTCATAACCGCGGGCACGGCTTTCGAAAGATAATACCCTGCAGGGGTGTCCCAACTTAGCCCATCATAAGCTCTCACGGTCAACGAAGGATAAACCTTCTCCCGGAAAGACCCGATCAGTCTCGGAATCCCGGTTTACAAGACATTTCGACAATGGTAAAACAAGACCAGCAAAGCCACCCGAATGTGCCGACAAATCCCGATAGGAGCTGCACATATCTCGTTCTCAGGGCACACCGGACTGTCCAAGCTTCCGATAGGCCAGACCAGAGTTGCCCCTGGTGGCCACCGGCGACTGACAGGTTGGACCAATACTCAGAGGAGCACTGGCCCGGGGGTTTAAAATAAAGATGACCCTCGGGCTCTAGAAAACCCGGGGGGAAAAGGCTTAGGTGGCAAATGGTAAAACCAAGGTTGGGCCTTGCTGGAGGAGTTTTATTCAAGGCGAACTATCAAGGGGGTCCCATAAATCACCCAACCACGTAAGGAACGCAAACTCAAGGAACATAATCCCGGTATGACGGAAACTAGGGCGGCAAGAGTGGAACAAAACACCAGGCATAAGGCCGAGCCTTCCACCCTTTACCAAATATATATAGATGCATTAATTAAATAAGAGATATTGTGATATCCCAACATATCCATGTTCCGACATGGAACAAACTTCAACTTCACCTGCAACTAGCAACGCTATAAGAAGGGCTGAGCAAAAGCGGTAACTTAGCCAAACAACGATTTGCTAGGAAAGGATGGTTAGGGGCTGACATGGCAATATGGGAGACATGATATAGCAAGTGATAGGTAACGCGGCATGGCAATAGAGCGAACAACTAGCAAAGCAAAGATAGAAGTGATTTCGAGGGGTGGTCCTCTTGCCTGCAAGGTTCTCAGAGTTGTCGAAAGCTTGATCCTCGTAAGCGTACTCAACAGGTTCCTCGTTCACGAACTCGCCTCCCGGCTCTACCCAAGACAAGAACACAAGCAACGGAACCACAATCAATCACGAAAAATGCACAAGCAACATGATGCAAAACATGTATGATATGCGAGATATGATATGCGATGCATATGCGTGCTCCGGAAGGAAAATGATGAACAAGGCAGTAACTTGGCAAACCAAGCATGCCACTGGAAAGATGAGATGATTTCGGTCGAAATCGATATAAAGATCACCGGAAACGGATGCACGGTTTGCAAATGGCAAGCAAAACAAGAATGACACGAATCTGCGATTAACAGCATGGTAGCACTTAAAATGCAACAAACAACAATGCTACAGTACTCCAACATAGCAACAAAGCATATGACAGTAAACTACAAGAGAAGCTTGACAAAAGATGAACACTGAGCTATGGCTATTTCACAACATAACAAGCTCAAACAAGCATGGCAAAAGTGCAAAAGAAAACAGGTTCACAGACTTGGTGAAATTACTGGACATGACTGAAACAGTATCAGGTAGCAATGTTCAGAGCATGAAATCAACATGCTACAGGAACTTAACATGGCAACACAAGGCATGTAAGTGTTCTACTAAATGCATATGACAAAAGTCCCTTACTGACCATAAGCTAAAAAGGAACAGAAGATATGATGGCAACCTTGTAAACATAGCAAGTTCCGTTATCAGGTTTCAGACTTAGCAGAAAACAGAGCATGGCAGAAACAATAATATGAAGGCATGTTTGTGAGCTTGAAGCACTCACCACAAAGCAATTCATAACAAAACTAGCATACCTACAGCAATATGGCATGTTTATGAAGGTATCCATGGCAAGAACAAAAGCATAGCATGTATGGATCAACTACAATAAGCTTGGCAAAATTGAATGACACGTAAACAATCTGC
Organism: Triticum aestivum; assembly: GCF_018294505.1. Taxonomy (NCBI): domain Eukaryota; kingdom Viridiplantae; phylum Streptophyta; class Magnoliopsida; order Poales; family Poaceae; genus Triticum; species Triticum aestivum. The sequence goes on from NC_057805.1 coordinate 336,326,870, forward strand.
CAGAAATATTTTATAGCAAAAGTAGAGCCAGATTGAGTCATGCTATGGCACCCCATAATTGCAAACAAGTGCAGTAATGGATCAATTACAACAATATCTACAAAACATCCTTACTGAACATCTCCAAAATATGCATGGATCTCTCTGTAGCATCAAGTTTACATGGCAACAAAATAACAGCAGACAGACAGAGAAATCAAAGTCCCTGAAATCAGAAACATTACGGAGCCTAGTTTGCATGCTTGTGATAGTCACCACAGAGATCAAAAAAATACATGGCATACACCACTAGAAATATGGCATGGCATATAACAAAACACATGTAAAGCTCATGCCCATAAGATGCACAGATTAAATGATACAAAAATGGCAAATCCCCAAGTTCTGTTAAGAACCAGCAGATAACAGCAACTAGCACTCTTGCAACAGAGATTTGGGCATCAAGATGGCCTCTAATGAACATGGTGCAATTGAACAAAATAAAGAGCATCACAAGACGAACAATTTGACATATTACACGCACGAAACGGAGTTACATGCAAAGAGTTATGCACTGTTGAACAAGAGCACATGCTGTAAAATCAAAAGGACTTGGAAATATTTCGGGCACGGGAAAGTCAACGCACGCGATTTTCTGGATCGGATCTGGCCCGAGCTCGTCGGGTCTTGCCGGCGACGGGAGAGAAGAGGGCGGCGCGGCGTCCCGGATGAGGGAGAGGAGGCCGGCGAGGCAGATCCTCGGGAGGCGCGGCCCCGGGCGGCGGCTGGCGACGTCGGCGGCGGCGGGAGGCG